>NC_090449.1:246999186-247302216 GCF_031143425.1 Pleurodeles waltl | reverse complement strand
GTCCATTTAACATGAATGTCCATTTACTCTGAAACAAAAACACACGCCTGCATTCAGTCGTTCCCACAAATAAAGTGTCATGATCAGAGTTTGGCCTATATAAACAAAGCCTTCCTTCATGTAGTGCATTTCTAGCTAATTTACCTTGCGTCTTTATTGCGGTGTAAGCATAATCATTTGCATATGTGCGTTTCTCTAGCCCATTTTCTAACCTCTCTTTCAGTGTCTTGCGCCTATCATCAGTGTGATCTAAGAAGCTTTTCTCTACAGACCTTAATAAGCAAGTCAGATTGTTGCGGTGCGCATAAGCTGTCCCAAATGTCAGTGTTGGTTCAAAGAAACCTCTAACTAATTTTATACTATGCTCTTTAGCCAATTTGTTCAGAAACTCAATCACAGGTACAAAGGAAAACACCACATCTAAATTAGAATAAAAATATTGCACATGTTCCTGATCATAGAATCTTGTTAGCAGCAAACTACAACTTATCCCGTAGGTTATTGGCAGGCTATGGTAAGTGACCCCCTCTTGTACTTATGACGGAATCTTTGTGCATACATAACAGTTTCTCGCATCCATTGTATCAATAAACTCATTCAGCAAGCGATAGAAGACATTAGTAGAAAGTTCCCCTTTTTAATTAGTTCCCTCATGCAAGTGTTGTGTATCTTGCTCAAATTTTTCTCACGGTGTTAGTGTAGCAGTCTCAGGTTTTGAAGCATTATTAGTCGCTTTCTTATCCAACCACGGCATTCCCACAATCATACCTACAATTATTATTGCACACACAATACCTAAGATAACACTTAACCAACCACACACTTTACCCTTTCTGTTACTACCCCTAGTGTAAGCCATGATCTATAAAGAATCAGATAGCAGAATAACTCTAAACAAACAATCAACTTGAGGACGATTTAAAAGCTCTCCTTTTTTTTTTTTTTTTTTCTTGATGCAAAGTCTCTCTTTTTCTCTGCGTGTATTTACAGCGTTTCACTCACCCCAGCACCCTTTGTCAAATCAGGTTTAGCAGCTTGTCATAATCAGGTTTCAAAGTCAATTCAGGTTATCAGTGTCACATCCGGTAATTGCAAGTCTATTTTCTCAGCTTTTCAGCTTCAAATTTCAATTTCAATTTTAACACAGTCTCTTCTTCAAAGTGATTTCAGGTCCCGTAGTATTGACCTGGTACTTCTTGATCAAAACAGAACGCTAAGAATTCTTGTTGCCATTCAGATGTCGTTGCATATGCCCATTCAGGACCTGTGTACCTTTTATTTGCAACTCTCTTTCTTTTCAATCTGCGTTCATTCTGCAACTCTCCTTCACTGAGATCCTCCTTTCTAGTGGTGTCAATTTCTTCCGCTATTGTGTGACCAGGAACCACTTTCTCTATTGCAGATGGTTTCTTTGGCCAGTTATCACCTTTATGTGTTTTCTTTCTGCCTGGTCTTTCAGGACGCTGAACAGCACCCTCCTCTTGTACTATGGTGTTTTCTCTTGACAGACCTGCAATTGGCTCAGGAGTCGGTGTGCTTTGACCTCCCTCTGCTCTTTCCCCCTCGTCTTCAGGGTAAGTAACGGGCTCAAGTTCTAACCCGTATCCGTCTACTTTTGGGAGATCCTCCCCTTGACTTAGTTCTCCTGCTGCCTCTACTGAGATAGGCTCACCGTCACCTCTCTCGAACTCGTTTACTGTCTGAGGGACTAAGCCGTCCTCAGTGGGCTCTCCTTCAGTCTCAGTTCCCCTTTGACTGTTCTCCGGCCCAGAAACTTCCTTCTCTGGAATTGCTGAGTCAGAAACTTCAAGTCCCTCATCAGTCGGACATGCCACCTTCTTTGTGTGACTGGCATGTATCCACTTTGGAACGCCTGCACATTTCACAGCTATGGTTGTTGTCAGTATTACTTGATATGTCCCCTTCCAGCGCGGCTCCAAACACGACTTCCTTATGTGCTTCTTAACAACCACCCAGTCACCGGCTTGCAGGTTGTGACCTGGATCACTGATCGGTGGCAATGTGTCAACCTCCACCTGGTGGGAAAAAGAGCAGACCACATCAGACAGACCCTTGCAGTAGTCCAACACCATATTATCTGTGAAATTCACAAGAGCATTTGCAGGTACTGCGGACAACCTCATAGCTCTGCCCATGAGTATCTCATGGGGGGCAGTCCTGTCTTCTTATCAGGTGTATTTCTCATTGACATCAGTACTAAGGGCAATGCATCTGGCCACTTCATATTGGTAGCTGCGCACATTTTTGCCATTCTCGACTTCAAGGTACCATTCATCTGTTCCACTAATCCTGATGCTTCGGGGCGGTAACTACAATGCAGCTTCTGTTCAATGTCTAATGCAGCCCTTTGAGCTTAATCACCTCATTGTCAAAGGGTCTGCCCCTATCTGATTCTAAAGAGACCGGAAATCCGAACAGTGGTATTAACTCTCTGAGCAACAACTTTGCTACTGTAAGACTATCATTTCTACGTGTAGGATAGGCTTCAATCCAGTGACTGAAAACACACACAATCACCAACATGTACCTCAGGCCTCCACACACAGGCATTTCAATGAAATTCATTTGCATCTTGATAAACGGACCTCCAGCTCTCCCTATGTGGCTCAAAGTCACCACAGTCCCTTTTCCTGCATTCATCTGTTGACAGATGATGCACCTGTGAGAGGTAACTTCTGCAGCTTGTCTGAATTTCGGATTGAACCAGTCAGTTTTGAACAATCTGATCATTGCGGCTCTCCCAAGATGTGCCTGCCCATGATAAAGCCTGGCAAACTGTGACAAAAGGCTGTTTAGCAAAACCAACTTCCCCTCCTCTGAAACCCACAAGTCGTCAGCTCTTTGTACACATTGCATTCTCTGCCAAGAGCGTTTTTCTTCTCTGCTAGCACGTCCCTGCAGTGATTTTAGCTCATCTAAAGTATCAACTACTCTTAATGCAAAGTTCAAACATGTTTCATTTTCAGTTTGCGGTAACAATTCCCACTGTTCCTTGAACGATATACAGTTCAATGAGCAGAATCTTGCGACTTGATCTGCATAGCCGTTTCCCATTGACACAAAGTCTTGTGACTTGACATGAGCACTGCATTTCACCACGGCAATTTCAAGAGGTATCTGAATTGCATGCAACATGAATGTAAGTGAGGAGTATTTAACTCCTAACCTCCTGTCATGGAATCTGGCAGGAATTCGTACTAAATTAGATGATCCAGATTGGGGGGAGTATCTTGACAAATTTGACATCTGCTTTTTCCAAGAAACATGGATGATAGATAATGTATTTAGGCAAGGTTTCAAATCTTATTGTAAATCAGCAAGTCCTTCCCCGATGGGGAGAGCTGCTGGAGGGCTTATTACATGGCTAAACGTCACAGTTACAGGGAAAATCAAAGAAATTTCAGTGGACTCAGAGGATATTTTGGCATTATCCATACAGCAGAAGTGCGGTTCCTCCCTATTATGTGTGAACATTTACAATAGATCAGGCCCCTCAAACCAATTGTCCAAAACCTTCCATGCATTGAATGCTTTAGTATCAGAACATATAAGCTCTCACTTCATTTTTATTGCGGGGGATTTAAGTGTAATGCTTGAACCAAACTGTGCTTTTTCGGAGGTAACCCAGCTAGAAGATGTAACATGGAACATTCCTCCCTTCTCCTCTCTAAAGAAACAGGCCAAATCCAATGGTAGAGCGCTCCAATTTATACATTTTATGATCACCCAGGGCCTTCGCCCTGGGAGCGGGCGCTTTCCCTCGGATACACCTGCAAAGCCCACTTTTTTTAGAGGCCAGTATAGTAGCACATTGGATTATGTGGTAATCAATACAAGAATTTGGAACAGCATACATGATATGCATGTAGGAAAACAGTACACTAGTGACCACGCTCCAATTCTAGTCACCTACGAGGGTCTTATTTTAGAAAGAAAGGATACTCACTGTAGTAAGAGAGCTCCCCTGCCCCTAACAGTTTCCTCCAACAAACGTGCCCTGAAATGGGAGTGTTTTCAAAAGGCAAGTAAATTGCAGAGGACTATGTACGATTTAGTATCAACACATCAGCTAGTGGAAGCCCCTTCCTTTCACCCTCCTACTGAGATCCCGAGCCTCCACACGGCCCTATTTGTCACTCTGCAGGACCTTTTCCTAAAAACTATCAAAGAAGTCAAACGCCCAGTGCGCTCTCGTCACAGTTGGTTTGACAAAGCATGTAGGGATGCTAAAAATGGCCTGATTAAATCAATTAAATCTAAAGACAAGACTTTTATAATTAACGTCAAGCGTGAGTATGCCCTAGCAATAAAGCATGCGAAAAATAATTGGGAAATGGCATCCTGGCAGAAGCTATTGACAGCAGCCAGGGAAAAGCATACAAAATGCTTTTGGTCCCTGGTAGCTTCCAATGAGCGAAACCAGGACCATAGACCCGATTGCCATATTTCCTCTGACATTTCAGCTGATCATTTCATGAAACTCTATGAAGAGGAAGCTTGTGATCTTGAGGTGTTCAAAACTGGTTCTTCCTCTGATAATAGCCCCATGCCATTTACATTATCTGACACGAAAAAGGCCATTATGGCCCAAAAAGCGGGAAAGGCTCCTGGTCTCTATGGCATTCCGGCCGACTTATATAGATCTGACCTAGAGATATGGGGTCCATATGTAAACAAAGTATCAAACGCAGTTTTGGCCAGCAGAAATTATCCCCGTACCTGGAGTGGCACTATCATCATACCTATTTATAAAAAGGGAACCAGATCTGATCCAATGAATTACAGGCCAATTAGCCTTTTGGATAATCTCCAAAAAATATTCTGCCACCAGATTCTGACAAGAACCAAGGAATGGCTACAAGAATCACAAATCTTGAGTGACTTCCAAGCAGGCTTTAGGCAAAAAATTAGCACAATCGACCAGATATTCAGATTCCTCACGATTAAATGGAAGTCTGTGGATCTGGAAGGAGGGAAGCTATTCGTAGCCTTTGTGGATCTCAGATCCGCATTTGATTTGGTCCCACGCCAAAAGTTGTGGGAGGTATTGGTTAGAGTAGGACTCCCAAGCACACTACTAAATACAATCAAAAGCTTGTATACCAAGACCTTTGCTAAAATTAGATGGGGAGTAAATGGGGAAGTAACAAGCGAGATCCCAATTAAAAGGGGAGTGAGACAGGGGTGTGTTTTGGCTCCAACCCTGTTCCTAATATTTATAAATGCTTGCATTCCTTATCTATTCGCCTGCGACAATGATGCTCCCAAATTAGGGGGGGTGAAGACACCACGCCTGCTCTTTGCAGATATACATTATTGTTATCCCAAACTGCTTCTTGTTTAACAAACTTACTCCTAATCTGGGGGTTAGATTGGAGGATACGCATAGATGGCAGGCCCAGTTAACGAGGGCACATATGTGTTTGAAACAGAACCTGGGTGGTGTTTTGAGATTTGCAAACAGGTCCCCTAGGTTTGCAATTTCTCCAGCAATGGAAATATATAAGCTACAAGCAAGAGGGAGTGTGCTCTGTATGGAGCGGAGTTATGGGGATATGGTAACTTGAAGGATTTGGAGATCGCTGAAAATTCTTTATAAAATCTATCCTCAGAATACCCACTAGTTCCCCTACGATGCCCGTCCGTATGGATGTGAATTTAGACTCTATTGCACATATAGCTGCGCTGAAACGAATATTATACTGGATCAGAATATGGTCCTTGGATACACTTAGCCCATTCAGGACATGGCTGAAAGCCTTGATCAGTGAAAACAATACGGGAAAAATCCCATGGTGCAATTATGTTAGAGCTAGTCTGACCAATTTGGGGTTGGCCCATTTTTGTATGGTCCGTTATGAACTACCCAAAAATGCGGCATATATAGTTAAGGATGCATACTGGCTGAGGCTAAAACTGGGCAAACTAGCAGAGGTCCCTTTAGGTAGCTTGACAGATAAGTTAACATCAGTCAATTGTCACTATGAGTTTGAATCATATATGGATTTGATCACATTCCCCCGAGCCCGTGCCCTCTACATCAGATTCAGGCTAGGCTCGCTACTGTTACGTTCTTTTACCTGTACCTGGTCTAAAGATGATCCTCATGCCAACCTTTGCCCGATGGGCTGTGGCCTTCCCAAATGTAGTGCACAAGTACTATTCCATTGTCCTGCTTACGATAAACAATTAATTAAAAGGATTATACCTCTTTGCAGAACCATGGACTTTCAAAACTGGTTTGCAGCCCTTAGAATTTTTAGGTCTAATACCCAGGGTGCGGTGGCATTTGCCCTAGCCAACTACTTAGATGAAATCTGGCATGTGAGAACAAAAATGTTAAAGCCATCTCCTAAATAGGAGCCTATAATGGGAATGTTTTCTACTTTTATCTTATTTATATTGTTTTTATTCAGGAATATACTTGATCTATGAAATTTATTATCAAAAACGTTGTATTTTGCACGATTCTACAATATGGCACGAATCTTTTATAGGGAGAATGTTTTATATCGTAGGATTTTTATACACAGTCTATTTTTGTAAAATTGTGAATTTGTGAAGTGCTTTTATGGTACTTGTTTTTTACCAAAATAAAGCTAACAACAACAACAGCATGCAACAAGTCCTTAATTTGTTCGCCATTTTTCACTGGTGAGCCAGAAGAGGTCATGAAACCCCTCTGTGACCATAATTGGCCAAAATCATTTACAATTCCAAATCCGTATCTGCTGTCAGTATAGATAGTGACTTTCAGGTTTACTGCTGTGCTGCATGGCATGCCTTAGCAAGGGCAATTAATTCAGCCACTTGTGCAGAGTACACTCTTTTGAGCCAGGAAGCTTCTATAATACCGGTGATTGTGTCGCGTGGGCTCTCATTATCCTAAATGAGACTACTGGATTTCTAGGCAGCAGGATCGATCACGGTGTGGGGGACTGAGTCGGACCCACGTGTTAGGAACTCTGTCACCCTAAATCCGGTTTTTGCTCCGGCTAACTAGCAGTGCCTCATTTCTCCCACGGGGAAGAGATGATTGGGCAGCCGAGCGCATGACATCTTTGGAATTTCTCAGGGAAGTCGTGGTCACTCAGATCCAAACCAACTCTCTCATTTACAGTATGATCTCATATACAAATGACAAAGACAGTATAGGTTTTATATAATGTTTTAATAAAACAACTGTATTTTAGATAATAAGGCGTGAGCCGCAATAACCAGAACCATACAACACAGTAGGATTGAAATAGTCAGCAGGAGAGTAAAACATAAGAACAAAGCTATCATCGTGTCTATTAGTTTCTACTCTCCCTCTGCTTGATCTATTTCGAGCACAGCATGTTAAGCTTCTAACTTGCCTTTCTGAATCACCGGGGAGACATCAACCCTCATACCTGAGCAAAGGCCTGTGATCTTGGTTGGAATCTAGTTGTGGTTCCCTGGTTGGAATCTCCCTCTTGCGTGTATTGGGACAAGGAAGTGATTTTATAACTAACATGTCAGCGTGATCACAAAATGTCCCTACGCAGGAATGCTAAGTCTAAACTCCTACCACGTCTATCGGCAATGTACCAGACTGTATCCTTGACTGAAGCACAGAGTGAATGTGTTATGGAGAACTCCAGTGCTGAAGTAGGCTAAACAGTGTGATATGAATAAAAAACAAAACCGTAGAACTGGCTATTTGAAAAATAACAGTACAAAGCCTAATAAAAAGCATTTAGAGCAAAGTGCACAGAGGCTCTAAGCTGCCAGCAAATGAATAAAATACATCCAGGGCAAAGTGCACAAAGGCCTAAAGCCTGAAGCTAACGTGCAAAGGATACGTAAAACTAACCACACTACACCCTCCCCTTGTCGGTAGCAAGTGGTTCCAATAACATAAAAATATGCCCCAGATATAAACAATACCTAAAATTATATACATATTTCGACAAGGTCAGAAGACAACAAAGTCATAAATTTAGGAAACATGTGACAATAAAGCCAAATTCAATATAATGTCAATTTTGCAGGAGAGGAAAAACAGAAGCAATAGAAAGTAGGAGGTCCTCCTCTTCGATATATGTCAATATCGGAAGATCCACGCCACAAAGTACCATGGAGCAGGTGTGTTCCAAAGCCCCAAAACCATTCAGGGCGGCACCCCGTGCAGGGCCTATGAATGAGACAAAACCATCTTCCTCCAAGAAGGGAATCTCATAAACTGCCTCACGAAGCAAACGCAACCGTAGTGCACAAGTCTGGGAATGAGCCCTAATCGGGAACATCAACAGATCAGGATCGACCACTGGAGGGCGCTGCAGTGAGAGACAGAGAGCCAGTGCATGTTCAAACGAGCACCAAAGACACCGAAACACGGGCTGCACACAATCCAAACCCGGTCGGAATGACAGAGACCAGTCACACTCCAAATGGCCCAGGAGTGTTGCTCCAAAATGCTGCATCATGCGTTGATGACACAGCTGCGCTGACGGGAGCAGCAATATAGGATCTCGTCGTGACGGGACAGCCATTGCGAAAAAATAGCAACAACAGCAAGACTCCAGCCTATAAAGCCAAAGTTATTGGGAAACCCCCCAAAATGCTTCCGAAAATAGAGTGTATAGCCGAAGGTATCAAACCGAATATGGAGGAGAAGGTGTGAGCAAAACCAACACCAAAGGCTTTGAAAAAATTTGCAAAACCAGCAGTGCTGGATGCATTAAATATACGTCCCACAAGTTCACCGAAGTGACTTGGAAAGTTAGTATTCAAAAGGGACTGTATTTCCGCCGATGACCTTGCCACCTGAAGTGCGTAGGTCTCGCTAGCAGATGTAAGGGCCACATGCTTTTGAAACAATAAAGCTTTTAGTCGACTCAACTTGTCGAAATTAACCGTGGAAGTAGCAATATGAGGCCAGATGTCCACTACCTCCCTAATTTGAGTGGGGGGAAACAACACATTCCCTTGTTGACAACGACAACGTAAACTATTCCGGCACGCATGCCACAGCAGCGTTCGCTGTTAAGAACAATGTAACTGCCGTTAGAAAGCACCTGGAAAGTGTTTTTAATAACCGGGACTGGAACTCCCTTCAGATAACAAGCTAAGTTAGCAATCGAAGCGTTACACGCTCCGTGCAAGGACAGCTGTTTACAAACAATAGAATGGCTGACAGAAGTTTCGCTTTCACTACCGCTAAGAAAAACCTCCCTCAAACCATTAACACATCTGTATTGAAAGGGAAGCTCCCACACCTCGTGTATGTAACTGTCTCCCAATAGTTCATATCTACCCACTGGAATGTGCTTCAAACAAGAAGTAAATTGCAGAGTGGAGATAGGCAGATTAATAACCCCATGAATCAACCACTCAGCTGACGGAATCTCAGCAACCGTGAAAGGCAGTTTCTCCAATTTTTCAATATTCAACATGACATACGTCGCTTCCTTTTTAGCCATCAGCTGTTGTTGACGAGTCAAATTAAAGGAGACAAAAATCTCTCTGGCACGAATGTGCTGCCATGGAACGCGACCTGCCTTCAAGGTCTGAAGAGTCCAACCCAGCTGCATGATGGACCGCGTCTGACTCTGCCCATGATATAAAGAAGACATGTCCGATTTAATAATGTCAATAGCAGAGGAAACAATGCTGTCAATAGTGTAAACACGGTCAGAAAGGGTATGCATGCCATTATCAACAACAGACAAAGTCTGCATCAGGTTTTCCTGGTCAATCTTCGTCAACCGGGCTGCAGCCTCCTGCTGTGAAAGCTTCCAAATCTCATTATATACTTCGTATAAAAATCTTTTCTTCCGTGGTACCTTGGGACCTGACAAAAAATCTTGCAAATCAGTATCATTAGACAGTAACGTGAGATGTGACTTAACTGCATCCAGCGTGGATGACTTCAACCATTGCTGACAGAGCTTCCCCATGCTGTATGTAGTTATAATATCAGCATGTTCTGGTGAAATGTAACAAGGGTCTGCCCTACTAGTCCTGAACCCCCCTGAAGAGGTGACAAAATGTTGATGACAGTTATTAGTGTCTACAGGCCATAATAACCACCCGCCCGGATGTATCGATGAAGTGTTAAGCGTACCATTCTGGACCCAATGTGTAAATTCACTAAAAGTAGCATTCACATAGTGCTCCCAGTTGTTTAATTTGGAAGGGACAGGTATACTAGGCAAATTTAACTCTCTAATTGTTGCCAAGCCCAAACAGCTAGTCTGTTGTACTGTTTGATTGAGGAAAATCATCTGCACAGGGATAATACATGCTCTAAATAATGTGTCCTTGCCTTGCATCTGCCAATTTTTCGTACCCCAAACACTTTTCAAGTCAACAGTCTTAAACCAGTATTCATACCCCTCGACCGAAAGTTTAGATACAAACAAATTTGAATACAGTAATTTAGTATCGGTCAATAACATTTGCCTATTAGAATACGGAGTAACTTTAAAATAGTAAGACTTAGCATTTCGTTGATTATGCCCAGAAAAAAATGCAAATTTATCATAATACGTTTTCGAACTCCCTTGTGGAGGAGTCGAGCAATGTTCCCATTGCACATAATTAAATATGGACTTAGGGCTACTAGCTTTATGAATAAAGTGGTGTCCATAAAAGTTGTAGCAAAACATGTCACCATGATTATCTCTAAATTGGTAAGCATCTTCATCGTCATAGACAGTATAATATTGCAAATCTGTCAGCATAGAATCTACTGTCTTCACATCCCAATCATCAGAAACAATGCCTGGTATAACAATATCATTCATTGATAACATGAGGACATACGGTATTTGAATCAATTTAGTGGGACCATATATATCAAACATTACTTTATCCCACACAATCCCATCAGGAATCGGTATTGCAGAAATGTTTACATTGGACAAGTCTCTTTGAACCATATGAGACGAAAAATGTGGTTTTAACACAGTCTCCACGTGCTCAATGTCAGATCGATCATGAAGAAAATGACCATGTATTACTAGAAAAAAAGTAACCACAAATCACAACCACAAAAAAGAGTCATTACAGCCATCAAAAGCCACAAATAGTTCCAAGGAAAAACAAAATATGTCCGTTTAAGCCAACACAGCAGCTTACGTGGACCTCGGACTGAAGACATCGAGGACGAGGAGCTGGACACTGCATCATCAGTGTCGTTGAAGCAGCCAGAGGCAGTTCTTGCAGAAGGAGCAACTGTGAACAAAGAAGCAGATGGAGGCTCTCGCCTAGGCACGCTATAAACCACATGTTCAGAAACATCAGTAGAACGTACAGCAACTTGATCAAAAGATTCCATATTAATCGTCGTCTGTGGAACAATCGCAAGATCATCTTCCACCCTCCCCAAGCTTGGAGAGGAAACAGCGTCAGTGTAAATCACCTGCAGCGGGACTTCTTCCGCAGTAGTGAGAGGGATTCCGGAACTACTGGGTGTCCCTCTTGGTCTGCTGTGCAGAATCGGCCACATGTTGTAACTTGACATTATCAATGGAAACAAAGCGATTTCCTTTGGCCCCTTGCAGCGGCGGTAAAATCACAGTTCTCGTGCCGCTAACCCCTAACACAGGGACAGGTGCTCGATAAGAAGGACCAAATTCTTTCTTTTACTGCGACCTTTTCACGCACTAGATCCCCAATCCTGGGTATCCAACCAGTAGGTGTTACTGGCTCATCCTTCATTCCTGAGGAGGCAGCACTTGCAGAAGAGTTATCTTCACGGAATTGTTGTAAATCCTGCAAAACAGTGACACGATCATTTATGTCAAAGGGCGTATCTGCCGCCTCCACACCAGGACCATCTAGATCAGGAACATACATTCGTGTTCCAAACAGGCACTCATATGAAGTACGACCCCCAAGTGACCGTCTGGGCAAGTTATTAAGTGCTCTCTGTACTCCATACAGGTGGGCTAGCCAACTACGACCCGTACCTATAACTTTGGCCGTTAAAGATTGCTTTAAATCACGATTTAAATGCTCCACAACAGAATTTCCCTCGGGATGAAATGGAGACGAGAATTGGAGTTGGACCCCCAACGAAGCCATGGTGTCCCTGAATGCCTTAGAGGCAAAAGCAGAGCCCTGGTCCGAATGAAAAGCCGCAACTGCAAATGTATCAACAAAGATGCGCAAATCTTTAATAACAGTCCGAGCGTCAGCCGAGCGCTGTGGCCAGACCCACACAAATCTGGAGCACGAATCTACAGCAACCAAGATATATTTGTATGCACTGTCTGGGGTCAACGGACCACAATGATCCAAGTACACACACTGTAAAGGTTTGTTTGAAATTAGAAGGGGCGTCTACTGCGGGCGTCTAGCCGAAGAAGCTTTAATTTGTTGACAAACATCACAACAAAGGACATATTGCTTTGTCTCTTTATAGAGACCAGGCCACCAGTAACGAGCCTGTAAAAGCGAAACAGTGGCAGCCACACCAGCATGTGCAGATGCCGCCCCCTCATGTGCTGCAGAAATTAATCGAGGTCTCTCAATTTTATTTGGTAAATCACGTACACCAATGCCTGGAATATTAACAACAGCATTGAACGCACTACTCAAGCAGTAACTATATTTAGAAGGAAATCCTTTAGGAAATGGCGTGCCATCACCGTAGCTTTTATGGCAGCCGAAATCTCTGCGTCTGGTTTGGAACTCGAACAAGTCACTACGGCCACAGTGGCAACAACCACTGCCGACTTAGCGGCTTCATCAGCCAAAGTATTCCCAGCAACGTGTATTCCAACGCGCTGGTGTCCAAGTGTATGTACAACATGGACCTTAGGAAGCGTCTCTTTCAGATCCGCAACCTTACCCCACAACAATTTGTGTTTAATGGTGTTGCCCTTAGAATCTCTGAACCCATTCAACTTCCAATAGTGTAGATATTCATTGAAAGACTGTACACAGTAGTAGGAGTCACAGACCAGCAAGGTTAAAATCGCCAGATCCGCGTGCTCCAACGCTAACAATAGAGCTTTGAGCTCCGCCAGCTGTGCCGTGCAATCTCCCAAGGTTTTAGTTTAAGTATGTCGGGGGCAGAACACTTCCCCCTCCATAGTGCCGCTCACCACCGCACATGCAGCAGAATACTGTTGTTTAGTCCCAACCGCTGGTTGCGCAGAGCCATCGGTATACATGACCACCTGATATTGGTCAATAGGCAATGTGCCAGCAGGGACTGGGTACTCCATTTCATATTGAAGAAATTCTTGAGTCTGCAGTTTAGGGTCAAAGATGTAATCTACATCAGTGGCTGTCAAAGACGTAGCCCATTGTATCCATCGCGGGTGTAAAGCTTTCGAATTAGGGACACTCGCTTTTGTAACAGCCTCTAAGGCCGGAATCGGGGAAACGACAATAATGCGTTGGCCCTGGGCAAGCGGTCTTTCTTTAATCACAGCCATCTGTACTGCAGTGAGTATTTTCTCAGTTTGCCCAAATCGTTGTTCTGCTGAAGAATACAAGTGGGACTTGTATGCAATCGGGACTGTCTCACCCTCATTAAAGGTGACATATGTAAACCCAACAGCCCCAGGTATCACCCTGATGACTAAATGTGTCTTATTGTCCCGTGTGTGTAAATGTTTAACTGCTAAGAGATCAGTTTGCAAATCTCATAGTATATGTGTATGCTCAATCGTCCAAAATCTACTCGAAAACTTCGGACGAATCAACTCGTATAAGGGTTTTATACGTGTAGCATAATCAGGAATGTAAGTTCTGCCAAAATTCAGAAACCCCAACAATGACTGGAGCTTCCAAACCGTATTCGGAGGCTGCAATAAAGCACATTTCTCCAAAAAGTGTGGCGCTAAGCTCTTGCCCTCACTCGACAACTCACATCCCAGGAAAATTACGTTGAGGAAGGCAATCTTCGATTTCTTAAAATTAAACTTATAGCCAATAGCAGCAAACCCCACAACAATGCGCGATACACGCCTTAGATTTTGCAGAATCTCATTGTCTGTCAGATATATGTCATCAACATATGATAACGCTTCAGGGTCCAACTCGTGCAGCATTTCAGTCACACGAGCCGAAAACAGTCCTGGGCTATTCTCATACCCCTGAGGCAAACGACAAAACTTTTTCTGGGAGCCAAACGCACTGAAACTGGTATAGTCCCAACTTTCGGGCGCTATATTTTGGCAGAAAAATCCATTCGAGATATCTAACGTTGTTTTGTATTTCTTACGCACTATATTATTCATAAGCGCTGCGCTATGTGAATTCTGTATTGCATATGTGCGTGTATGTCCATTTAAATGTCTGTAATCCACCACTATCCTATATGAATGGTCCGGTTTAGCAACCGGAAACAAGGGATTATTCATCGGCGAGACACAGGGCTCAATTACACCCTGGTACTCCAATTGTGTAAGAATTTTCCTAACCAATGCCCTTGCCTCAAATTTGATAGGATACTGCGGCTGTGGCTGAGGTTCGCCCTTTATCAGAATTACATGATAAGGTGATTGTCTATCCCACCCCACGTTATTTCTATATAGGGCGGGAGCCTGTGCTAGAGCCCATGTTTTACTATAGGACTCCGCCGCTAGTTCTCTCGGAACAAGTGGTGAGAAGGAAGGTGTAATAACCTCCTCCCCAACCGGACAGTCACGAACAAAGTCAGGTGGCCAATCCTGTTCGGCCAGTAGAACATCATATGATTTTACCACATGGTCCCAAAAGATGGGGTGTACAATGCGGTCAATATCCCCTTCTAATCGCAGAGTCACTTTATATACTCTATCAGGATCAGAGACTCGCATATCCGCCGTTTCGACTTGTATGAAGTCATCAGTTGCTTTCACCTCCAGATGCTCTAGAAGACTCCGGCGAACTATTGTGACCTCTGCCACGCTGTCTAACAGTGCCAACGCCCATGTCTTTTTCGTCAAGAGAACTCTCTTCTTGAGCGGCATGTCTAACCGAGACTGCTGCCACTTTCTTCTTTTTAAATTGCTGTTTTTGTTGCAGCGGTTTCTCTTCTTGTTTAATAGAAACCTCCGTTGAGCGTTGTGAATCCTGTCTCGGTTTCACGTACTCCGTTCTCCGCTCTGACCGCCCACCTCTCTCACTTCTCTTCTCTGAAGAGTCCTGAAAGGAACGAGATTGGCGTGTATCAGTATATTGATATCTATCAGGCGTCTTCAAATTATCCCTATTCCTGAGATTATACCTATTCTGCGGGGTCTCCGGTTGCGGAGACTGTCCCCCATCTTTCTAAGGTGTTTGCTGTTTCTTTTCCCAGCGCTTTTTAGTACCCTCAGGTTGCTGCTGTTTAGCATTATCTTTATTATTCTTACCCTGTAATTGGGGTTTTTGCGGTCTAGCCCCTAGGCTTTCGCAACCAATACTGGAATATGTTTCTGCTATTATTCTCGGGAGTTCCCGCTCCTGATTAATCTGCGGAACGTCCCGAAGACGCATTCGCACTGCTAGTGCTACTGCCTCTCCCTTGAGATTACTCAAAATAATAGAAGAAACTGCGGCAAAATTGCCCATTAACTGCATGCCCAAATCTAAGGCAGGGGCAGCCCCATATTCATCTTGAATTTGTTTAAGCACTTCTGGTAAATTAGCTAATGTCGGTGTACCGTGTGCCGTAGTGTAGAGCGCGGCAAACACCGTGCCCCAGGTATTACAAAGGTCCACCGGAGGAACCATCCCATACGGCAAACACATCGTCAAAATTCTATGTTTATCCTGAGGTCCCGAATGGGGAAATACTGCTTCCAGCGTATTAATTTTTTGCGCCAGCCAAAATGGAGTCTCCTCACGCTTAGCCGGTACCTTACCCATAACTGAGTGCACAGTGGCCGGATTAATACCCGGAACCACTGCTTGTGGGTGCGCCGGAGCAGCACGCGCTGCGTTCGTATTTAGTGTCTGCATTACAAACTGAACTAATCGTCTATATGTAGCCGTTAAGTGTGTATATAAACAACGAACTTCAACCACTGTCAATTGGGCAGCCGCAGGATGTGGTGTATATGTAGCCAATAAAGGCCAGGTAGGACCATCATTACTCAGTGGACCTAACCTAACTTGTGCTACTGTGTGTGGGAGGGCGCCATCAAGCCAATTATGGTGTTCTTGATAAGATAAAGGTATCTCTAAGTATGCATAAGCCCTGTATTGACCAGGGACATTCGCAACAGTGTATTCGTGAAAAGTGTTCGTACCCCCATCAACTGCTGGAAATACGACCAGAGAATAAAAAAGATCTGTTCTATAGGCTGCATGGGCGTCCACCACAAAAGTGACCGGACCCCCCTGGACCGTCAGTCCATGTGCTATCAGATGTCCTGTGAGCGGGTGTCGCATATTAAGCGCTACTTGCACCACTACCGGATTCGCCATCTAGAGAAAAACAGCACCTGGGTAGAGAAGGCACACCAATAACAGGGTTTTTCCTTTCAAAGTTCAAGCTCGAACAACCAACCACTAAATAATAGGATGTACCTATCCCGTGGTGGCGGAAACACTCAGCCCCACGGACGTCTCCGCTTACGGAACCGAGGAGTCAAAATATATATGAGACCGAGAGAGTCAGTCGGACCCAAATATTAGAGCCAGACCAATCGTTGGCGGCGCCATGTTCCATGGGCTCTCATTATCCTAAATGAGACTACTGGATTTCTAGGCAGCAGGATCGATCACGGTGTGGGGGACTGAGTCGGACCCACGTGTAAGGAACTCTGTCACCCTAAATCCGGTTTTTGCTCCGGCTAACTAGCAGTGCCTCATTTCTCCCACGGGGAAGAGATGATTGGGCAGCCGAGCGCATGACATCTTTGGAACTTCTCAGGGAAGTCCTGGTCACTCAGATCCAAACCAACTCTCTCATTTACAGTATGATCTCATATACAAATGACAAAGACAGTATAGGTTTTATATAATGTTTTAATAAAACAACTGTATTTTAGATAATAAGGCGTGAGCCTCAATAACCAGAACCATACAACACAGTAGGATTGAAATAGTCACCAGGAGAGTAAAACATAAGAACAAAGCTATCATCGTGTCTATTAGTTTCTACTCTCCCTCTGCTTGATCTATTTCCAGCACAGCATGTTAAGCTTCTAACTTGCCTTTCTGAATCACCGGGGAGACATCAGCCCTCATACCTGAGCAAAGGCCTGTGATCTTGGTTCAGCATCTGCAACGAGGCAGTCAGCGTCTAGTTGTGGTTCCCTGGTTGGAATCTCCCTCTTGCGTGTAGTGGGACAAGGAAGTGATTTTATAACTAACATGTCAGCGTGATCACAAAATGTCCCTACGCAGGAATGCTAAGTCTAAACTCCTACCACGTCTATCGGCAATGTACCAGACTGTATCCTTGACTGAAGCACAGAGTGAATGTGTTATGGAGAACTCCAGTGCTGAAGTAGGCTAAACAGTGTGATATGAATAAAAAACAAAACCGTAGAACTGGCTATTTGAAAAATAACAGTACGAAGCCTAATAAAAAGCATTTAGAGCAAAGTGCACAGAGGCTCTAAGCTGCCAGCAAATTAATAAAATACATCCAGGGCAAAGTGCTCAAAGGCCTAAAGCCTGAAGCTAACGCGCAAAGGATACGTAAAACTAACCACACTACAATTGTACACACAGCATAACCGGCTCTCAGTATTCCGACTGAGTCTCTCAAGCAGGACCCATCAACAAACATAATGCAATCATTTTCTTCTAACTGTGTATCTTTAATATCAGGTCTGGGTTTGGTACATAGTTATGTTACCTCAAGACAGTCGTGCTCCACTTCCTCTGCATTGTTAATCTCAGTGTTTTCAACAGGAAGTAGAGTTGCTGGGTTCAGCACAGTACATCTTCTCAATGAAACATTAGCTGATCCTAGAATAATTGTCTCATATCGGGTAAGCCGGGCATTTGTCATATGATGCGTCTTGGTTCGGGTTCAAAAAATTTCAACTGAATGTGGAACCATACTGTTAGGGGATGTCCCATCACTATGCCTTCACACTGTGTGAGGCTCTGACCAACTGCTGCAACTGCGCGCAAACAATCCGGTAAGGCTGCTGCGACTGGGTCCAAAGTAGCTGAAAAATATGCTAAAGGGCGGTTTGCACCTCCATGGACCTGTGTTAAGACAGACAAAGAACAAGCATCACGTTCATGACAGAACAGTAGAAAAGGCTTAGTGTAATCAGGCATACCTAAGGCTGGTGCCCTACACATGCACTCTCTCAATTCCATGAATGACTCAAGCTCTTCCTCGGACAGAATTATGGTATACGGGTCATCTTTAGTTTCCTTGCCTGTCAGTTTTATCAATGGTTTAGAGATAATCGAAAGTTGGGAATCCACTGGCGACAGTAGCCCACCATTCCCAAAAACTTTCTGATGTCTCTCTTTGTTGTCGGAGGGTTCATCCGCAGTATGGCCGTCACCCTTTCTTTTGATATTCTCCTGGACCCTTTCTCAATCAAGTGCCCTAAGTATTTCACTTCTTTCTGACAGTACTCCAGTTTCTTTGGGGACACTTTATGTCTGTTCTTTCCCAAATTATTCAATAAGGCAATTGTGTCATACCTACAGTCGTCTTTTGTCCTGGACGCAATCAGCAAGTCATCAATATACTGCACCAGAGTCGAACTGAAAGGCAGTTCTAATGACTCCAAGTCCTTCTTCAATATCTGATTGAAGATGGATGATGACTCAGAAAACCCTTGAGGAATTCTGCACCAACTGCACACCTTGTTCAGGAATTTGAAACTGAAGAGAAATTGGCTGTCCTCATGAAGAGGCACCGAAAAGAACGCTTGTGACAAGTCCACAACCGTGAACCATTCTGCATCACACGGAACCCTAAACATGGTCACTGCTGGGTTCGGCACTATAGGGCAACATTTTACCACAATCTCGTTTATTTTTCTCAAATCCTGCACAATTCGAACTTTCCCACAAGGCTTTTTCAGACCCATAATTGGTGAATTACATGGACTGCTCATTACTTCTTTCAGAATTCCTTACTTTACAAAGTCTGCAATTATTTGTGACACCTGAATAAGGACATCTTGTGCCATGTGATACTGCGGCACCTGGGGAAACACTGCATTCGGCTTAACCTGTACTTTAACCGGTTCTACTCCTTTTATCAGTCCCACTTCCTTTCCTGTCAGGTCCCACACTTTCTCTGCCACCGTGCCCTGCAACTCAGCTGGTAAGTCAGTCACTGTAAGCATCGGGAATAAGGTTATCAAAGGGTAGTCTTCGTGTGTACTTTCCATCTCTAGATCTGTAAATTGTCCTTCGTCCCCTTCATCATCACTGTTTGTCTGCACCTCAATCCCGTCATTAGAACAGGTAATCGAACACTTCGTCTTGCACAGTAAATCTCTTCCCAGTAGGGACACTGGACTAGAATCACAGACTACAAACTTATGCAGTCCCTGGAAGTTTCCAATCTCAACCTGAACCGGGTCTGTAATCGGGTTCTTCAAATACTGATTTGCTACTCCTACCACTCTTATAGTACGCCCTGAGAGTGGCAGTTTCGGGACCTCTGCACTTCTGACTGTAGAGCGTGTAGCTTCCGTATCCACCAGGAAGGAAACCTTGTGACTAATCACCTTTCCCTCTACATAGGGTCCCCTCTGATCTACTTCTAGGGACGCTGCAAGCCTGCACTCCTCACTGTCTGAACTATCATCCGACCATTCATCGTTTATTACATCCTCACCACGCATTGGGAATTGTTGTACTGTGTTATTTTGACTCATCACTTGGCCTGTGACCTGCTGAGGAAGCATCACCTGTTGCTGTCCCATTGGAGCTAATGGTAATTGCATTTGCTGTCTAGGTACCATGGAAACCTGCTGTTGTACTTGCTGCATTTGTGCTGGTTGAATACGTGGCATTTGTATTTGCTGCATAGGCTGTAGCCCCTGCATCTGAACCATTTTATTTTGGAGGTTCTGATTTTGACCTCTCGCTTTTGGACCCCTCACATTTTGAAATGTACCGATATCAGTGCTTTGTTGAGCGACACCATCCTGCACCATATTTAGGCATTCCCGCTTCCAATGCCCTACTCCCCCGCACGCATGACATGGTGACATCTTTTTCATCCCTTGTACGTCATTTTGAACCACAACAGTATTCAAATCTGGACCGCGATTCACAAAACCTCGACCTCGGCCTCTCGGTTGCGCATGAAACACACCATTCCCTTGCGGTTGCTGTTGTATCATCTGCTGAATCTAATTTCCCTGCATGCCTGCCTGTGCTGCCTTAATCTGCATCACCATCACTTTCTCCTTCAACTTTCTCTGCTTCAACTCAATCTCATCACTACAGTATTTCGCATATTGTAACACCTCATCA
The DNA here is from genome assembly GCF_031143425.1 of Pleurodeles waltl. NCBI lineage: Eukaryota > Metazoa > Chordata > Amphibia > Caudata > Salamandridae > Pleurodeles > Pleurodeles waltl. Next base: position 247,281,831 of record NC_090449.1, on the reverse strand, counting down.
ATCGGCTTTGCTTGCCAACAAATCACATGATTCTTAATCATCTAGCTAACCTCTGGTCTCAGCCCTTCAACAAATCTGAACACAAGATGGTTCATGTCTTTCGGCTCAATAGTCTCAGTGCCGTTGTAATGTTTGAACGCTTTCAACAATCTCTCATAGTAAGCATGAATAGACTCTTTAACCTCCTGTGAGGTTCGATCGATTTTCTGCCAATCAGTCACTTTCTGCGACACTTTCTGCTTCAAAAACTCAATCACTTTATAATAGTACTTCATCACTTACTCAGATGGTGCTCCAGTCACCTTATCCCTTGCCAGTTCCTGTGTCGGCCAGTCCACACCCCTCTTGCATTCAAGCCATAAGTCATGTGGAACAATGATCTCAAACAAGGTATTCAAGTCCTTCCAGAGACATTTCTCAAGCTTCACAAATCTGTCTGTCTGCTGGTACCATTCTATTGGTTTCTCCCTCAACCTGGGGTAATCATTTGTGAAGGACAGAATGTCTCCCCTAGACCACAGTACATGGACTAGAACCCCTCCAGCTGTTTCCCTCATTGGTAGTATCTTCATTGTCCCGGTGTCCGGTGAAGCTTTAGTCTGACTTGATCCCGGACTGTCACATTTCTCCTTTTCTCTTTTCTTCGCCCATCTGCCTTCCCACTTTTCTAAGGCTCCCCAAATCTGCGCACTTTGCAGTATTTCTTTAAGATGCGCTTTTATTCCGACCGACTTCATGTGATCTAAATCTTTGGAGTCAAAGTCTCGTCTGTAGCTTCTTTTCAAATGTTTAGTATTCTCAATATCAATATTGGATTTATCTGCCAGGTTTGCTAGCCTCCGATGTACCTTGCCTACTTCCTTAGTGATTTTGGGGCACAGATACCTTAATTCTGCTTCTGTGTATGATTCTAATCTGTTTACCCCTATTGTTCCTGCTACTATTCAGCATCTTCCACACCCAGTCTTACAAAGTTTAAGTAATCATCTCTCTCTGATCTCTCTGCGATCACCGTAACAGGTTGTGAAGTTTTGTTATTTCCCAACCATTCATTTAGTTGCTGCACGGAAAAGCCTTGCAACGAGATACTTCCTGACTGCATCAATGGGGCCTGTGATGCATCCGCACTCATTGTCTGTGGGGCAAACACACTTGACCCTACTTGTCTCATTGCCTCCAAAGGAGCCCCCAATCAGGCTAAAGTCTAACAGAGATCTGAGGTTTTCGGCTGTTTGCGCTATTGGTGATATTGATCGGGGGTTCCTGTGAACCCTTCCCTCATTATTTTCTGGGTCTCCACCCCTTGATCACATGTGACAGGTTTACCCTGTGTATACAGTGGCAGAGGTGGACCAACAGTAATTGGTAATGATATGGCAGCTGGTGTCTGACCTGGTCCCAAACCTCGTGGAGTAGTAACTCCCAAAGCTTGACTCCCTGGTGCAGGTACTAATGGAAATCCTGCTGCTGGACTATAACCCGGAATCAGCTGTTGCTGTGGCTGGGGCAGCAATTGCGGAGTTGGCTCAATCTGCACTAACCCCGATTTTGTAGATATCGGATCAGGCGGCACTATCAGACTCATAGTAGTCTCTAGTACTGGGACGTCTGGATAGATTCTCTGTATCTGCGGTGGAGATTGCAACTGTATGTGCATGTCTGGCGCAGTGGGTACACTGACACCATTCTGTATCAAACCCGTATCACTAGTCTGCACTGTATTTGTAACTTCCTTACTCTGTGTCTGGTTCCCAGGACCCGCACTTGTGCTCGGGGCATTGTCATCGATCGCGTAAGGTGGCGGGCGATCATGCAACAACTGATTAAGAAACTCTTCATCGTCTGAGTCATCTTCTTCTATCCAAGACCTCTTAGTCTCTTTAGGCTTATTAGAGTCCTTGTCTGTTTTACAGGTGGCTTTCTTTCCCTGTGTTTCGTCTCCCTGTGTTATTTTTGGGAACAATTTGAGTTCGTCAACTATCCCCCTTCTCCACATTTTGCTCTCATTGTCCCATCTAGACTCCGCTAAAGTCTTTTCTACCCTCTTCATTCTCCTCTCAAATTTCTGCTGTCTTTGTCGTATGGCCATTAAATCCCAGACAGCTAATGCCTCATACTGAGCTGGCCTCGGAGGTGGTTTTTGTACACTTAACATCCACCTCAAATTCTCTAAGATTCTTGTATTGAACATTCCGTGCTCTGGAAATGCTAAACATCCCTCTTTCTCTGTTAATTTGCTCCACTGTTTCATCCATAAGCAAGGCGCGACTCCCTTCACCTCCATTACTATATAAGCCGGAGTACCCTCAGGTGGTGTAGGCTCCCCCTCACTCGCCCTAATGTAGGTGTCTCCTTTCAGAGCACTCCTAAAAGCCTTGATAAAGTTAATCTTTGCGTCTTTTTCTTTTGTTTGTATTTAATCAGAAAGTGACTTTAATTCCCAGGACACTCTTCACCCACCTTTCTCAACCTATTGCCTCTGACGGAAGGGCAGCCAATCCGTGCGCGAGCCCACTCGGCAACTGACCTATCCCAGCGCGGCACCACTTACGTGACACTCACACACTGCGGCTGACAAAGTCTTGCGGCTTGTCCTCCTTACACTAAATTCACACCAAACTAATGCAATATATTGCGACCACCCTTAACAACAACAGCAACTCAAATTTGCTGGTTTACTACAGGAAAGGTACACAATCGCTTCAGAACTTTACAGAGATTTCACTTGAAGCCTCGGCCGCTACTCTCTCCTTCTCAGTTCCCGCACCCGCAAGCAGAATTCGACCCACAAATCCTACTCTCGACTTGTCAATGGTTTGTCCTAGTGCACTATAGAACTTGCCAAATCTACATCGAAGGTTTCACTCACACAATTGACTCAAACTCGACTTGTCAACCACGCCCGATTGACCTATTAAACTGCACAAATTACAACATAAACCCTAGTGTCTTCTACACTTGTCAATATACTCCGGAGTCTTAGACCACGACGGGTCCAAACATTACCAACCAACCACGTGGATAATTTTTTAGCACAAAGCGTCACACTCATATGAAGTACGCCGACTTCCCTACTCTCATACTATGGAGTACGCCCACTCCTACTAAAAACAACATTACCTGGCCTAAACATACACAAACTTCACAAATCACCTGCAAAATGCATAAGCTGAGCAAGCGCAAATTCTACACCACACATGCTAAAACGCCGAGAACATTCCCAACTCACTTAGGCAGGCTCCGAGATCCCGGGAAAGTCATGGGGAATTTAGAAACACATCATACCTCCAATTTGCATTATCTCAACAATCTAAACAATAATTCTCCGTCCTAGGGCCCCAAAGGGCCAAACCGTCGCTCTGCTACCAGAACTGATAACGCGTCCTTTTATGATAATTTATTACACATCAGGACTCGTTTTTGGCCAATGAATCTTTTGACCCAGTTGAAAGACACCTTAGGACGAGATAGCTAATCAATATGTCAATCAATACATAAATAATGCCATCAATATTTATCACAACAATGCATTTCACTTTAGTCAAAGACATTAATCAACTGTTGACAACACCATGACCTTTCAGTCATGAATAACCACGCCAGTTTAGTGGAATTTTATGAGATTGTATTCCCTTTTGATTACAATTCTAAAAGCAAATGTATTAACCTCAAAACCAAGAAACACAATAGCATAGTCACGATATGGCAACTCTGATAAGACTTCATCAAAGCAAGAATCATAAACATCAGAACATAGCACGGCGTGAACATAAACTATCTTTAGCAGAGTGTCGTCAACACAGCATTGATTCAGTTGTTTGTCTATTTGCGTCTGTTTTAGTGAATCCCTCCGAACTAACCTCTAATTAGCATTGGCATGTTGGGCTTCATGCAAAACAATTTAGAACACCAATTTGGAAAACTCCTAGCTATGGTCTCTGTCAAAAGTAAGCAGTTGGTACCTAGAAAGGAAAAGCAAACAGACAAATCACAATTTCATTATCATAGTTACCCTCCAAGGGTTGGGTCAGCACTCAGGTTCGGTCTTCGTCTTCAGGATATCAGTTGATTCGCCATCAGTCAAAACTCAGCTCTCAGGAAACAAAGGGGCAATTCCCTCATAAGAAGGTGAAGTGTAAAATGGGCAATCTAAGGAAGAGGATGGTTTAAGTAAAACCAAATAAGTCATCAAACAGAATGACAACGTTTCTGGATCAAATCAATAGCATTTCTCTAACTAATCTAAATGGCTCCGCGTGTCATAGGTTTTTATCCCTTTTTCATTGTACATTCCCCTAAAACTTGATTGGACAAATGTTGCACCCCACTATCTTTAGCCAATTAAAAACAGATTATGTCATTAAATCTTTCACCCCACAATAGTTCACAAACAGTTTATTGGTCCATATGATTGATGTCTTCAGAGGTAGCACATCCGGTATGATTTCATCCTTCTGTAATTCTTTGCACATCTTTTGGTCAGTAGCTCCATTGTCTGTACCGGTTTGGGCGACCTTGTATATTACATTAATCTACAAGCAATATGAATTTCATGAGAACAGATGTACTATGGTTACATTCAGCTTCTAGTTTGAAGAAAACAAGAGGTCATGTCCTTTTGCGAGTCAGCACACTGCACATTAGGAAAATTACATTTAATATGAGAGCCAGGCAGCTAAGCTTCGGCTCATGCTAACTTAAGGCCTACAAGGTTTATTAGTAGAACTTTAATAACATACTCATTAATAATTAGAATAAAACTATTCAACTACATAATTCATAAACATTAGTCATTTTCATTAGTCCAGGTATACATTGGCAGCCACTCCCCGTGGTCACATTTCAGATGCACGTTTTAGCAAACCTTAGTAATACAGTTTCTATGCAGCATTATTGCACACTATTTCATAAACATCTCGGGCCTTATTTATACTTTTTGGTGCAAAACTGCACTAAAGCAGTTTTGCCCCAAAAGGTTTTGCACCGGCTTGCAACATTTTTTAGCACCAGCTGGGCACCATATTTATGGAATGGTGCAAGCCGGTGCAAAGGGTAGGCTAGCTTAAAAAAAAAATACGTTAGGCAGTTTTGAGTAAAAAAAAATGATTCTGAGCAGATTAACATCATTTTTTGACGCTAAAGGGCATATTTATACTCTGTTTGCACTGAATTAGCGTCATTTTTTTAAAACTCTAATTCAGTGCAAAACTAACTCCATATTTATACTTTGGTGCTAGACCTGTCTAGCACCAAATTTATGGAGTTAAAGTCATTTTTTGGAAGTGGAAACCTACCTTGCCTTAATGAGATGCAAGGTAGACGTTCCTGTGCAAAAAAATGACTCTATGGCCTTAACACCATATTTATACTCCCATGTAAAAATGGTGCAAGGGAGGGAGGAGGGGTCAAAAAATGGGGCAAAGCTTGCTTTGCCCCATTTTTTAAGACCTGGGTCAGGGCAGGAGTTAGGGGACCTGTGGCCCTATTTCCATGGTGGAACACCATGGAATAAGCCCAGAGGTGCCCTCCCTAGGCCCTAGGGGCACCCCCACCCACACTAGAGGGACTGCGAGGATGGGCGACCCCACCCCAGGTAAGTACAGGTAAGTGCATTTTATTTTTGAAAGTGCCATAGGGGACCCTGAAATGGGCCCCCATACATGGCACTGGGTGCAATGGCCATGCCCAGGGGAACCCTGTCCTCTGTGCTGGCCACTGGGGTGGTGGGCATGACTCCTGCCTTTTCTAAGGCAGGAGTCATGTGGCATGGTAGGTTTAGCACCATAAAATGACGCTAATCTGGTTAGAGTCATTTTTTTTTACTCTAACCTGCCTAAAGCCATTTTTTGGTGCTAAACCCTCTTCTTCCATACTGCCAGCCCCACCCGACTAAAGTCATTTTTTAAAACTCTAGCCTACCCTTTGCACCGGCTTGCACCATTCCATAAATATGGTGCCCGGCTGGTGCACAGAAATGGTGCAAGCCAGTGCTACATTTTTTGGTGCAAAACTGAGTTAGTGCAGTTTTGCAGCAAAAAGTATAAATAAGGGCCAATATTTTGTAAGTTTGCGCCACTTTTGTGTCATAAAATGACGTTAATGCGGTGCAAAAAAAGTTTAAATCAGGGCCTTGGTGCTAGATGGGTCTAGCACCAAGGTATAAATATGGAGTTAGTTTTGCACCGAATTAGAGTAAAAAAAAATGCCACTAATTCGGTGCAAACAGAGTATAAATATGCCGCAGAGTATAAATATGCCCCTAAATATGGCGTTAAGGCCATAGAGTCATTTTTTGCACGGGAACGCCTACCTTGCATCTCATTAAGGCAAAGTAGGTCTCCACTTTCAAAAAATGACTTTAACTCCATAAATTTGGTGCTAGAGGGGTCTAGCACCAAAGTATAAATATGGAGTTAGTTTTGCACCGAATTAGAGTAAAAAAAAATGACACTAATTCGGTGCAAACAGAGTATAAATATGCCCCCTCATATTAATATAGATTATATAAACTACGCTCTCTCAACACAACCCAGGTAAATATGATAGGCTGGTGGTGTCTTGGTGTATCATATATGACACAATGCCAGGGCACAGGTGTCGCCATCGTCCCTGAAATGTGTGACTTAGTGATGGTTGTACATGACTCACCAGACATCTGACCTGCATTGGTATAATGGTAGGATATGTGAAATCCATGAATAGACGGGTGCAGTTACACTTCATTCTGGTTGCATGCAACCTGTCCACAAGCATTGCGTGCAGCACTCCAACACATCTGCTGCTGTCGTACAAGAGGGGTGAACAGAAAATAGTATGCCAATGGGAGACTCACCAACAGGGCCACCGATCTCGACACAAAGATGATCGAGCAGATCCTGCTTCCTGCCACGAGATCTATCCAGCGATGCTTGACCTGGTGCTCATTCCTGGTGCTCTGAAAGACCCTATTCAGGTGGTGGAGCACGTTTGCCCCACTGCAGCTGCCTCTCCTTGATCCGATAACCCTGTATGACCTGGCCCCCCATCTCCAACATCATTAGCAGGTAGTGGGATACCACCACACAAAGCCACCCAACTCTTCCTTTCCCATCCTGGTCAACCTCCCCCTACCAGACATATTGTAACTGGAAAGGTTGACCACAACTACTTTGAAAAGACAAATAAATGAAAATAACGGAAACTTAAGCCCAATAACTAATCCCAACTATCTCAACTTAACAACTATGCAGGACAGACACCCCACAGTACAAATACAAATACACACAAACAAAACACAAATTTACAAACACTGGGACAAAATATAGACAATAATTAACAAAAAATGACAGGAGGGACACCAGCAGAAACAATACGCAAGGAAATCACAACTGTAGGAGGCTGGCCTGTCTTATAGTGGGTACCTTGTGGTACTTACACCTTGTGCCAAGCCCAGTTATCCTCTTATTAGTAGAATAGAGGTGTTTCTAGCAGCTTAGGCTGTTAGAGGTAGCTATGGCAAAGCAGCTTAGGCTGAACTAGGAGACATGCAAAGCTCCTACAATACCACTTATATCATTTAGCACAATATCATAAGAAAACACAATACTCAGAGTTACTAAAAATAAAGGTACTTTATTTTAGTGACAATATGCCAAAAGTATCTCAGAGGATACCCTCACTTAGGAGGTAAGTAATATACACAAATTAAATGTACACAAACCCAAAACAGGTAAGTAACAGTAAGAAAAGTAGTGCAAACAATGTAGAATCACAATAGAATGCAATAGTAGACATAGGCCTAGGGACAACACAAACACTATACTCCAAAAGTGGAATGCAAATCACAAATGGACCCCAGGCCTATGGGAGGTTGTAGAGGGTTGCTGGGACTGTGAGAAAACAGTAAGGGTGTCCAAAATACCCCAACCCAAGACCCTGAAAAGTAGGAGTAAAGTTACCCTACTACCCCAGAAAGACAGTGTAGTCAAGATAGGGGATTCTGCAAGAACCATAAGCACCAGCAAACACTTAAGATGGATTCCAGGACCTGAGGACCTATTAATGAAGGGGACCAAGTCCAAGAGTCACAAAAGTGTCCGGGGGGTGCAGGAGCCCATTAAACCCCGGATGAAGGTGCAAAGGGACTGCCTCCGGGTGGAAGAAGCCAAAGATTCTGCAACAACGAAAAGGGCTAGGAACTTCTCCTTTGGACGGAAGATGTCCCACGGTATGCTGGAGGTTGCAGAAGTGTTTTCAGGCAGAAATACCAGAAACAAGCCTTGCTAGCTGCAAGAGTTGCGGTTAAGGATTTTGGGTGCTGCTGGGGACCAGGAAGGACCAGGATGTCGCCCCTTGAAGGAGGAGACAGAGGGGGTGCTCAGCAACACACAGAAGCAGGCAGCACCCATAGAAGTTCCGGAACAGGCACTTTCGAAGATCTGAGGACAGTGGTCAACTCAGAGTCACAAAGGAGGATCCCACGACGTTGGAGTCCAATGCACAAAGGAAATCCTGGAAAGGTGCACAGAAGCCGGAGCAGCTGCAAATCACGCAGTACACAGGTTTGTTGTCTGACGTGGGGAAGCAAGGACTTACCTCCAAATTTGGACAGAAGGGCCACTGGACTGTGGGAGACACTTAGACCCAGCTCCTGTGTTCCAGGGACCATGCTCGTCAAGGATGAGAGGGGACCCAGAGGACCGGTGATGCAGAAGTTTGGTGCCTGCGTTGGCAGGGGGAAGATTCCGTCGACCCACACGAGATTTCTTCTTGGCTTCCAGTGCAGGGTGAAGGCAGACAGCCCTCAGAGCATGCACCACCAGGAAACAGTTGAGAAACCTGGCAGGATGAGGCACTACAATGTTGCTGGTAGTCGTCTTGCTACTTTGTTGCGGTTTTGCAGGCGTCCTGGAGCAGTCAGCGATCGATCCTTGGCAGAAGTCAAAGAGGGAAGTGCAGAGGAACTCTGGTGAGGTCTTGCATTCGTTATCTGAGGAATAGCCCAGAGGAGAGACCCTAAATAGCCAGAAAAGGAGGTTTGGCTACTGAGAAAGGAGGCTTGGCTACTGAAAGAGGTAAGCACCTATCAGGAGGAGTCTCTGACGTCACCTGCTGGCACTGGCCACTCAGAGCTGTCCATTGTGCCCCAACACCTCTGAGTCCAAGATGGCAGAGGTCTGGGACACACTGGAGGAGGTCTGGGCATCTCCTCTAGGAGGTGTTGGTCAGGGGAGTGGTCACTCCCCTTTCCTTTGTCCAGTTTCGCACCAGATCATGGCTGGGGGATTCCTGAGCCGGTGTAGACTGGCTTATGCAGAGATGGGCACCATCTGTGCCCATCAAAGCATTTCCAGAGGCTGTGGGAGGCTACTCCTCCCCAGCCCTTCACACCTATTTCCAAAGGGAGAGGGTGTAACACCCTCTCTCAGAGGAAATCCTTTGTTCTGCTTTCCTGGGACTGGGCTGCCCAGGACCCAGGTGTGCAGAAACCTGTCTGAATGGTTGGCAGCAGCTGCAGTGGAGAACCCGGAAAGGCAGTTTGGCAGTACCCGGGTTCTGTGCTAGAGACCGGGGGATGCATGGAATTGTCCCCCCAATACCAGAATGGTATTGGGGTGACAATTCCATGATCCTAGACATGTTACATGGCCATGTTCGGAGTTACCATTGTGACGCTACATATAGGTAGTGACCTATATGTAGTGCACGCGTGTAATGGTGTCCCCGCACTCACAAAATCCGGGGAATTTGCCCTGAACAATGTGGGGGCACCTTGGCTAGTGCCAGGGTGCCCACACACTAAGTAACTTGGCACTTAACCTTCACCAAGTGAGGGTTATACAGATAGGTGACTTATAAGTTACTTATGTGCAGTGAAAAATGGCTGTGAAATAACGTTGACGTTATTTCACCCAGGCTGCAGTGGCAGTCCTGTGTAAGAATTGTCTGAGCTCCCTATGGGTGGCAAAAGAAATGCTTCAGCCCATAGGGATCTCCTGGAACCCCAATACCCTGAGTACCTAAGTACCATATACAAGGGAATTATAAGGGTGTTCCAGTGTGCCAATGAGGATTGGTGAAAATAGTCACTAGCCTGCAGTGACAATTTTAAAAGCAGAGAGAGAGCATAAACACTGAGGTTCTGGTTAGCAGATCCTCTGTGATACAGTTAGGCACCACACAGGGAACACATACAGGCCACAAACTTATGAGCACTGAGGTCCTGGCTAGCAGGATCCGAGTGACACATATCAAACACACTGACAACATAGGGTTTTCACTACGAGCACTGGGCCCTGGCTAGCAGGATCCCAGTGAGACAGTAAAAACACCCTGACATACACTCACAAACAGGCCAATAGTGGGGGTAACAAGGCTAGAAAGAGGCTACCTTCCTACAACAACCACCAACTCCAGAATACAAACACACAGTCAAAAGAGGCACAGACTGTAAAGAGAAAGTGAAAGTGCACCCACTGTACCGTGCTTGTAAACAGGATTTCCTATTACATCACTTCCTGTCTCAGTGCATCACGTTTTCTGTTATGCGTGTATTTATATGACGCATTTGACATTTGCGTGGGTATTTTAGACGCATGACGCACATGCGTAGTTTTTATTGACGCATTACTGTTATGTGTGGAATTCACTGAAACTCAGCATTGAGAAGAGTGCGCAGGTGGAATTCACGCTAAGGGCCCATGTGTCATATACTTTGCATTTGCAGATGTTTAAGACACATTTGCATACATTTTTTTGACTCAATTACTGATTGCATGTTTTTGTTTCATTGTCTTTAGATGCACTCTGTATTAACATACAAATGACATGGGCTGTGCTGCAGTGCGGCATATTGTGTATGACCACATGTGGTCCATGCAACAATGTGATGAAGGTGTGATTGGTCTGTTACTCCTATGTGTGTGTTACAGAGTCAACAGCATGCAAATAGTTGTATGTCGTGCAGATGTATGTATGTGTGACAACAGTGTATCCACATATGTACGGCGGTCTGTACAATGTGATGGTTCTGGTTTGTGATTGTGAATTGTGTTTTCGTATGTGATGTTGTCATACAGAGCATAATATTTAAGACGACATACACAGCTCAGGCATTGTTGATGATGGCTGAACCAATGCTACCTAGGAAAATATACCCAACAACTGTCTCCATATGTAGATTTGGAGTTTATGGTGATTTGTGTGCGGCCTACACATATGTGTGACATGTGTACATCTTTGGTACATAATGACACACTCTGCCTACATTCCACCCAGATTATGTTTTGACCACAAATGTTTAATTAAACTCATTATATTTAGCAATGATTGTTGGTTTTGTGTCGTGGACCTGTAGCCCTAGCTGTATACGTCCTCATCCATACAGAAGTGCATTCCACAGACGTGTCCATGCAATGTGTGAGGTCATGTGTACCCTGTGCCAGGATTGGGCTCCATGGCAGTGGCAGGACAGATTACCATGAATGTACTGAGCAGGCCCAACTTTTTCCTTTGGTTGTTATGCCTGGGCAAATCATAATAACCAATGTTGCCAAGTATGTCCCCCCATTGTCACACACGGTCTACGTAGCCATTGCAACTCACACACTGAGTTGTGACAGTATTCTTTTCCAACATCACAAATTTTCTAATTTTGTTCATCCACTACCTCATGTGTGGGCCCCTTACGTACTTCCCATTTGGACACAATGTAGTTGTGTGTGATGAGCTATTGATGTGCAAGTTGGCAACATAGTTGTACAAGATATGTTGTAGTCCATAGATTGTGTGCTTCAGTTGTCACATTCCAGTGATGAGGCTATTAGTGATGTGTGTGTTGATGGCAGTACAATCTTACACATCACATATCATGTTGCAACAATACTTGTCAGATTTGTATTTGTAACATGCTCCTTGAGGTTTGACTCACAATCCTATGGTATATGTAGTAGAGATTGAAGAGACCAAACCAGGATTGGTTGTATAAGTGAAGTGTTTATTTACAAAATTGACACGGTGATTTAAGTGGTGCTTAAGTGAAAAAGTTTTCAACTATGTGCTGTCTGCGGTAAATCCCAGCAGCTGTGTTGTGCTGTTCCCCCTCCGTTTCTGCACCACCATCCTCCTCCTCCTCCTCAGGCATGCCATGATGATTTTGCAGACAATGTGTGGGGCATATAGGAGGCTGCCTCCTGTGATGTCCAGGCACCTGAATCTTGACTTCAGTATGCCAAATGTCCTCCCCATGACACTCTGGCCCATATTTATACTGTTTTAGAGCCTCATTACACAAAAGCGGGGCAAGCATACAAAATATCATTGTATTTTGTAAGTTTGCGCCAAAAAATTATGCAAATACGGTGCTAAAAAAGTATAAATAAAGGCCTCTGTGTCCTAGAATGCTCCTCATTGTATGCACGCTCTGCTGCTGTGATGGGGTTTGCAAAAGGAGTCATAATCCATCGTTTCATGCCCTAACCCTGATCTGCTGCAAAAGATAATAGGAGTAAGTTGTTGTTAAGGCTTGCAACAGATTTTTCATGTAGCATGGCAGTTGTAATTTTGAGGTGGTTGTGACTCATATGTGTTTGTGGTATGGTGTGAGGTCCTGGCCTTAGGCAAAGCTTTCTTAGCAGTGTGTTGTTGGACATGACCATCTTGAGTAGTGGCTCAAGGATCTGAGACATAAGATTTGGTATCCTAAATGATGGTCAGTATGTATGTACCATGCATTGTGTTGTGCACCTTTATATTAGTGTGCTATCACTAGAGGGGACATGGCACATCCTAACAACACGGTGTGGTCAGATGTGGTGGCAACATGGTAGCACTACAGAGTCTGGACATCCCAGCCATTTTTGCATGTGTCATTACAGATGAAGTGCAACACTTAGATCCATTTAAATGAGTAAGTGACAATACATAACACAGCTCCAACATTGGCAGCACTGTGCTGCAATATTTTGACTATGCAGGAATGCACCATGTGTGACATTTTACTAGGCAACACTTTGCTGTCCCCTGCGCAAGTGGCTTATATGCAGGCATGCACCGACATTACCAACCTTGCACCAGGGTGCTTGGATAGCTGACCTGTGGAGGTGGATGTGTTTGTGCGGGAAGGGACACCTCCCTATAAATATGCTGTTTTGATGGACAATTGGCTCTTGCTGTGTGTGCAGCAGTATGCAGCATGCATTGGTTGGCACATTCATATAGGTTCAAATCACAGTCTATTACCTTAATGCATACTGCAGCCCTGAGGTGGTGTTTGATGTTGGCACTGCCTCAGGTTTTAGGTGACACCTACATCTGAGTCAGCATCATCATGCTATGTATCTTGTGGGGACAGACCTGCATCAACTCACATTGCATGCCCCTTCCATGCGAAGTGCTATGTGGGAGGGTGGCCGATTTCCAATGTGACTTCATGTCACATATGAGTGGTCATCCACAAACCTGTACATACAGTGCAGGCCATGACAATGGCACTGGGGGCTCTTACATAAGTCCCTTAGTGACCCTGAGTGGCAGCTGATGTTTGTGCCAGCCATCAGGTGTCCAAGGGTGTGTATCCCATTGTTTCAGGATGATCAACATTACTACCAGTGTCTCTCCTATATTCCAAAACATGATTCAGCATTTATATTGTGAACACATGCACAGTGCAGGCTATGGGATGGTGCTCAGCTACTTAGCAAATGATTCCCTTGGCACAGTGCATGTAAGGTCAGTGATGTCCTCAGTACTCCTATAGGGTCCCACTATAGCATCCATGATCTACAGTGTCTAATAGTAATTGTCTACCCCTTGGTGGGCCATTTATTGTTTATGGTACAGACATGATGGTGTTGTGGGTCAGTCAGTGATGCATGTGATGTGTCACCACAGTAGGTGTGGTGCCGCTTCTCACAAATCTAGCACATGGTATGTGATGGGCATTAATTTTGTATTCCTATGTCTGTGAGCCAATGCGTCATGCAGATGTATATGCACAATACAGGTAAGTCAGGTATGTGGTTGGTATTGGCAGCAGTTGGCTGGCATTTGATGTTTGTTCTGGCAGTGACTTACACAGCATGATTTGAGGGATCTGTGCCTTTGTGAGGCTTACATAACATGAGCATGGTGTATGCCATTGACATTGCTGTGCTGTTATTTGTTTGGTGTACTGTGTGTGAAGGGTACACAGTAGGCAACCTGTGGGCACTTGTAGTGGTTTGTGTATTTCTACTGTTGGCAAAGGGTACATCTCTGCACCTGTCCTTCACATGGTGTGCCTGATAAGTTGTGGGTGTGTTACGTACGTGTGGGTGTATGTGTTTGTGGTGTGCACTGATTGTGCTGTACTGCAGCATTGTGCATATGTGATGTTAGCTGCACATCTGTGTTACCCTGGCCATGTGTTTTGGAGTGGTGTGTGTCTTGTGTGTCCTACAGGGTTGGTGTGTTGTGTGTATATTGCTAGGTTTCTTGACTTACCCACAAGTAGGCCATTTCCATATTGTCCATCCTGGAAGTTGATCCTGCTGTGCTTGAGTATGTAGGCGTCATGCACACTCCCAGGATACTTGGCCAAAATGTGAGTGACTAGTCCCAGGTGGTCCACTATGGCCTGCACATTGATGGAATGTGTGTGCTTGTGATTCCGGTATATGTGATCAGTTGCTGCAGTGGCACAAGTCAGACATGGGTGCAGTCAATTGCACCAAGCACATGCGGGAAGCCATGAAATTGGTAGAAGCCGTTTAATCTACTGCTGCTTTTGCTGGGTGTTGGGTAAGCTGATGTGGCAGGTGGCAGGGAGATTATTGCGTCTAACACCTTTGGCAGGAACGCAGAGAATGACAGCTGTGACACACCAAAAACCAGGGCACCCCTTGATTGAAATGAGCCACTTGCCAGCATGTGCAGGACAGCTAGCAGCTCTGTCACAGGTAGTATGTTGTGTGGGGTCTGCAGGCTGGCTGTGATTTGTGGCTCAATGTGGTGCAGCAAGGGAAGTATGGCTTGCCGGTTGAGTCTGTATGTCCTTATGATGTCTTGTTCCCTGAGGCCATAGAGGGCTGTCCTGTTTCTAAATACCCTCTCTTGCCTTTTGTGAGCAGCATTGTGGTGGTGGTGGTTGCTGTGGTTGTTGCTGTTCTCTGCGCCATCTCACAAGCTGGAGCAGTAGCACTTCCATCTTGTCCTGTGGGTTTGTGATGTTGCTTCTGTGTGTTTTCCTCAAGTAGTGATGTGTTTGCCTCATTTTAACACCTGATGTGACCCAGGTTTTAAAATTTGACGCAAATCGGAGTTAGTGTAATTTTATGGCTCCGCCTTCCACCCGTGCATCTTTTTTGCCCGGGTGGCTAAATATGGTGTAGGGGCTTAGAGTCATTTTTTGGACGGGAATGCCTACCTTGCATCTCATTGACGCAAGGAGGTTTCCCCGTCCAAAAAATTCCGTTAACTCCAATAATTTGAAGCTAGACGGGGCTGGCGTCAGAATATAAATATGGAGTTAAGTTTGCGTTGAATTAGCATCAAAATAAATGACACTAATAAGGTGCAAACAGGGTATAAATATGGGCCAAAGAGTATAATTCACAAAGGTAAACTTACACTTTTGTGTCAATTCACATTTATTTTGTATTAACAAACTATAAGTTAATAGTAAGTATAAGTCTATGGAGTGTATGTAGTCGGAGAGGAGAACTCTGCACCTAAAAACATAGATCTGTCCTATCTTTTTATATCCAAAGTTCTCTGCCCCAACTGCAGAGCCTCCGCAGTGGTAAACTTATAAATTGCAGTTTTGTGAATACCGAAAAAGAGTAAACTTGAGTAAAAGTCTAAGTTTACCCCTGCATCAGGCCTACAGTGCAAAAGTTCCAGGTGAACTGCACATCTGTAGAGCTCTGCGGATAAAAAAAGAGAAAAATTAAGAAACAAAAGCAGTGACGCATTTACTTCTAAAATACAGCAGTATCGCACCCAAGATCACCTTAGACTTTGCTGATTTTCAGGCCCGACCCTATCACGCACCCTATGCACGTCAGGGTATTTCGATTAACCTTGCCTACCAAATCCTTTGCCTTAAATCCGCCTTTGTTTTGAAGCATCTGACCGCAAGGACAGGAGGAACCACCGCAGATTGTCCCAAAAGAGTTATGAATAAGGCAGACTATGGCACGGGATTTCCTGTAATACATATTTTCATGGTTAAATGCACTTACAAATACCCCGGCCTACCGAAAATAACTTGTCGCTATTATAATGTGCATTTATGGTTTCGGGAGTGCAGTTATTCCTAGAGTTTGGTTTAATCAGAACACATGCCTTTGTTAAGTTTCAGGCAATATCAAACACATTGTTTGTCTTATACTGGTCTCTGGTGGCCAGTTTTTGTAATACACTGGTGGAATTAAATAACCGTCAATAACATAATAGTACACACATTATCGGTGACATTTGTATGGTCTTATTCTGACTGGTTCCTCTTTCAGGAAATAATATATAATATAAGGGAATTAATTGACTGGTTTAAAAAGGCAATCTGCACACTTGCAATAGAAAGCAAATATTTAACAAATATCTCTTTGAGTTAATAAAGTTTTCAAAACGTCAGAACATGCAGAAGCATTTGGAAGCAACTGACTTTGTCGAGTGGTGTAGTCATGTGCCCGAAATGTTGACAGCTGTGAAAACGTGCAAGAAATGACACCCACAAAGCATAGTCTTTACATTTGGGGCCTTTAACAATGCAAGGACAGACGCATGGTTGCTACATACACTCCTCACCCAGAAAATAATTTAATACCCATAGGAAATACAAGGGAAACGATGGGAGAGGTGACAGCAATACACAGACAGAAGAGACAGTTCGCATTACAACAGCATAGCTCTGGGGAACCAGGTTCGAGTCCTGACATCGGCTGAACATCCTTCGATTCAGGGCAAATCACTTAGGGCCTGATTTGGGCCGGAAAACCGCCACTCTGGTTTTCCGCCCGTTGCCCCTATTACGAGTTTCCCACTGGCCCAGCAGGAAACTCACCACAACATTGATGCCGGCTCGTAATCGAGCCAGCGGCAATGATGCGGTGTGTCGGATGCGATAGCACCTGTCTCACTTTTCACTGCCTGTAATTCAGGCAGTGAAAAGCGCAACAGGGCTGTCCATGGTGGCCCCTGCACTGTCCATGCCAAGTGCGTTGGAACTGGCATGCAAAAGCTGGTGGACATGGGAGTCGTAATCCCCAGGGCAGCGCTGCTAGCAGCGCTGCCCTAGTAGATTACGGCAGCTGGCACCACCAGGCCGTCAGTCGGCCTAAAAGTGGTGGTGCTGGTGGTCCGACCATGGCGCTTTCACCAATTAAAACCGTACTGTGGAGGTCGGGCCACCACTTTGGTCTTAAGACCGCCACACTCGTAATGAGGGCCTTAATGTCTGATTTAGAGTTTGGCAGTGGTATTTACTCTATCAGGGGGATAGAGTAAATTACTCAATCGCCCCGATGGAGTGTCTGCTTGCCAAATTTAGAACTATCTGCTGGTTCTGCAGACATCTCTTGCATTGGCAGGAACTAGCTTCACTCTGGTTCCTGTCAATGTATTCAAGGTGTAATGGGTGGCTCTGTCAACATGACTTTCAATGTTCTTTTAATTTTCAAAAACAAAATCCTGCTTTGAGATTTTGTTTTTGTAAATAAAAAAAAGCAATGACCCCCTCGCCATGGGAATTTTCTCCCATGATGTGGAGGTAATTTTGCAGTTTTCATTAACCCTTACACTTTCGGACAGTGAAAACTTATCATTTGTCTGCCCACTCTAAGTAGGGTGGGCATACAAATGGCAAAACCTCCAATAGCCATTACACTGTTGAGCCATCAGAGGTGTATTTCGGAGGCAGAGACCGAGTAGTCTCCGCTGTGCACACAATGAAGATCAGCACAACACTAACTGAGACAATCAGACCTTCAGTTTTCCAGAAGGGGTACTTCATCACCTTTGCAACAGAGTACCCTCTCTGTCAAACTCTAAATCGAGCTCTTAATCTGCTCAGAGAAAAAAAATAATCTGACATGGTGTGATCTAACTGGTGCTCATGTAAAGCTCTATAATGCCCTTGTGCCACGTTTGTGCTATATAAAACTGCAATGAAAAAGATCTACATATGCAAATGCCTCTTTGTAGGAAAGTCTTCCTTTTTGCCCTGGTCACCCCAAACATTTTGGACAGGTACTGGTGGTTACTGACTCTTGGCTGTGCCCTGGGTACTGCTTACCAGTCCCAGGGCCAGTGCTCTGGGTAAAGTGGATATGCAAATTAGGCTAATTGTAATTGGCAAAGTTAACCTACCTATAAGTCTCTAGTATATGGTAGGGCATGGAGGTTTATGTGCCCCAGCATAGGTAGTGCCCCCATAGGTGCACTGCTGAGGTGCCCAGTGTCATTTTAAAGGCAGGCCTGCCTTGCTGGCTGCTTTTAAATTAAAGTTACATGCAAATTCGACTTTGGAAATAAAAGTAGTTCCAAAGTCTTAAACTACCTTATTTGTACATATAAGTCACCCCTAAGGTGTGCCCTATGTGCCCCTAGGGCTGGGTGCCATGTAACTATAAGCAGGGACCTTATAAAAATAGTTTTATAAGCCCTGGTGAGGTAAAACAGCCAAATTCGTTTTTCCCTCATTGTAGTGAATGGCCTCCATAGGCTAGAATGGGGAGACTTTATTTTAATTTTAAAAGTCCCCTTGAGTAACAGATACAAAGAGTTTGGTATCAAATTAATTGTTATAATAAATCCCACAAATTCCAGTTGTTGGATTTAATATAACTTGTTCAGGTAAAGAGTTTTAAACTTTACCTGAAAAGTTGCCAACTTCAGCCCTGCATTGTTTTTGCTGCTGTGCTCTGATTGGCCAGCCTCTGGCAGCCTGGCCAGGCTGACTTGATGAGGTGCAAAGTGGCCTGGCTTCACACAAAGAGATGTGCCTGTGGGAGGAGATCTCCCCTCAGCAGATGGTGAGGCAGGAAGGGGGAGGGCTGCCAAACTAGTCTTCAAAGGCAGAGAAGGACATTTGGAGCAACCCAGCAACACCCCCACACCCTGCAAACCCAGACAATTAGGTGCCCCCTTGATTAGATTAGGAGAGGGCAGGAGAGGGGTGCGTTTAGGATTTTTAGCCACACCAGTGGGTGGGCTCAGCCAGATATGACCTCCAAAAATCACTTTCAGCCATGATGGATTTTTGAAGAATGTTGCTCCCTGGGATAGATTTTTGCCACACTTCCCAGGAAGTGGTCATCACAGGGGGAAGGACCCTGACCCTGATTGGAGAACCAGGACCCCCCCTGTTTTTCACCCAGGAGCAGGGATAAAACAGGCAGACCTGCACCCCCACCAGATCCCCATCAGATTCCAACAAGGAAGAACAACAGGAGAAGAAGGACTGCCCTGCTTGACCCCTGGCCTGCATCTAGATCCTGCACTCTGAAGGACTGCACCAGCTGCACACTTGAGCTTTACCACAAGAAGGACTTTGCCTGGCTTCAACTGGTTCAAGGAGGGACTCCCTGCTTGCTAGAGGTGAAAAATTGCTAACCAGAGTCCCCTGCACCAACTCCTGAAGAAACCAACCAGCTGGCCACTGTCCAGTGAACAAAAAGGAGTTTGCGCCAGGTGCATTCTGGGAGTTGTAGTCCACACACCCCAAGGATCATCTCAGAGCTTCTGGAACCTTGGGGTGAGCTGTGGCCCCCCAAAAGAACCTTGAAGGAAGATCTGGAAGAAGATCCAGAAGTTTGGAGAACTTTTGAAAAAAAGCTCCATAGAGGGACCGACCCGCCGTGGCAACTCTAGCTGGCTTGCCTCAACCGCGACCCGGCCTGACTTGTAGGTTCGTCCCAGTGAAGAAAATCTCCAAAAAGGAGACTAAGTCAGAACGTAGGAAGTTGACCGGAACCTCCCAGCCAGCATATCCGAGGAGGGCTCCAAGGACGTCCGAAGGTAAAAATCTCCACTGAGGGCTCCCACGACGCGTATCTGGAGAAGAGCTCCAGGAGGTCGTATTGGACTGGCAGGTTCGTCCTGCTGAAGAAAATCTTCAGACAAGCATTTGCAATGCAACGGATCTCGCGTTTGCTCGTGTTAGAGCTGATAGCGTTGTAAACTCCTAACCCGACTTTTCACTCCTAATGAAACCTATTGGCAAAAGTGCATTTATGTACGTAACCGGAAAAAGTGCAATTAACTGTGTAACAGGGTCGATATTATGTAAAGTGTTCGACTTCTGTCAAGCAAGATTGCGCTGGGAAAATAGAGAAAAAGTAGTCTACGAGCCGGACGGAAAACAGCGAGCCTTGCATGTTTTCTGTACTTGGTCGATGCGCTCGAGGAGGGCTATCCACCAGAAAAGGCATGACGTGTGCATCTGCACTAGCAGAATAACTAACAAAAATCCCTCCAGTAAAGAAAGTTCACACAACAGTGCAAATGGTCATCAATACAGAGAGATACTTAAACCAATGAAATTACTACAGTTTAATCTGTACCATTGTTAGAGGCTGCTACCAATGCAGGAATATTAAATGCTAGAGCCTTACATGTGCACTGGGTGGATTGGGCCATGAGCCACGCCAGTTTGGACGTCCAGTTGAAGTATGATACAACATTAAACCTAGGGGAATTCCTTTAGTACCAACAAGCAATTCCACATACCCCAGAAGTGAGATTGTTTAATGACTACTGTATCGCCTTTTGTATGGAAAAGGCACAAAACACAAATACTTTGCTGCGTTTGCAACTCAACACTGAATACTTGAGGATTCTGAATATAAAATAAAACATATGCATGGGACGCCCTAAGGTGATTCAACTGCAGAAATAGCTGAATTAAATACACACCTCTTTGCATTGCCGAAAGCAAACACCTCGATGCCAACATTGATTGTCCCTAACTCCTCTTTTTGTATTTAGGTGTTCAGTGTAGATTTAATCCATTGAGAATTCAATGGTTACAAAGACTCATAAGGGAAGACAAAAGGAGCAAAGCAACTCTGGCCATGAATTGCTGACTTCAGAAGACAGCTTCCATTCGTGTCTGAACAGCACACACTGGCACTCTAGAGTGAGGGAATACACTCAAAATACGACCATGCCACGAATCAATCAGCAAAATCTGCAGTACAGGTGTGAAGCAGCTGTTACCATGTCGCAGACTACGATTTACCAGAAAATACACTTAGCAGTGCAATCATCCTTAAAAAGACAGCCCTTTGTCCAGGCTTTCCGGTGAAGGTCAATTACTTCCTGGGAGAAGATGCCCTCCCTAAAGTCACAATAGCAGGAATGGGTGATCAAGATATACCCAATGAATCTTCTTGGCGAAATTAAATTAAGCACTTCATGAAGGTGTAGGTTCAACACAGATGGGAGCCTTGGCTATTCTGAGTGTATTCCAAAAACGCTACTGATGCCCGTTAATGTCCAGTCTTGGCAGTATGTAATCTGCAAGCAGACAGGCCCTTCCCCGACAGTGAAGCCATCACAAACTTCTCTTATGAAGGCAACAGAAACCTTTCAAATAATTTACCTTGATCACATTGGTTTACTCAATTCAATAAATAGATATACACAAGCAGAGGTAGGCTCCAGTAGTACCATGATGTGGATGTCTACAGCCCAAGTCAAGCAGTTAGGGATCGTACCTTTCACTCTAATCAGAAGAAAGCTTTAACTTCTAAAGTATTAGCAGAACCTCTCACTGAGGTAAAAGTAGACCTTCAACTCCCACTTCCCTTTAGACCTCGTTCAAACTAGGTGAAAGAGAGGGAAAATAGAATGTTTAAACAATCCTTGACTGTGAGTGTCTCATGCAATGATGCATCATGTCTCAATTACCTATGTGATGCACAGAGAGCTTTGATTATTATGCAAAGACATTTTTTGTTGAACTATACACCTTAAGAAGTACAGGTCAAAACGGAAATGTACAAGCTGTGCTTCTAGGAAGTGAGAATTTTAATGATTCATAAGCTTTTTTTCGTTAGAGTATTTGTAGCTTACCGAACAAGTACTTTTTAAATTAAGCCCAAGCAGCAGCAGCCCCTTTATCATCTGCTGTTATTGGCTGGTTACCCAATGTTGGGGAACTTGTGACCGACAAGTTGGGAAAAAAGAGTTCAGTGTCCTCTATAGAGAGGCTGTGCCAGTCATACTGATGGAAGAAACAAGAATGGTAATCTTGCCAGTGTTGCCCAGAAAGAGAAAGGTGTCCATAGACCTGGGGAAGTTGTACCATATGGCTCATCCTGTACAGTGCTGCTGAAAGAAACACTGCAAAATATGCAACCAAGGAGAACATTGCAAAATGTGCCGGTCAGAACACCCTATAAAAGGAAAGTAACCAGGTCCTAGTACAGCTTGTCAAGTTGCAAGCCTTGCAGTAATTGAAAATGCTGTATTAACACCATGTGCACCATCACTGACACTTTTTCCATATATATTGAAAGTTTATTCAGTCATAGTATCAAAAGAAAGCAAGATTCTGATGTTAATTCGTTGGAATGTTGGAATGTTGATTATTTATTATCCATCAGTCTTCTGCTGATGATCCAACTCATAGATTTGAAATAACCATCATAGAGAGCCCATAACAAAAATGGCAAAGCAGATGAGTTTGGGTTCAGATGTGTGATGCCAACTTATACAAAAACTTCTTGTTCTTATGTCTGGATAGTACTGACATTGATCTCATTTATAATTTGGCAGATAAAGAGGTGTTTCTAATCCAAATTTTGCATGTGAATATGTTCCAAAAATTGAAGATTCCAATTCAGTAGCAATAAAGTTTTACAAGCAAAAAGTACTACACAATGTCACTAGGAATGTGTCAAATGAGTCTACAATTAAAATGAAAGCCACGCTGCTTCAAGATAATGGTAGGGGACTTGAGCTATCCCATTATAGGACCAGAAGAGATTGTACAAGTTCCACATACCCTTGCTTGAAACTAGGTGATATCTTATTGCCAGGACCTGTTGCCAGTGACTGGGATAGGAGGACCATAAAGTACCTGCATGCAGATCTACAACAAATCTTCCATGTATGATAGAGATTCCTTATCTTAGTACAACTACCTACAGAAAAGTCTATTGTTATAATCAGTATGCTGATTGGTTCATACATATCTCTGATGCTACCAGGATCAGTGGGAACATTGGCTCATACCAATGTAGGAGAGGGAACCTGAGTTTGTAGCAAAGATCCCCTATATCAAAGCACAATTAAAACATTGGCATGACCCTGGCCCTCATTTCCATAACCAGAATTACAAAAAGTTGATGTGTGTTCCTTTTTAGACACAAAGGGATTTATTAACCTGTATTTCTGAGCAAGTAGAGTGAACAGGGTTTTTTAATGTGGAATAAAATAAAAATTATTCTTTTTCACGGATTACATGGAACAAATCCAGGCTGCAGACATTTTATCTATGCATGGTACTATCCTAAAAGTGTCATGTTCCTGAATGACACAATCCAGTCGACAGCATGCTTTGAGTTTGCAAATGTTAAGGAAATTATTATTTCTATAGTTCTTGCAAGAAATGATTAACACATTCCGAATTGGAGGTGAAGAAGAGCATTAGGTAAAAATTAATGTCATGCTCTAGTTGCTAAATGTACTTTGTTTGACCTGTCAGTCTTTGGGTGGTCTTCCCCCAAACATTTTTCACACTTTGCCTAACTTTTGCTGTTCTGGTTTTGTTGGCATTAGGACTCTGGGCACTTTACCACTACTACCAGTGCTAAAGTGCATGTCCTCACTTCCCTAAAACATGGTAACATTGGTGCCTCCACAGTTGGCATATTTAATTTATTTCTAAGTCCCTAGTAAAGTGCACTGTATGGGCCCAGGGCCTGTAAATTAAATGATACTAATGGGCCTGTAGCACTGATTGTGCCACCCACTTAAGAAGCTTTATAACATTTTTCAGGCATGCGACTGCAGAGCCTGTATGTTCGGTTTGACTGCCACGTTGACTTGACATTTAAAACCCCTTGCTAAGCCTTAGATTTCCCCTTTATTACACACCCGTCACCCCTAAGGTAGTCCCTAGGCAGCCCATGGGGCAGGATGCTATGTGATTAAAAGGCTGGTCATATAATTTTGAGTTTAAGTTTTACCTGTTCAACTAGTGAAAACAATTTTAAATTTGTTTTTCACTACTGTGAGGTCAATGCCTCTAATAAAACAGCATTGATGATTCCTTATTATATTTAATTAAGAGAAGACCTGTCATGTTTAGTACCTAGGGAATTGTGATGATAAATACTCTTTAGCGGTAAAGTTGGATTTACTATTACAATTCTGAAGATGCCACTTTTAGAAAGTTGACATTTCCTGCTCTTACCCTTGTGTGCCTGCAGTCTATGCCTGGGCTGGAGTGACAGCTGGTTTCCTGCATTCCCTCTACACAGCCTCACAAAGGAAGGATAGGCGTGATCGAGTGGCTATCTGCATACTTATGGGTCATCCTGGGCAGAATGGGAGGGAGGATCTGACACACCAGAATAGATAGTGTCCTGCTTCCACACAAGGACCTTTTAACCCCCATAGTGAATCTGGAGCCAGGGCAGGAAGGGAGGACCTCTGTGCACTTCAAAGCCCATCTCTGAAGTCACCCCCACTTCAAAGGCACCACTGGGTATAAGAATTGGACATCTGACCCTACCAACTCAGTACACGTCTGGACCTGTGAAAAACTCTACGAGGAAGGACTGCTGTTCTACTACAAGGACTGCCACTCTGGACTGCTGCTCTGGAAGAACTGTTTTTCTTCTGTACTGCCCTGCTGCCTACTTTCCTCTGCTTGCTGCAAGTCATCCCTTCCAAGTGGTGCCAATCCAGTCCTGGGCCCTTGGAAGTGGGTATAAAGTGTTGCAACTACCAAAATCCACATGTCACGTCATTGCATTGATCGGAGCAATGCATCTTCTTCAAACACGCATCGCTGCTCGAGGACTTTGCATCTCCAGCTGCGTGGCTTGACGATGATGTATTGCCTTCATTGAAAAGGATTCACCAACGATGTATCTCCGACTGCACGGATCGGAACCAATGCATTTCCTGCATCTAAAGAGATTAGCTCTGATGCATCGCCTCCTCTTTTCCCGCATAGGGTCTTAAAGTTGATGTATTCTCCATCCAAAGGTACTTTTTCAGCTGGACAAGGTTGAACTCTGTTCTTATCTGTGCTCCATCGTGGTTGGCCTGAACTTTCAGATTCGATCCCGTCAAGCGTGACCAGATAGCCCTGGTTGGCGCTTTATGTTTGTAAGCACCACGATTGCAGATATTATTTAAAAAATCATATCTCGACTTCTACTGATTGGATATTTGTCATTTGGGTCTTGATTTGTTAATTAAATCAAGCTGTACTTGCCTAACCAGGTGCAGTATAATTTTGTGTGGTGTTTTCACTGTTTTATTGCTTAAGTGTTGCACAAATACTTTACACATTGCCTCCTAAGTAAAGCTGGCTCCACTGGGCCAAGCTACCAGAGGGTGGGCACAGCTTAATATATGGTGTGTAACTGGCTTACCCTGACTAAGGTTGTGGTCTGTACTTGGACAGGGTGCATACCTCTGCCAACTAGAGACCCTATTTCTAACATGCTTTCAAAACAGTAATTGTTAAATCAAAAGGGACATGCATTCGAAACCTACACAGAAATGACTGCCATCAAACATTTGCTAAAGGAGTTGCAGGGTCACCAGCAAATAAAATGGATCCCATGTATGATAAGGCTTCTGATAACACATATAGCATTGGAAAAGTAAGTCAAAAATAATCCAAAAAAAACCCTAATGCTTCACTAAACCACCATATAGAATAATTTAATCAAAGACTAAGTTGAAAAGGTTTTTGTTATCATTGGTAACCATGTCAAACCGTCAGTTCTGCATGGCAACAGTCAGAAAGATTAGGGGAGACCGATGCTGAAAAAGTTAGAGGTATACTCAGAATAATAGAAGGAGACCTTAAAGTGCTGAAAGAAAAAAACATTGTTTCAGATTTGATATCATCTGCATTTAAAGTTGTGGAAGAGTACAACAATGCAAATCTGTGTTTGCACTGCAGTCTTAAATGACACAGAGTGCAATGAAATCTGATTAATGATTGCTCGAAAATCCCATACTGCTTACGTTGTTAGCTGTGTTTTTCTGTATTTTCAGTGTAGAAGATTGTGCTCACCCACCAACTTCTCTCACATGTAAACAGATCACCTTACACAGGGAATTCACTTTCGCTGATTTGAAAGGCCAATACCCACTGGCAGTGCCCCCAAAGCACACAATTGATGAAGAATTTACAATGATGAAAATTGTTTCGTATGTATACTCAGAATTGAATAAACATACTTTTGTTTGCAAAAAGGGATATACAGTGTAAAGAAAAGTGTCAAGTATTGTGGCAATTAATTGTTTCCACCCTCACATGAGGCAAGTATTTTGTTTCACAGGCCAAATGCTAACGAACTATTTTATGCAATCCTTCTCCAATAAGTTTATTTCCATTTACTATTAAAACAACATATAGGGTGTCATTACGACCCTGGCGGTATAAGGCGCTTACCGCCGTGCAGAAGACCGCCAATACACCGCGGCGGCGGCGGTAGACCGCCAAAGCTATTATGACACACATCACGGAATCCGCCGAAATTCAGACACCCACACAATACCGCCACACCAAAGGTCAGCGATAAACTTGTGGAAACACATCCTCCACCTCCACGCCAACAGAAACACGCCCATGCTATTACGACCCACGAATCCACGCGGCGGTCTTTCAACCGCGGAATTCCATTGGTGGTACACACCGCCGCGCTCAAAATACACACACATATACAAAACACTGCCACATTGGACATTTCGAAATACACACACCTGAGACACATACACACACCACTCACACACACCCAACACAATATAAAACACACACCCACATCACCCACAAACCCCTACAACCAGAAATTCTGAGAGAAGGCGAGAGTGAGAGCACAGAATAGACAACCCCATCACACAGAGGCACACAACACCATCACCCACACAACATCCAAGCACAAAACACCACATACCACTACACTCACCACACTCATCACCACATACACCACCCCACACATCACACACACCCCCCCTTGTCACGCCAAAGACACCCCGCTTCTCCGAGGAGGAGCTCAGGGTCATGGTGGAGGAAATCCTACGGGTAGAGCCACAGCTATTTGGCTCACAGGTACAGCACACATCAATTGTAAGGAAGATGGAGCTATGGCAAAGAATAGTGGACAGGGTCAACGCAGTGGGACAGCACCCAAGAAATAGGGAGGACATCAGGAAGAGGTGGAACGACCTACGGGGGAAGGTGCGCTCAACGGTATCCAGGCACCACATCGCGGTACAGCGGACTGGCGGCAGACCCCCACCTCCTCCCCCTCAACTAACAACATGGGAGGAGCAAGTCTTGACTATCTTGCATCCTGAGGGCCTCGGAGGAGTCATCGGAGGAACGGACACTGGTAAGTCAAATCTTAACTATCACATCCCCCACCCTACCTGCATGCTATCACACACCCCCACCCCCCCACCCTCCCCGATCACCCAAACCCCTCACTAATGTACTAAGAACACCAACTACACATCCCAACCCCAAGACCTGCATGACACAACTAACCATGGACACTCATCACTAAAGCATGCCCACTGCACATACCCAGAACACCCCCCAACCATCAGCACACAACCCCACACACAGGAATGCCTGCACTGGGGTTCACGCACACCCAACCATTGCACACCATTGCACACACACATGCAATAATCATCTACTTATACCCCCGCAGGAACCCGAAGGAACGTCACCACACCAGAGGGTCCAGACAACACCACTCCACCCCCAGAAGAGGCCCACAGTGACGAGAGCAGCTCTGCCCTACTGGATCTTGATGACCAGCCCGGACCATCGTGGGCCTCAGGACAGTCCGTTCCCCTCGCACAGGCACAGCCCAACACTGACCTTCCACCTTCTGGTAACACCAGCACAGCTCCCACCCAGCAGGCCCAAACCTCCATACCCAGGATAGGTCAATCAGCGGTGTGTCCACTACTACAGGGCACCCAGGCTAACCCACCACCCCAACAACAACAGGGACCTGGGGGCAGTGGTAGTGGGCACACGGTCCAGGGGACGGAGGCACAGGAACACAGGGGAACTGGCAGGGCTGCTGTGCGTCAGAGGGAGGGCAGGCCAAGGGAACCAACTCTCCACAAGGCCCTCTCCTCCATCATGGGAGCATACCACCACTCCCAGGAGACGATGGCCACGGTCCTGGACAAGTTGCAGGAGACCCTGCGTCTGCAGGAGGAGCAGTATTTGGGGTTCAGGGAGGAGCTCAGGACCATCGGCTCCGCCCTGGGCACCATCGTGGGGGTGCTGACGGACATTCAAAAGACCTTGAGGGACACCATGGCACTCCAAGGGGCCCCTGACACTAGCCACGACAATGAACTGCCTACCACCTCCGCTGGCACTAGTGGACAGGACGCCCCGCAACAGGATTACCACACCAGCACCCCATACCCTGCAGACGGACAACCACCACGCAAGCGGGCCCTGAGATCCAGGAACAGGACAGAGCAAGATGGCAAGACCCCCGCCAGGAAATAAGACCACCCTGATTGCCCCCCCACTGTCCCACTTTGTTACCCTGTCCAAATCGGAACTGCCCCAGCTCCACTTCCAATGGGCAGATGTGCAATGTACCTGTGAGACTAATAGACTGGACTCTGCCATGGACATTCCTCCACCATCACCCCTCACCATTTTACAACCCCCCTTCATTTTTAGCACTTAAATAAACACACTTGAAACACTAAAAAAACTGGAGTCAGTCTATGATTTGTATTTTACTATTATCAATGACAGTGTCATAATGGGTTACCCATTGGAAGGCTAACATACCAATGTCACATATCACAAGCCCTTCAAGGATGCAAGCAGTTGACACGTAGGTTACCACATTTGTGAAACTGAAATGGAAGGGGACAATTCAGTTAACAAATAGTGAGTTAAATGCCGGTACAGGATAGAGGTAGACGTGTGAAAGTTAATGTAATGTTACACCGGAAAATGTACTCACCTGAGTTTCACTGGAAATATTGCTGTATGACTGACTCCCTGTTGTCGTTTTCTTCTTCCTCAGCTTCATCCTCATCACTGTCCACAGGCTCCACAGGCTCCACAGCTGCAACAACACCGTCACCTGGATCATTCTCCTGCAGAAAAGGCACCTGGCGTCGCAATGCTAAATTATGGAGCATGGAGCAGGCGATGATGATGTTGCACACCTTCTTCGGTGAGTAGAATAGGGACCCACCTGTCATATGGAGGCACCTGAACCTGGCCTTAAGAAGGCCGAAGGTGAGTTCGATAACCCTCCTAGTCCGCCCATGGGCATCATTGTAGCGTTCCTCTGCCCTGGTCCTGGGATTCCTCACTGGGGTCAATAGCCAGGAAAGGTTGGGGTAACCAGAGTCCCCCAATAGCCATACACGGTGCCTCTGGAGTTGACCCATCATATCAGGGATGCTGCTATTGCGCAGGATATAGGCGTCATGCACAGAGCCAGGGACCATAGCATTTACCTGCGAGATGTACTGGTCTGCCAAACAGAACATCTGGACAATCATCGAATGATAACTCTTCCGGTTCCTGTACACCTGTTCACTCCTGCGGGGGGGGGACCAGAGCTACATGGGTCCCATCAATGGCACCTATGACGTTCAGGATATGTCCAAGGGCATAGAAGTCACCTTTCACTGTAGGCAAATCCTCCTCCTCTGGAAAAATTATGTATCTCCTTATGTGTTTCAGCAGGGCAGACAACACTCTGGACAACACGTTTGAAAACATAGGCTGGGACATCCCTGATGCCATGGCCACTGTTGTCTGAAAAGACCCACTTGCAAGGGAATGGAGCACTGATAGCACCTGCACGTCAGGGGGTATTCCAGTCGGATGGCAGATTGGTGACATCAGGTCTGGCTCCAACTGGGTACATAGTTCCTGGATTGTGGCACGGTCAAACGTGTAGGTGACGATTAAATGTCTCTCTTCCATTGTCAACAGGTCCACCAGCAGTCGGTACACCGGAGGATTCCGCCATCTTCTCACATGTCCCAGCTGACGGTGCCTACGAAGGACAACAGCGAATAACCAGTCAATATTCCTCCAGGTATGTATCCACAGTCACACACAAGACTACCCTAGACAATGAACCCTTCCTGTATGTGTGTTGAGTGTAGGCCTCGGTATGTGTGACGCAGTTGAAAAAGAATCCATGTGGACCCCTGAAATGGCGGCTGCCTGACCTCTAAACTGGGACAATGGGATTGTGGGGTAACAGCGCTGGCGTTGCACACCGTCGCGGTAGGCAGTCGTCACCGCCGCGGACGTCACCGCCATTTTCTATCTGTCAATCACTAGATACCTGACCTTCAACAGGAGAGGACCTACACTGCTAGTGCTGCTGTGACCTCGGTCTGGAAGCGACGATGGCTGCTGCGTCTGGGGAAAGGGCCCCTGCCTTCACTGCACAGGAGTTGGAGAAACTTGTGGATGGGGTCCTCCCCCAGTACATGCTACTCTACGGTCCTCCAGACCAACAGGTTAGTACACAGGGAGCACGTTGTATGGGCTGGGGGGAAGAGTGAAGGGGGCAGAGCTCATACTACAGTAAAGAATGGGAATGAATGGGCCACATGGTCAGAGTAGGGAGGTGGCCACTCACAATGATGGTGCAGTTGGTAATTGTGAGAAAGTAGCCTCTTTCTAGCCTTGTTACCCCCACTTTTGGCCTGTTTGTGAGTGTATGTCAGGATGTTTGTCACTGTTTTCACTGTCTCACTGGGATCCTGATGGCTAGGCCCCAGTGCTCATAGTGAAAACACTATGTTTTCAGTATGTTTGTTATGTGTCACTGGGACCCTGCTAGTCAGGACCCCAGTGCTCATAAGGTTGTGGCCTATATGTATGTGTCACTGGGACCCTGTCACACAGGGCCCCAGTGCTCATAGGTGTGCATGTATGTGTTCCCTGTGTGGTGCCTAACTGTCTCACTGAGGCTCTGCTAACCAGAACCTCAGTGGTTATGCTCTCTCATTACTTTCAAATTGTCACTGACAGGCTAGTGACCATTTTTTACCAATTTACATTGGCTTACTGGAACACCCTTATAATTCCCTAGTATATGGTACTGAGGTACCCAGGGTATTGGGGTTCCAGGAGATCCCTATGGGCTGCAGCATTTCTTTTGCCACCCATAGGGAGCTCTGACAATTCTTACACAGGCCTGCCACTGCAGCCTGAGTGAAATAACGTCCACGTTATTTCACAGCCATTTTACACTGCACTTAAGTAACTTATAAGTCACCTATATGTCTAACCTTTACCTGGTAAAGGTTAGGTGCAAAGTTACTTAGTGTGAGGGCACCCTGGCACTAGCCAAGGTGCCCCCACATTGTTCAGAGCCAATTCACTGAACTTTGTGAGTGCGGGGACACCATTACACGCGTGCACTACATATAGGTCACTACCTATATGTAGCTTCACCATGGTAACTCCGAATATGGCCATGTAACATGTCTATGATCATGGAATTGCCCCCTCTATGCCATCCTGGCATAGTTGGCACAATCCCATGATCCCAGTGGTCTGTAGCACAGACCCTGGTACTGCCAGACTGCCCTTCCTGGGGTTTCACTGCAGCTGCTGCTGCTGCCAACCCCTCAGACAGGCAGCTGCCCTCCTGGGGTCCAGCCAGGCCTGGCCCAGGATGGCAGAACAAAGAACTTCCTCTGAGAGAGGGTGTGACACCCTCTCCCTTTGGAAAATGGTGTGAATGCAGGGGAGGAGTAGCCTCCCCCAGCCTCTGGAAATGCTTTGTTGGGCACAGATGTGCCCAATTCTGCATAAGCCAGTCTACACCAGTTCAGGGACCCCTTAGCCCCTGCTCTGGCGCGAAACTGGACAAAGGAAAGGGGAGTGACCACTCCCCTGACCTGCACCTCTCCTGGGAGGTGTCCAGAGCTCCTCCAGTGTGCTCCAGACCTCTGCCATCTTGGAAACAGAGGTGCTGCTGGCACACTGGACTGCTCTGAGTGGCCAGTGCCACCAGGTGACGTCAGAGACTCCTGCTGATAGGCTCCTTCAGGTGTTAGTAGCCTTTCCTCTCTCCTAGGTAGCCAAACCCTCTTTTCTGGCTATTTAGGGTCTCTGTCTCTGGGGAAACTTTAGATAACGAATGCATGAGCTCAGCCGAGTTCCTCTGCATCTCTCTCTTCACCTTCTGATAAGGAATCGACCGCTGACCGACATAGTACATAGTAGCAAAGACGACTACTGCAACTCTGTAACGCTGATCCTGCCGCCTTCTCGACTGTTTTCCTGCTTGTGCATGCTGTGGGGGTAGTCTGCCTCCTCTCTGCATCAGAAGCTCCGAAGAAATCTCCCGTGGGTCGACGGAATCTTCCCCCTGCAACCGCAGGCACCAAAAAGCTGCATCACCGGTCCCTTGGGTCTCCTCTCAGCACGACGAGCGAGGTCCCTCGAATCCAGCGACGCTGTCCAAGTGACCCCCACAGTCCAGTGACTCTTCAGCCCAAGTTTGGTGGAGGTAAGTCCTTGCCTCACCTCGCTGGGCTGCATTGCTGGGAACCGCGACTTTGCAGCTACTCCGGCCCCTGTGCACTTCCGGCAGAAATCCTTTGTGCACAGCCAAGCCTGGGTCCACAGCACTCTAACCTGCATTGCACGACTTTCTAAGTTGGTCTCCGGCGACGTGGGACTCCTTTGTGCAACTTCGGCGAGCACCGTTTCACGCATCCTCGTAGTGCCTGTTTCTGGCACTTCTCCGGGTGCTACCTGCTTCAGTGAGGGCTCTTTGTCTTGCGCGACGTCCCCTCTCTCTGCAGGTCCAATTTGCGACCTCCTGGTCCCTCGTGGGCCCCAGCAGCGTCCAAAAACGCCAAACGCACGATTTGCGTGTAGCAAGGCTTGTTGGCGTTCTTCCGGCGGGAAAACACTTTTGCACGACTCTCCAAGGCAAGAGGGATCCGTCCACCAAAGGGGAAGTCTCTAGCCCTTTTCGTTCCTGCAGAAACCTCAGCTTCTTCTGTCCAGTCGAAGCTTCTTTGCACCCGCAGCTGGCATTTCCTGGGCATCTGCCCATCTCCGACTTGCTTGTGACTTTTGGACTTGGTCCCCTTGTTCCACAGGTCCCCAAGATTGGAAATCCACAGTTGTTGCATTGCTGGTTTGTGTCTTTCCTGCATTATTCCTCTAACACGACTCTTTTGTCCTTAGGGGAACTTTAGTGCACTTTGCACTCACTTTTCAGGGTCTTGGGGAGGGTTATTTTGCTAACTCTCACTATTGTCTAATAGTCCCAGCGACCCTCTACAAGGTCACATAGGTTTGGGGTCCATTCGTGGTTCGCATTCCACTTTTGGAGTATATGGTTTGTGTTGCCCCTATCCCTATGTTTCCCCATTGCATCCTATTGTAACTATACATTGTTTGCACTGTTTTCTAAGACTATACTGCATATTTTTGCTATTGTGTATATATATCTTGTGTATATTTCCTATCCTCTCACTGAGGGTACACTCTAAGATACTTTGGCATATTGTCATAAAAATAAAGTACCTTTATTTTTAGTATAACTGTGTATTGTGTTTTCTTATGATATTGTGCATATGACACTAAGTGGTACTGTAGTAGCTTCACACGTCTCCTAGTTCAGCCTAAGCTGCTCTGCTAAGCTACCATTATCTATCAGCCTAAGCTGCTAGACACCCTATACACTAATAAGGGATAACTGGGCCTGGTACAAGGTGCAAGTACCCCTTGGTACTCACTACAAGCCAGTCCAGCCTCCTACAGTAATGACTGTTCCTCTTCCCTTGTGCATGTCATGTAGGTCAGCGCCCACCAGAAGAGGGACATTTGGCGTGCCATCGCCAAGGAGGTCCGGACCCTGGGGGCCCACCAGAGACGGGGCACCCACTGCCGGAAGAGATGGGAGGACATTCGCCGCTGCAGCAAGAAGATGGCGGAGGCTCATCTGGGGATGGCCTCCCAACGTGGGAGGGGTGCCCGTCGCACCATGACCCCCCTGATGTTCCGGATCCTGGCGGTGGCCTACCCGGAGTTGGATGGGCGCTTGAGGACATCACAGCAGACACAAGGGGGTGAGTACAACCTCATTCAGCGGACTTTGCGTGCAGTGGAGGGGTCTGGGTGGGGGAGGTGGGCTGTGGGTGTCCCTAGGCCAGGGCAAATTCGGTAGGCAAGGCCCCTCCGTAATGTAGGCCATGTGGCACTCTACCCCACCTCAGAAGAGTGCCAAGTTGAGGTATAGTTGCCCCTGTGGCATCCATGTGCGCAGATGTCCACCATTGCCATGTAGGCCATATCCCAGAAATTGCATGTGCAGAGGCCAGGACGCACGGCGTAATGCATGGGGCTGCTGCGTCTGTCTTGTCCGCCAACGGTAGCGGTATGCCATGCACTAAAACTCTCTTACTTCTGTCTCCCCCCCTTTATCTGCTCTCCCTGTCCTTTTGTACATCAGCATCATCAGGCGGAGGTACAGTGGCATCGGAGCACGAGGGAGCTGCATCCCACATGGCCATGGAGGGCCACACCACAGACTCTGAATGCACCAGTGGGACGGAGGGCGAGGGGAGCTTCACGTCGGCCACCGGATCAGCAACCAGCGACACGGACTTGTCCAACGATGGGAGCTTCCTTGTGGTGGCGGCACCATCTGTGCCCCCAACTTCTACAGGTACAGCCGCCACCTCCCCTACCAGCACCGCCCTCCCAGCAGCCCATCAGCGTTCGCCCCGTGCCCGCTCACCCAGGAGGGTGGGCATCACCTTCGCCCCAGGCACCTCAGGCCCTGCCCCAGTCACCCCTGCTGCCCTCAGTGAGGAGGCCATTGACCTCCTCAGGTCACTCACTGTTGGGCAGTCTACCATTGTGAATGCCACCCAGGGTGTAGAGCGAGAGTTGCAACACTGTAATGCATTCCTGGAGGGCATTCATATGTCCTTCAGCGAACCCTGCAATCTCTGGCCTCAGCACTGATGGCAGCCATTGTCCCTGTGTCTAGCCTCCCCCCTCCAACTTCCTCCACCCAGACCCAATCCCCTGTACCCCAGCCCATCCCAAGCACACCTACAGACCAGCATGCACACAAGTCAACACACACAAGTATCTCAGGCAAACATAGGCACCACACACACCACAGGCACTCACAAAAGCATCACACACATACGGATACAGCAACATCCACTGTCTCCACCGTGTCCCCCTCCTCTTCTTCTCCGTCCTCCCTCCCAGTCTCGCCTACACACACACCTGCATGCACCACATCTACAGGCACTAGGACTCTCACCAGGACACCCAGCACCACAAGCCGCTGACCTGCACTCACCACCTCCACTGCCATTTACACGTCCCCTGTGTCCTCTCCCAGTGTGTCTGTAACGCCCCCTCCCAAAGTACCCAAATGCCGGCAATCATTCACCCAACATCCATCCACCTCACGACAGCCTCCAGTACCTGCACCTGCACCCAAAACAGCTAAAGTGACACCTCCTACAACCACCTCCTCTTCCTCCACTCCCAGACCCCCTCCAGCTACCCATCCCAGTGTCCGTCAGAAATTGTCCCTCTGTCAAATTGACCTTTTTGCCCCCCCCCTCCAATTCATCAGTCCCGTCGTAGCGCCTCAGCCAAAAAGCCTCCAGTACCAGTGGTGCGTGTTCCAGGTTTTTGGAGTGCAGCGTCCACCAGGGTAGGCAGTAGGACCCGGAGCCAAGGCACTGGCACCCCACCCCCTGTAAAGGCTCCAAAATTGGAGAGTGGACGACGGGACTGTCAAGACTCCTGGTGGGACAACAAGTGAAATGGGATCGAAGGCGATTGGTGAGTCAGCTGTAACTCCAAAAAAGGTGGGGAAGGTCCAGAGGAAGTCTGCCCAGCCTGTTGTGAGTGTCACGGCGGAGAAGTGCGCCATCTTTTCCGGCGGTCCAGACACAACTGCCAGCACCGTCGTCACTAGTCCAGAGACGACCGCCAGAGTCACAGCCCAGGAGGGCACAAGTATCGTCACTGGTCCAGAGACCACCGCCAGAGTCACAGCCCAGGAGGGACCAAGTATCGCCACTGGTCCAGAGACCACCGCCAGAGTCATAGCCCAGGAGGGCCCAAGTATCGTCACTGGTCCAGAGACCACCGCCAGAGTCACAGCCCAGGAGGGCACAAGTATCGTCACTGGTCCAGAGACCACCGCCAGAGTCACAGCCCAGGAGGGGACAGGATGCCACAGCCCCGCTGGCCAATGATGGAACGTCATGCCACACACCAATGTCCAGTGTGAAGATCGTCATGCCACACACCAATGCCCAGTGTAGAGATCGTCATGCCACACACCAATGTCAGTATCAGGACCGCCATGGTAAAGCACCGCTGAACAGTCATGAACCTCAATGGCAAAGCACCGCTGAACAGGGCAAAGACCGCCATGGCAAAGCACTGCTGAACAGTCATGAACCTCAATGGCAAAGCACCGCTGAACAGGGCAAAGACCGCCATGGTGAAGACCGCTGAACAGGGCAAAGACCGCCATGGCAAAGCACAGCTGAACAGTCATGAACCTCAATGGCAAAGCACCGCTGAACAGGGCAAAGACCGCCACGGTGAAGACCGCTGAACAGGGCAAAGACCGCCATGGTGAAGACCGCTGAACAGGGCAAAGACCGCCATGGCAAAGCACCGCTGAACACTCATGAACCTCAATGGCAAAGCACCGCTGAACAGGGCAAAGACCGCCATGGCAAAGCACTGCTGAACAGTCATGAACCTCAATGGCAAAGCACCGCTGAACAGGGCAAAGACCGCCATGGTGAAGACCGCTGAACAGGGCATAGACCGTGTAGGAATGAATGGACCGCCACATCAGGCATCCTTATCCCATGTGCAGCTGGGACAGTGACAGGACAGGAACTTTCACGGGGAGACACATCCAGTCTGGGCACCAGTCCCCCTCCAGAACAAGTGGAGACCTGCATCTACTTGAGAGACTGTGGCTTTGCACTCCCCAGGATGGCACGGTGGGCAAGCCACCCACTGTAGGGACTTGAGAGACAGTGGCTTTGCACTCCCCAGGATGGCACAGTGGGCAACCCACCCACTGTAGAGACTTGAGAGACTGTGGCTTTGCACTCCCCAGGATGGCACAGTGGGCAAGCCACCCACTGTAGAGACTTGAGAGACTGTGGCTTTGCACTCCCCAGGATGGCACAGTGGACAAGCCACCCACTGTAGAGACTTGAGAGACTGTGGCTTTGCACTCCCCAGGATGGCACAGTGGGAAAACCACCCACTGTAGTGACTTGAGAGACTGTGGCTTTGCACTCCCCAGGATACATCAATGGGCATGGAGCCCCGTCGTGGATCTGGCTTCGCATTCATCTTGCTGAGGTGCCCCCCCTTCCCTTCCCCCTGAGGTGCCTGTTTTATTTCTATCTGATGCCCCGGCAGTGTTCTCTCCGATTTTGGTCAGGTATCTATTGTGGGCCTCGCCCATGCATTTTTGGACTGTTGGTGCACGGACATTGTTGTGTACATATCTGCACTACTTCTTGTATTGTATATATAATTATGAGTGATTTTGACATACAGGGAGTGCAGAATTATTAGGCAAGTTGTATTTTTGAGGATTAATTTTATTATTGAACAACAACCATGTTCTCAATGAACCCAAAAAACTCATTAATATCAAAGCTGAATATTTTTGGAAGTAGTTTTTAGTTTGTTTTTAGTTTTAGCTATGTTAGGGGGATATCTGTGTGTGCAGGTGACTATTACTGTGCATAATTATTAGGCAACTTAACAAAAAACAAATATATACCCATTTCAATTATTAATTATTACCAGTGAAACCAATATAACATCTCAACATTCACAAATATACATTTCTGACATTCAAAAACAAATCAAAAACAAATCAGTGACCAATATAGCCACCTTTCTTTGCAAGGACACTCAAAAGCCTGCCATCCATGGATTCTGTCAGTGTTTTGATCTGTTCACCATCAACATTGCGTGCAGCAGCAACCACAGCCTCCCAGACACTGTTCAGAGAGGTGTACTGTTTTCCCTCCTTGTAAATCTCACATTTGATGATGGACCACAGGTTCTCAATGGGGTTCAGATCAGGTGAACAAGGAGGCCATGTCATTAGATTTCCTTCTTTTATACCCTTTCTTGCCAGCCACGCTGTGGAGTACTTGGACGTGTGTGATGGAGCATTGTCCTGCATGAAAATCATGTTTTTCTTGAAGGATGCAGACTTCTTCCTGTACCACTGCTTGAAGAAGGTGTCTTCCAGGAACTGGCAGTAGGACTGGGAGTTGAGCTTGACTCCATCCTCAACCCGAAAAGGCCCCACAAGCTCATCTTTGATGATACCAGCCCAAACCAGTACTCCACCTCCACCTTGCTGGCGTCTGAGTCGGACTGGAGCTCTCTGCCCTTTACCAATCCAGCCACGGGCCCATCCATCTGGCCCATCAAGACTCACTCTCATTTCATCAGTCCATAAAACCTTAGAAAAATCAGTCTTGAGATATTTCTTGGCCCAGTCTTGACGTTTCGGCTTGTGTGTCTTGTTCAGTGGTGGTCGTCTTTCAGCCTTTCTTACCTTGGCCATGTCTCTGAGTATTGCACACCTTGTGCTTTTGGGCACTCCAGTGATGTTGCAGCTCTGAAATATGGCCAAACTGGTGGCAAGTGGCATCGTGGCAGCTGCACGCTTGACTTTTCTCAGTTCATGGGCAGTTATTTTGCGCCTTGGTTTTTCCACACGCTTCTTGCGACCCTGTTGGCTATTTTGAATGATACGCTTGATTGTTCGATGATCACGCTTCAGAAGCTTTGCAATTTTCAGAGTGCTGCATCCCTCTGCATGATATCTCACTATTTTTGACTTTTCTGAGCCTGTCAAGTCCTTCTTTTGACCCATTTTGCCAAAGGAAAGGAAGTTGCCTAATAATTATGCACACCTGATATAGGGTGTTGATGTCATTAGACCACACCCCTTCTCATTACAGAGATGCACATCACCTAATATGCTTAATTGGTAGTAGGCTTTCGAGCCTATACAGCTTGGAGTAAGACAACATGCATAAAGAGGATGATGTGGTCAAAATACTCATTTGCCTAATAATTCTGCACTCCCTGTATATATCTGTATATTTTTGTATGACATGTATTTTGGCACATTACAATGTTTGACCGAAATTTGCTTTGTCTTTGGATTCTTCCGGGGGGATTGTGGGTTGTTAATGTGATATTTTTGACTGCATTGGTGTGTATGTTGTAATATGCGAGGGTGGGGGTGTTTGGTGGGTGTCCCCCTAACTTTTGCCTCCCCCCTCCCCATGTCGTAGGTGCAGTACTCACCGGTATCTTCTGCGCCTACTTCGCTGTTGGTCGTAAAGGAGCAGATAGACAAGGGCAGGTAGTATTTCCTCGTGGGATATGTTAAGGTGAGCGTTTTCCCATAGCACAAGCTGTTTCTGCCGTGTTTTTATCCACGGTGAATCCGCCCCGGAAAAGGTGGCGGATTGGCGGGTTGTAATAGTGTGGGCGGTACATTGTTTCCCGCCTGTCTGTTGGCGGTGACCGCCGCGCTGCTTGTCTGTACTGCCGTGGCGAGCGGTGTGTTAAAGTGGCTGTTTTTGTTGGCGGTTTCCGCCAGGGTCATGATTCCCTTTTTTTGTCCGCCGGCCTGTTTGCGGTATTACCGCACCTTTAACACCGTCCGCCAGGGTTGTAATGACCCCCTATAGTACTTAAGTCTGAAAGTTATTGTTATGCTATACAAGTAATACACAGTGCAACACAAATTACTCAGCTACTAAAGACAACCTTACAAAGGATTTTATGTTTCAAACATGACAGGATTAGTCTCACACATAAAAGTAGCTGGCAAGAGAAGATTAAGAGTTTGACGAATGGGATACTCCGTCACAAATGTGGTGGATGTCCTTTCTGCAGTATTACAAGTGCATTATAGCCTATTCGTATAACACGACAGACAGGATATTTGTCAGATTTTGACGGATTACCCGAGCTGCCAAACTCTAAATAAGGCTTTAAGTGTGTTTAAATAAGTTTTAGGATGAGTCTCACAAATGGTAGGATAAATAATACTAGTGCGCAGAGCAATACTAATTGCAATACTGATGAAGCAATAAGTGTACTCAGTAGATTGACATAAGTGGTACAAATGTAATTCAGAAGATGAAGATGTTAGGGTAGGAAAACCTATGAAGTACATATAGACTGAGCAAAAGTACAGATACTTTGAGGAAAGTTGCATGCATCTGAGCACTTCTAGTGTGAGAACTGATGTTCTACAAAAGTATACCAAGAACATGATTCGGTGCTCAAATGAATAATGACAAGCTACAGAACCAACATCCTTAATACCACAGATGATGCTAACCTTGAAGTATTGCACATGTATGATGCAATGGTTCATGGATGGAAACTCTTGTGGTCGCAGCCAGAATTAACAATGAAGGAAAGTCCAGCATGCACAATTGCCTCAGTTGGTGCAATAAGGAATATTATAGCACGAAGTGCAAAGTTTTGCAGGCCTTAATCCACCCCACTATGATATGGCCATTGAATGACTCTTTCAAGCACCTATATGAGAGAGTACAAACATTTGCTAGAATAAAGAAGCAAGCAGCACAGAATGCTTTGTGGGTAGAACTGAAAGAAGCGACTTATGCAAAGAACACTAAGAGGTTTTGGGAGGTTACTCGTGTGTAAAGGGGAACAGCAAATAAGCAAGAACGTCTCATAGGTCCAAGAGAGTGGGTTAACCATTTCAGTGATTTGTATAGGTGCAGTACCCCTAGCACTAGTAATTCATCCGAATTGAATGAGAAACAGTGTACAAAGTATCCCTCAATGTACATATTAACACCAGAAGTAGAAAGGGCATTGGCCAGTATCAAAAAAACGTAAAGCACCAGGCCTGGATTCAGTTCCCACTGATCTCTGTCAGGAAGATTTGCAGCTGTGACCCAAAATGTTTACAAAGGTATTTAATGCATTCGTAGCTAGCAATAATCTTCGCCATTCCTGATGATCAGCGGTCCTTGTACCCATTAATAAAGAAGGGGACAGTAGTTGTTCTTCAAACTGCCTGCCTAGTTCCTGTTTAGATGGAGCAGGCCAAATTCATAATAAATTGTATTAAATTGGGGTGTGTGGCCGAGGCATCAAGATGGCAGAAGCAACTTAGGAGTGCTCCCGACCCATCTGTCATCTGCCTCTATCTGCACCCTGACCAAGGTATATCCCAAGACAACCTTGGCCCCCGGGACGTTGAGATAGCCGCTGGTCCAAATTGGAGCAATGGAGGAGCCTCTGCTGATCGCAGACGTCTGCTCTTCAGCCCACAGAGTGCTCCGCAGCAAAATGGCAGCTGACGTCAGAGCGGTCCGGAGGGCCTGAGTCGGGGGCGCAGGCACAGCTGAAGAGTGGAGCAGGGGACTGAAGTAGCTGCGCAGAGCACAGGAGGAGCCTCAGAGGTATGGCCATGAGTCTCCTGTGGTGGGCCTGATCCTCGCTCCTGGGCCTGCTTCTGGTGGTGTGTGCCTCCTGCGAGGAGATGAAGCTGCACGTGGGGATGTGGCGCCGATCGGAGTGCGCGGTGCTGAGTGGGAGGCCACACTCCGGGGAGCTGGGTTGGCGCGGTGCCCTGACCCGGACTCCCATAAAGCGATAGTCTGGGGCCCGGCCCCCTCAATGGAAGTACCGAGACTGGGGGTGCGGGACCCAGACTACAGTGAGGCTGGCCAGGCTTTAAAAACACAATGGCAGACACCGCAGAGTGAGGCGAGGATCGGAATAAGCACCATAAGAGCACAGTAAGTGCAGCGATTGAAATCATACCGACCATACCGACCTTACCTGCGGCCGGGCCTGACTCTATGGTGTGAAGCCCTGCAGGGGAGGAGGACTTGAAGCGGGGGTAGCCGCCGGGGAGAGTGTGTGTTACCCACCCCGAGGAGACTGCAGGAAGAGTTGTGGGTGGCGGCACAGTGCTTAGGCTCTCGATGTCTGGATTTTGGCCCAGAGCCTGGGGCCCCCCTGTTGGGACTAGTGGACTGGGGGTGACCCCTGAATGTGACACAAGTGGCCCATCCTGAACAACATGAAGGTGGATCACAGCAGACAAGAAGGGACAAACAGAGCTTTCCGAGACGAGGTGGAGGCTTGGACCTGCGGTGACAGCTTGGAGGGGAGCGCTTGGACCAGGGCACCTCACCTGCTCAGAGAAGGACTGACTGGGCCGACTGTGGGGGGCCCTAGAGAACTATAAGTGGGTGGAAGGTAGATCACCCTCTCGGGTTGGGGGCTTGACAGAGCCCCGGTGGGGACCCAGTTCTGGCAGCGGAAAGGGGGCTGGGGGATGAGAACTGGAGCACTGGTAAAGGGAAGCCCCCTGTGACTTCACCAATGGCCCCGAGGGGACCCCTTAAAGATGCTAAGAATCTCCTCCTCTAGTGCACATCTATTGAAATCAGCTTTTTAAGATCCTTACACTCAACTGCTCGTGCCATCGCTCTTGAGGTATGCAGGTCGAGGCATTGAGGCGAGCTTGGAGCGGCCACGGAGTGATGTGAGTGATAGAGACTGAGGTCGTGAACAATTATTCTGCTTTTGGAGCTACAAACAGTGGCAAACCTATCATCACCGACTCTGACAGAGCCCATTGGGTGTGCTCGACCAGACCTCCCAGAACTTGGTGAACTGAGGTGCCTCCGGTATTCAATTTCCTGTTTCCCGGGACAAAAACACCAACCTTGCCCTCTGGGCTCAACCCCTTGTGCGGGTTGAGCGGCTACACTACATCCTCATGGCGACCTCAAAATGGACAAAGATAGAGCATACTGCTCCTCAACCACCCAGACACGCATGGACCAATTTACTAATGGCCCGCCGACAGCATCCAAAGGCTCCAAAGTGTGTTGAACCACCCGTCCGAGGAGCTTGTTATGATTCTTCAGGTGATCTAGTCATCAAGAGAAGCTGTTGAAACAAAGATTGGAGAGGTCAGGGTGGGCATCGCGCTGTTGCGCCAAGATCTCTGTAAAGCCCCATCCAGACTCAAACAAAACAAGACTATCCGAGGTAGAAGATGAAGTGAAAAGTCTCAAATCCCAGGGCTCAACTCTTCTGGCGCACACATCAGAGCTATACCGTCGTGCCGAAGATGCCGAAAACTGTTCACAGCATAACAATGTATGCATAATTGGCATCCCCAAAGGCACAGAGACCCAACCCATGAATAACTATCTAGAAGGCTGGTTTAGAACTTGGATGCCTTCGACTCGCCTTTCGCCCTGGTTTGCAATCGAACGGGCCCATCGGGCATTGACTATGCGGCCTCCATCTGGCGTGACACCCAGGCCAG
This sequence comes from Pleurodeles waltl, assembly GCF_031143425.1. Classification (NCBI taxonomy): domain Eukaryota; kingdom Metazoa; phylum Chordata; class Amphibia; order Caudata; family Salamandridae; genus Pleurodeles; species Pleurodeles waltl. The sequence goes on along the minus strand of NC_090449.1, from coordinate 247,238,236 downwards.
TAATTGTCAGTTTTTTCAATTTTTGAGACAGGGATACGGTCTTACAAGACACCCGTACCCAAGAAGATCTCCTATGTGGGAATGCTAAAGTCCTTCTTTTGCCAGACTATACTAAAGAGGTCCAACAACAGTGCAGATCATACCTTGAAGTTAAACAGAAACTCAGGGCGAGGGGCCTAACCTACCGACTCCTGTTTCCGGCCCGATGGGTTACAGAAGAGCATCTGCTGACCCTTTCTGGGTGGAATCCTCCTTCTTCCACTGCCTGGCCAGACCTGAGTTGCACTGAGACATGGCCAAAACTCAAAAGAAATGCACCAGCTCTCGAAGCATGGGTCAGGCCGGCAGGCGCCGTCCGTGTCTCCCCCACCGGAGCCCCATGAGGGCTCCCCAGTGGCGACGGCCGAGGGAGGAGATATCATTGCAATGGCCCGAGACACTGCACTGGAGACGCCGGTGGAGAGGCTCTCCCCTGATAAGATGCACTCTGACATGTTTCCTATGTCCAGATACTGGAGACTGTGGATTGTGCTGTATGAATATCCCAGCTGTTGGGGTGATCTATTGTGCAACTGGATCCTAGGTTATGGAGAGGTCAGCCAACGTCCATTAATTTGATGTCATGATTTTTACAGAGGGTTTCTGAGATATGGGTGACAGATGCTTCTGTGGGGAAGTATGGGGAGGGGAAGGAGTTGGGCAGACTGAAAGCATGTTTGAGGGAAAGTTAGTTTCCCAGTTGGTTTGGGTATCAGTTCAGTAACTCTTTGTTGCATCTTTAGTCAACTTAGGCACACATTCACAGGGGGCAGACATTAGATATTGGCACCTTGAAACTCTGGAAGGTTCCTTTGACCTGACACATACATGTGGGGTGGTGCTGGTGGATGAATCCCTCCCCCAAGGTGAAACATTAATCTGCAAAAGTAAATGGTGGGCCCCCCAACAGGTGCCATCATGGAACGTTAATGGTCTCCTGGATTAAGTAAAATGCACGGCTGTGCTCACCTTTGCCCACTGCCATCGGCCAGATGTCCTTTTACTCCAAAAAACTCACCTTTTGGGAGAGCCATGACCCTTTTTGGCTTGGCAAGCCTATAATAGGATCTACCATGCTGGGCTCACCCGAGGATCTAGGGGAGTGGCGATTCTCCTGAAGCGCTCCTTCCCAATGGTGGTTGACTGGGTGGTGAGGGATTTATCTTGGATCAACCCCCTTGGCAGACACTGATAGGAGGCGACTTCAGCGCGGTCCCAGACCCCGTATGAGACACATTGGGTCCCCCCTCCGCATCTAGATGTGGGGCTGCACATCAACTTTCAGACTGGTTGTCATCCTTAGGACTTTGTGATGTGTGATGGGTCTGGCATCTGAATAGTCGGCAATTTACTCACACCTCAGCTGCTCATCATATACAATCTAGAATAGATCTTAAACTGATGCCTGCCACGGATTGTAGCATCCTTTCTCACATACAAATTCTTCCCAGAGGTCTATCCAACCACGCCCCAATTCTTCTAAATCTTGGATCTACTAGATTGAGTAATCATCCTATGTAATGGCTCAATGCCTGGCATTTGCAAAACAAACCTTGCATCCAGCACCTGCAGACCGAGCTTGAGGCATACTTCGACACAAATGATGGCTCAGTTTAATCTCCGGGAGTGATACGGGGTCTTGCCAAAAGTTTTATATGCTCTCAGGAGCAGACACGTATGATTCAAATCACACAATTGGAGGCCCAAGCTTTTTGGCTTTAATGGACCTTGACAAAATAACCCTCTGAAGCAGCCTCCCATCAACTGACACTGTTGAGGGAGGAAATGTGCAGACACTCAAAGGAGGCAACAAAGTATCCCCGGCGAGCCTCCATGGCCCATGTCTACGGCTGGGGGTATAAGCATGGAAAACTGCTCTATTGGTTTCCCATCAGCAGTCATCCTGCATTGTCCCCGAAATTGCTGATGTGGAGGGTAGAAGGGTGACCGCACTCCCCGAGGTGGCCGGAACATTTGCTAAGTACTACCAGCTACTTTATACTGCATCCCCTTCTGTTGACCCCAAATACTCAACTCAGTTTCTTGAGGAGGTGTCCCTCTCCCGATTACTCCTACCAGAGAGAGACTTCCTGGACGAGCCTATCACAAGCGCTGAAGTAGCAACGGCGATCTCCTCTTTTGCCTCTGGGAAGACTCCAGGCCCTGACAGCTTCCCAGTTGAATATTATGTGGCGTGTCCAGAGATATTAACACCTAGGCTGGTTGCCCTATATAGCGAAGTGGGCCACACGGGTACCTTCCTGCTTGGCCTAGACACAGCAACCATGGTAGTTATTCCAAAGACCCAGCCCCCTTCTCTGGCCTGTGTGAACTATCCTTTCATTTCACTTATTAATGGGGATGTTAAAATCTACGCTACAAATCTGGTGACTTGGCTTAAGCGAGTGCTACCACTTTTAATACACCCAGACTAATGTGGGTTTATGATTAATCGAAGAACGTGGCACTGCATGTGCTGGGTTCAAATGGCCCTGGCCCACGGGACTCGGTTGCCTTCGTATTTAGTGTTACTATTTGTAGATTTTGAGAGAGCCTTCAATTCGGTGGACTGGAACTACCTACACCTGGTTCTGAATTGAGTCGTGGGGATCCTAGATTTAGTAGATTAGTCCAAGCTTTATACGTTAACCCCACGGCCCATGTCCAGATTAATGGTAACCTTTCCGATTCCATTCCCATTCACAGAGGATTGCCACCTGTCCCCTCTCCTTTTTGACCTGGCTATTGAGCCACAGGTGCAACTGTTCATGACCGACTGTCTCTTTAGGGGATGGAGATGATACACGGCTCACGAAGACCACTTAGCATTAAATGCAGACGATGTCCTTCTTTATTTGATGGACCCAGCCACCTCGGGCCCTCTTAGTCTCCACCTCTTGTGATATTTTGAAGAGGCATCAGGTTTCCAAATGAACCCCTCTTAATAGATTTTGGTGCCCCAGGCACCGTTGCAAGACTGTTTTGCATGGCAAGAGGTGGTACCCATCCGGTGGATTTTTTTAAATATTTGGGCATCTGGGTGGAGCTCTGCCCAGAGATGACCTGGACCCTAAACCTCCAACCACTGACTCTGCGTGCGCATGCAGACCTGCTGAGATGGCGGTCCCTCCCACTGAATGTTCTGGGTCGCATTACGCGCTTTAAGATGATGATCCTCCCAAGATTCCTATATATCTTTCAGAATATATCGACTCCACTGACACGTCCATGGTTCCGTACTTTGGACAGGGCCATAACACCCTTCCTTTGGTGGGGCACTAGACATAGATTGGTGATACATCACTGTCAGAGAGGCAAATATGACGGTGGACTGGGGCTGACTAATCTACATCTTTACTACCTGGCGACCCAACTCCTTGTTCTAAATGATCGGTTCAATGGGGGGTGGTCAGACCCGACATATGGTCTTGAACTCAGGACTCTTAGCTTCCCTTGGATCCTGGATGTACTTTATGGCTCCCCGATTCCCAACACCATGGCGCCCGAGGACCAAGATGGTTTTCACTGCGTGGAGGGTGGCCTGACGACATACTCGATGGGTCGAAGCTCCTGACTCATCAGACTCCCCTTTGGAGAGACACCTGGCTTCGGGAATCAGCAGCACTGAAAGGCTTTGACAAAAGGGATCTGCTGGGTATCTCTCACCTCTGGGACGTGTGGAAGGGAACACATATGTGTTAATTTCAGGACCAACTGGTGAACTACCAACTCTCCCACACCCAATTCTACAAGTACCTCCAACTCCGCCATGCACTACATGCGCACATAAAAAGCACTGATCCCCTTCCGGAATACAGCTCACCTAAAGCCAAACTACTTATGGGAGCGCTGGGTGGAGGGGGAATATCTCAGATATATAAAATATTGATCCTCAATGCCCCAGACGACCTGAGCCATATCTGACACAAATGGGAACGGTGGCTGGATCAGTTGGAGGATGAGGACTGGCGCGACGCGCTGATGGCACCCAGAGTTATCACTATATTCTCCCACCTCAGGATAATACAAACATACTACCTGTACGGGGCCTACCTCTCCCCTGCTAGACTGCACCGGGCTGGTTTCCTTCCCAAACCTGCATGTCCGAGATGCGGGACTACACCTGCAAATTTTTATCATATAACATGGACATGTCCTCCCATCCACTGATACTAGCTAAGAATTCTTGATGAGCTCACCAAGATAATGGGTTGGAAGGTCCCGATGTCCCCCAAAGTGGTGCTGTTGGGGGTGATGGAGGACATGGGAGGTACAAGAGCTGACTGCTCTTTTGAAGGAACTGTATTGCGAGTGGCCAAAAGAGACATTGTAGCAGGCTGGAACAAGTACGACCCACCGACCGTATCGAAATGGAGGTGAGGAGTGTACTGGTGTGCACATCAGGAGAAACCAGTCTATGAGGGGTGGGGATCTCCCCACAAACATACCAAAATATGGCAGAAATGGTTGGACCAAGTGGCTTGAAGGTTCGTTGAGGTCATGCCCCATTGCTGATATTGTTCTATGTATGTGTCTGTGTCTGGAGGCAAACTAACGTGACTGCCTGCCAACTGACAATAATGTACTGGCTTTGTGAATTGCTGTGCCTTACCTTTATTGTTCAGAAAATTAATAAAACTCATTTATCAAAAAATAAATTGTATTAAATTGACTGCAAGGCTGGGTAGACAAGATAAATATTCCAACTGAGGTGCAGGCTAGCTACAGGTCAAGGGTAGGAATAATTGTTCAATCCATTTAGCTGTACACTATATGCTACAAATATGTTGTAATAAAGAAAGCATCATTTTATTTAGTGCTCATTGGTTGGAAGGCAGCATTTGACTATTTTGATCAATCGCTGGCTATGCAGCGAGTGGAGGGCTCTGTTTTACAAGTAATAACGGCTCTTCATACCAGCAACACGGTCAAGGTTAGGTATGGAACAGCAGGTGAATGTAGTGAAACATTTCCTGTACAAAAAGGAGTATGGCATATGTGTGCTAGAGCCTCTCATTTTTAGCCTTTTCCTAAATGAGCCAATTGACCATCTATTGGAGAATCATTTGATGTCACCATATGAGCTGGTAGGAAGATTCTGATTCTCCTTTTCGCAGATGATGTGGTTTTGCTGGCCCAAACAGAGAATGCAATGCATACACAGGGGAATAGTTTTGTCGACTATTGTAATAAGAAGGCCTACATCATCAACTGTTGTAAGACTAACGTTGTGCAACTAGGATTGTCGCCAGGACTGAAGAGGAAGCTATTGATAAATGACAATCACGTTGAGTGAGTAAAGTTCTATGATGATCTTGCAATACAATTTTCAGGGCAACCTAGTTGGAAGGCCGGTCTATTGAAGGCCAGGACAGTCTTACTCCAGACTGCCAGAACAGCATTAAAATCTAGGCAAAAAAGCAGATGCCTAAAGTATCAGTACCACACTTCAGATCTAAGCACAAAGTGGTAGCAGCTGCGCTGTATTGGTATGAGCTCTGGGGGTCTAGTAATCTAGGCCCACTTCAAGTAGCAGAGAATAATTGTTGGAGGACATTGCTAAGAGTGGGACCCAGTACCCCCTTGTTAAAGCTTTATATGGAACTCTTCCTAATGCCTAGCACTGATTGGGCAGCAATAAAACCAGTGCTTTATTGGATCAAGCTGGTAGGGAACCAGAAGGCCACAAGACCACAGTATAGTTGTGTTTGCTAGAGGATGTTTATAGATCTGGCAGTCCAGGTTGAGGTAGCTGGCTGGCACACTTGAGGCACTTACTAACTGAATTGCAAGTGGGGGGGGCCTGTGGATAGACTCGAGTAAGATAGGATGCAACACCACAGAACTTGTGAAAGAACACTACTACAAGTTTAAATGTGGAACATAGTTTGCTGGAACAAGACCAGGCAGTATACTGAGCGACTACCTTGTTAGTCGAGACGGTCCAGGCTGGAATACCTGACTGGACCAGATTCAACCAGAACTGAAACGTGCACTATATATTAAATTTAGATTGGGGATTTTTACCACTAATGAATATCTTGTTAGGTGTGCAAGGTTTCAAAATGGAAATGAATGCTATGCGTGCATGGTATAGAGGAAAGGACAACATTTTGAACTTCTTGATTTTTGCACAAAATGATTTAAAGCCCACAAAAGATGGCTGCTACCCTTATCTAGGCATTATGAGGTTGGAGTACTATCCTAGCTTTTTGTCTGAAGATAGACAATAAAATAATTTTTAATTCTGTAGCTTCATATCTTTGGGCAGTCTCTGTATGAGTAAGAGAGGTTTTTGGTTAGTCTCAAGGCAATCTCTGGAGTCATGAGTCTGCTCAGTAATGTTGGGTGCCAGTACTAGGATTTGGAAGGTTGTGATTTCTACTGTGTATGCACCTGCACTTTGGTGTTTTTGGTATAAATTTGATGCAGATTGTTAATAGTGATATTGTAGTTGCCTGTATTTTAAATCTACTAGAGTGTGATCTGTACTCTATATGCACCAACACTTTTTGTTTTTATATAGACTGAATATGTAGTGATAATGTATGGTAAAATCAATGAATTGAATTTAATCTAGGGTGACATTGTTAAACATTCACAAATAATTGTATAATATGTATTATAGCAGGGCAGCAGTACACAAGCTACTCGAAGGATTGTGAAATTTAATGAAGGATAGTGAAATAGCATTAATAGAAATTAGATGTACCTTTTACCATCTTCATAAATGCAGACTTTTGAAATTTCTAAAATTGTGTTCATCTTCTCTCCATAGAACCAAGTTTAAAATAATAAATTGGATGTTTTAGGAACTGATGTTGTAGATGTTTTTAAATTTATAATGCATAATAAATCTATACAGTGTTATATTGTAAGACTTATAGCTGAAACGATAAAGATTATTGATTGATTCACTGAAGAATAAGACTAAGACAAAATGATTGCCTACAGCATAGAGAAATATTAAACTGAAAGCCTATTGATCAACATTTTATATTCAAAAGTCATATTTTACACATCTAGACAGTCAACTCCATAACATATTGTTTATGCAAGTTAAAAAATAAATTGTTAAGGTACTAGCATGCGTATAAGATGGGGAGAAATGACTGCCAACCATAAGATTCCATGCACATGACTGAGTGTCGCATTTGGCAATGTATTCTTTATGGTATATACAATATAAAGCCTGGTTATATACTAGCATGGTCACGGTTTGTGCATTTAGAGTACTAGTGTATGTGGTGCACGTACATGGCTTAAAAACAGATAAGCTTGTTTGAATGGGGTCACTATTAAATGTGTTTCTATTTTCATGTTTTTCTTAAACTCATTCTAAAAATTAAGACAGAAAAATATGTCCTTTCTCTGATACACACTGTTCAAGAGCATGGCAACTGAAATATGGGTAAGAGAGATGACCTTGTGTGTTGCTTTTTATAGGATGAAGGACGAAAACTAGAGATAAACTTTTTGTGTATAACTATATTTTGAACAAAGACAATTACCTGTGTAATAAAACAGGAGCGAGTATGAGCTGACCCATTCTTGCTTCTTTGAACGTCCTGCATAAGGAAAGTACAAAAGATACCGTTATAGAAAATAAGTGAAAAACACAACAGAAAAATGCATATTTGCAGATCTAAGCTTGTGTCCTGTGACCTCTTTATCCATGCTGCTCTTCTCAACACCAAGAATATCTGTGCATGTCATCTTTCCATCTTTGTTAACCATGGAAAATGCAAGCTGGCACTCTCTACTTTAAGACCTCTGTTGTCCTTACTTATTTCTTACTGCAAGCCAGATATCATTCTACACAGCTAAACAGTAAGCATTTTACTTACTATTGTGCTTGGGGAAGAAGGAACTATATCTACTTGCAGAAGCCTTGTTTGATATATGTAATTTTGAGTTACGTTGTCAAACCATAAAAAAAAACATAGGTCTTATTTACAGTTCGGCGGACCAGATTTACTCCATCAGGGTGATGGAGTGCAATACTCCATCAGTCTGAGGTAGTATTCGCCCAGCTAATTTAGAGGATATGCGCTGATCCAGCGGACAGGTCTTGCATTGGCAGGAACTGCCGAAAGGCAAACTTCCATTGTTTTTTATCATGAAAAACAAAATCCCAAAGCAGTATTTTGTTTTTGAAAATAAGAAAAGTAATGACCCCCCTCGCCATGGGAGTTCTCGCCATGGGAGGTTTCTACCATGGCGTGGGGGTCATTTTGAAGTTTCCACTTCCCCCTACTGCCAGCTTTTACCTGGCAGTGACAGACATTGAAAACTTGCCATTTTTTTTCTCCCACTCTAAGTGGGCAAATTGCACAACCTTTGACAGTCCTTACACCATTGCGGTGCTCAAGGTGTATATTGGCGGTGAAAAAGGAGTAGTCTTTGCCATAGACATACTGAAGAGCCGTCCAACTCTAGATGAGACAGACAGACCTTCTGTTTGGCAGAGAGTACCCTCTCCATGAAACTCTAAACCAGGCTCTAAGTTTGTGCAGTCCTAAACTTACGAGGAACGAGATGATGTTGGACTGGGAGATCTGCATGAATACTCACTGTGTTTTCTGTCTCAGGAGGAATCAGGTGGCTGACTTGGGTGTCCATGTCAGTTAACAATCTACATTGGTGCGCCTAAACAAATGTGTGTCCTGGTGTTAACTGATGAGCTGCAAAAAGTGTGTCTTTCTTATTTTCAGTACTCTCCCATGTAGGGGCAAGATTAGACACATGGACTTGCTGCTAAAGGAGAAGTTGAATTACAATCATCCAACTTCAGCCCTAATGGCACAATAAGGTAGGTAGGAGCATTACACAACTTGGCATATTTTTGATAAGTTAATACAGCAATGCTGATATCCGGGGATGTGTGATGAAGTATGGTTGTGGCTTCTCAAATATTAAGCAACATCACAAAACAAAATAAAATGATGGACAGAGTGTTGAAACTTTTCACACCCTACCCCCAGTCACAGATCTGGGTTTACGATCGCCACATCACCCCAGTTTGGGCCCAGCTGTATGCAAATCAGTCTTGATTCTGTTTACCATGGGACCACCCAACCCAAACTGCCAGGCCAGATGCTCCCTGGACAGGAAACAAACATCCTGGGACCAGTTTCAGGGTATTACCCTTCTTCATTCAGGTTAACTTGAATCTAGTGGCGCAGCGAGCAAGAGACCTGCGTGTGGGCATACCCTAGCCACTAAGGGCACACGAAGCAACCTCACAAAACAAAATAAAACAAATATTAGCCATAATATGCATAATAATTGCTGAGTTGTGTATACAATTATTCTAATGCACATGATTTGTTGATGAAAAGTATATAACAAATTATCGTTATGTAAAATACCAATTATTGTGCATGCATACTGATTTTGAGGCATTGGGTGGGGCTCTTTGTGTACAAACTGCAAATGCGAGATTCACTGACAAGTTGTCAGATTCCACACTCCCACCTACTAGAGCATAACTCAGTAGCAGAGACGTGAGAGACAGCTGGCAGTTTTTCTTTGCTACAAAAATGCATTGTGTCCTTTTAGAGTTTAGGGGATCTACTGGGTCTCACTTTAATGATCTGAGGGTAATACAATGCTTTCCATCAGGGAAGGATCTCATAAAGGGAGCAAAGAGCTGAGTTGGCGGCTGTCCACCCAATGGAGAAGCTGCTGTGTACATGGCAGTATTACACGAGCAAATAGAACTCAGAGGTACACTCTGCCTTGGCAGTATTAAACTATTGAAGAAGGTGGAGGGCCACAACTGGAGCCTGGACCCTGGGTGGCAGGAAAACATTGTGACTAACAGGAAACATCAGAACTCCCCCTTCCAATACAGGCAATAATGTGAATAATATGCATATAGGGCCAGATCTATCAACATTTAGTTCAATCAATGGAAAACTTTTTACAATGTAGGGGCTGAGGGAGGAAGAACAATACTTTGCCTGCCCTAATTAGGGTGGATGTTTTAATGACTTTTTATTTGTCTGTCACTGCCAGCAATAGCCTGGAGGATAGAAAAAAAATAATGACCTCCACACCCTGCGAGAAAACTCCCAGACTACTTGAGTCATTAGTTTTCCCTTTTTCAGAAATCAACTCAGCTTTGGGAGTTTATTTCTGAAAAACAAAAACTTTGAAAAAGTTTGGAGAATTGCCATCAAAACCTGGCTGTCCACCAAACTTTTTGTACATTGAAAGGAAACAATGTGGCAGCAGTTCCCGTCAATGTACATAGATGACCACTGGGCTGATGGTCATCTCTAAATTTGACAGACGGCAGTTCATCAGAATAGCAAAGTTAATGTTCTTCGCCAACCAGACAATTGGATTGCATCCATCAAACCATAAATCAGGTCCTTGTATTTTACCCTCACAGGATTAATCATAACATATAGGCCCTCTTTATGAGTTTGGCGGGCAAAGTCATTCACACGAAAAACCACCACGCCGGTCTTCCACCCACCAGCCCTATTAAGAGTTGCCTGCTGGGCTGGCGGGGAACAGAGCCTGAACGTTGACCCCGACTCATAATTGAGGAGGCGGCAATGTGGCAGTGCATCAGGTGCAACAGCACCCATCACGCTTTTCACTGTCCGTAATTCGTATTTAGGCCATTTCTGCCCGCTTTGGGGGCAAATCGGCCGATTTTAGGTGAATCTGCCCCACTAGGCACTGGGGATCTTTTTTTTTGCGCCGTCACGCAAGGGGAGCGACCCTGTAGGCAAGGGTCGCTCCCCGGGGGGTGGGGAGGCAAATTTATTGTAATCAATTTCTGCCCCCCCTGGGGCCGGCTGAGCTAGAGGCCAAAAGCCACAGGTAGGCACTTTGCAAAAAACACCTCTGTTTTCTGTGAAAAAATGTGATGTATCCACGTTGTGTTTTGGGCCATTTCCTTTCGTGGGCGCTAGGCCCACCCACACAAGTGAGGTACAATTTTTATCAGGAGACTTGGGGGAACGCTGGGTGGAAGGATATTTGTGGCTCCTCTCAGATTCCAGAACTTTCTGTCACCGAAATGAGAGGAAAAGTGTTTTTTTTGGCCAAATTTTGAGGTTTGCAAAGGATTCTGGGTAACAGAACCTGGTCAGAGCCCCAGACGTTACCCCATCTTGGATTCCCCTAGGTGTCTAGTTTTCAGAAATGTGCTGGTTTGCTAGGTTTCCCTAGGTGCCTGGTGAGCTAGAGGCCAAAATCCACAGGTAGGCACTGTTTTCTGTGAAAAAATGTGATGTGTCCATGTTGTGTTTTAGGCCATTTCCTTTCGTGGGCGCTAGGCCTACCCACACAAGTGAGGTACCATTCTTATCAGGAGACTTGGGGGAACGCTGGGTGGAAGGAAATTTGTGGCTCATCTCAGATTCCAGAACTTTCTGTCACCGAAATGTGAGGAAAATTTTTTTTTTTAGCCAAATTTTGAGGTTTGCAAAGGATTCTGGGTAACAGAACCTGGTCAGAGCCCCACAAGTCACCCCATCTTGGATTCCCCTAGGTCTCTAGTTTTAAAAAATGCACAGGTTTGGTAGGTTTCCCTAGGTGCCGGATGAGCTAGGGGCCAAAATCTACAGGTAGGCACTTTGCAAAAAAACACCTCTGTTTTCTGTCAAAAAATGGGATGTGTCCACGTTGTGTTTTGGTGCATTTCCTGTCGCGGGCGCTCGGCCTACCCACACAAGTGAGGTATCATTTTTATCGGGAGACTTGGGGGAACGCTGGGTGGAAGGAAATTTGTGGCTCCTCTCTGATTCCAGAACTTTCTGTCACCGAAATGTGAGGAAAATTTGTTTTTTTAGCCACATTTTGAGGTTTGCAAACGATTCTGGGTAACAGAACCTGGTCAGAGCCCCACAAGTCACCCCATCTTGGATTCCCCTACGTCTCTAGTTTTCAAAAAGGCACAGATTTGGTAGCTTTCCCTAGGTGCCGGCTGAGCTAGGGGCCAAAATCTACAGGTAGTCACTTTGCAAAAAACACCTCTGTTTTCTGTAAAAAAATTGGGATGTGTCCACGTTGTGTTTTGTGCCATTTCCTTTCGGGGGCGCTAGGCCTACCCACACAAGTGAGGTACCATTTTTATCGGGAGACTTGGGGGAACGCTGGGTGGAAGGACATTTGTGGCTCCTCTCAGATTCCAGAACTTTCTGTCACCGAAATTTGAGGAAAATTTGTTTATTTTGCCAAATTTTGAGGTTTGCAAAGGATTCTGGATATCAGAACCTGGTCAGAGCCCCACAAGTCACCCCATATTGGATTCCCCTAGGTCTCTAGTTTTAAAAAATGTGCTGGTTTGGTAGGTTTCCCTAGGTACCGGCTGAGCTAGAGGCCAAAATCTACAGGTAGGCACTTTGCAAAGAACACCTCTGTTTTCTGTTAAAAAATGGGATGTGTCCACGTTGTGTTTTGGTGCATTTCCTGTCGCGGGCGCTAGGCCTACCCACACAAGTGAGGTATCATTTTTATCGGGAGACTTGGGGGAACGCTGGGTGGAAGGAAATTTGTGGCTCCTCTCAGATTCCAGAACTTTCTGTCACCGAAATGTGAGGAAAATTTGTTTTTTTAGCCACATTTTGAGGTTTGCAAAGGATTCTGGGTAACAGAACCTGGTCAGAGCCCCACAAGTCACCCCATCTTGGATTCCCCTAGGTCTCTAGTTTTCAAAAATGCACAGATTTGGTAGCTTTCCCTAGGTGCCGGCTGAGCTAGGGGCCAAAATCTACAGGTAGTCACTTTGCAAAAAACACCTCTGTTTTCTGTAAAAAAATTGGGATGTGTCCACGTTGTGTTGTGGGCCATTTCCTTTCGGGGGCGCTAGGCCTACCCACACAAGTGAGGTACCATTTGTATCGGGAGACTTGGGGGAACGCTGGGTGGAAGGACATTTGTGGCTCCTCTCAGATTCCAGAACTTTCTGTCACTGAAATTTGAGGAAAATTTGTTTTTTTAGCCAAATTTTGAGGTTTGCAAAGGATTCTGGATATCAGAACCTGGTCAGAGCCCAACAAGTCACCCCATATTGGATTCCCCTAGGTCTCTAGTTTTCAAAAATGTGCTGGTTTGGTAGGTTTCCCTAGCAAAATAATGACTTACTGGAAGTCTTACGGGGCAATGGGCAGTCATCCTTTACAATATATTTCACAAAGTGGGAGAAACAGTTAAAAATATAAATTTTCCATAAATCTAAATCCAGAACAGCCGTCTCGTAAAACCCTTTCGATTAGAGTTTTTAGATGGATGCCACTGCGTCCTACCTGTGTTCCTATTGAATTTGGTGCTGGGTTTATCAAATTTCCATTACCGCATTGAATGCAGATGAAACTCTAGAGAAAAAATCAGTAATCTGTGGTCACTAAATGGGGACTCTATATCTTTCAAATCAGTTAAATGATGAAAGGTAGAATATGGGGTGATAATGTAGTCATTGATGGGAAATCCCTGTGGAGACTTATCAGTAAAATGGGCAGGAGAATCTTGGTTAGATATGCCATTTACTATTGCACACTCAGCCCCATATTTATACTTTTTTAGTGCCGCATTTGCGCCATCTTTTGACGCAAAAGCAGCGCAAACTTACAAAATACAATTGTTTTTTGTACGGTTGCGCCGATTTTGCGCCAAAAAACGACACAAACGCAGCGCTAAAAAAGTATAAATATGGGTTAAATGGTTAAGGAGAGAGTGCCCTCTTTTGTCAGTTCTCAAATTTGGAGGGGGGAAGTAATGGAGGAATCTGGAGAGCTGCTTCTTTTTCTTGGTTTAGACATAAATTAATGTAGTGGTTGGAGACTTTAAAATTTAGGTCTCAACCACAGAACTAAACATTTCTTATCATTGTTCATGCTTTTCGATACAAAGGAGAAGATAACAGGTAGCAACTGATTATAACTTTTGTCCAGGGGGATATATGTATTTATCACTATTAGAAGGTCTTTCACTCTTTCATCTGCTGTTGGAAGAATCTTTATTGCTTGAAAGAGATTGAAAGAATCTTTATAACTATTATATACTCACTGCATGTGTTTCCTCAATAAAATGGCTATTCTCCCCTTTGCATGCCCTTTCTTAGATGGTAAAGCATTGCAACTTAAGACAAAATAACCACTGCACAAAACGTCAGCCTGGCACTAGATTTCCTCGATACAGATGATATCTGCTTTTATGCAATTTAAAAAATTCAGCTCTTCTGGAAAAGTCATTAGTCCCACTGCATTCCAGGAAGCCATTTTTATGTTGTTGCTAAATATGAGAGTTGAAAACATAGACCGATGAACTGGTACTGTTGAGTGATCAGGCTAACCAGTTACACTTCGTACACTCATGTACTTCAAAAGTAGAGGAAGGCCCCTGGGCACAAGGCCCATATTGCCTTACAAATCTCCTACCATTTGTTACAGAGACATGTAGAGATTTTAAATCAACTACCGATAGCTGTTTGAGGGAGAATAATAGGTGCCCAGGGATTGATGATTTTAAAATCTCTTGACAATGGTTGAGCATTTTATTTTCCCTAAACACAGGGAAACATCAATTTCTCTACAATAAAGTGAGTCATTATTTTTAAGAATCAGATTTGTAACACTTTTACAGTGGAACTGAGCCCTTGTTTTTAATGCTGCTGCTGGAAGATACATTAAAGAAAACAGAGAAATATCATTGGTTTGTATCATCTTCAAATATTCAATCTCAGCAAAACACGTTAGTAAGAAAGAATGATTCATAATTATATCAGAATCAAATAAGGCCACAAAATCTAACACAAGAGTATCAACGGGAACATAAGGGAGTGAATGCACAGACCCATTAGTCTGTGAAGAGTTTGTAGTTTCCTGTGAAGCTACTCAAAATAAGTCAGCATGAGAATCTAAGTCCATTGGTTGTATTTCAAAGGCCCTGAATTGTTCTACATATATCAGATTCTATGATGGCTAGCGGATTTATTGTGGAGCAATAATCCATTTTTACAGTTGAGCCTCCTCTATCACCAGCAAAAGCCAAATCACTATAAAAATTATTTGTAGTCTCCCCAGGTTTTTTTTTGGGATATCAACTCCAGGTTTGCCTGGTTCCTCAGAATTGGAGTTTTGTTGCATTTTTCTTAGAGCTTCTCGGTTTGTTCTTATTTCGCAGGCTCTGTATTTTTGTCTTGGATTTTCCCTCCATTTGACCAGGAACCTCAAGAACAGCTGACCTCAATGTGGGCTGTTCATGGGGTCTAACACTAGGGAAAATCTCAGGGCCGATGCTAGAGGTCATCACTGAAGTTCTGGGAACAACAAGGGAAATAGGCTCAGGGTCAAAAAGATTTTTAATAAATAGATAATGCTTTCTTCATTGTGTTTCTTCTGTCTAGATGCCACTGCCATCTTGATTTGCAATTTGCCTGCTTGCGTCCTCCAATCAAGAACTAGAGGTGTGGGGAGTCATCAACACTCTTTTGAAGCTCAGGCCCTGATTTACACTTTTTGGTGTAAAACTGCACTAAGGCAGTTTTGCACCAAAAAGTTTAGCACCGGCTTGCACCATTTCTATGCACCAGCCAGGCATCATGTTTGTGGAATGGTGCAAGCTGGTGCAAAGGGTAGGCTAGCGAAGTCGGTTGGGGTTGGTGGTATGAAAGAAGGGGGTTTTGCACCAAAAAATTACGTTAGGCAGGTTAGAGTAAAAGAAATTGACTCTAACCTGCCTAGAGTCATTTTCTGATGCAAAACCACCCATACCACGACTCCTGTCTTAGAAAAGACAGGAGTCATGCCCACCACCCCAATGGCCAGCACAGGGGACCAGCATTCCCTGGTCATGGCCATGGCACCCAGTGCCATGTAGGGGGACCCATTTCAATAGCACTTTAAAATAAAAATACTTACCTGGGATGGGGTCCCCCATCCTCCGCTGCCTGTCTGGTGAGGGTGGGGGTGTCCCTGGGGGCTGGGGATGGCACCTGTGGGCTTATCTCCATGGTGTTCCACCATGGAAATAGGCCCACAGGTCCCCTGATGCCTGCCTTGACCCAGGTGTTAAAAAATGGTGCAAAGCAAGCTGTGCACCTTTTTTTTACCCCTCCCGTGTGTGATTTTAGCATAGGGGGTAAATATGGTGCTACGGCCATAGAGTCATTTTTTGCACAGGAACGCCTACTTTGCATCTCATTGATGCAAAGTAGGTTTCCACGTCCAAAAAATGACTTTAACTCCCTAAATTTGGCTCTAGATGGGTCTAGCGCCAAAGTATAAATATGGAGTTAGTTTTGCACCAAATTCGCGTAAAAAAATGATGCAAATTCGGCGCAAAACAAGTCTAAATATGCCGCTTAGTATCCTCTGCTTGCAGGGAACACTCCAGATGTCCCAGCTTACTGCATGCTTCACCTGTAGCCGTTTTAAGTGGTTGACTAGGAAACATCCCCTCCTCCTTTGGAAACGACAACTCTTCAAAATCACAAATAAAATATCTTGAATTTAGTCTGCGTTATTCACAGACTTCTCCAACAGAGCTAAAACGGATGCCACAACTCTTTTTTATGCCCATAAGAGATTTAAGGCCAGATGTATCAAACTTTTTTATGGTCTCAAAAATGCATTTTGGTATGTTACAAGTCCAATTTGTGGTTCGGTAACTTGTTGCTGAATCGTAAATTGGATTTGCGACTACATACTGATTCGGTATTAGGAAGGGGCGTGTCAAGGGTGTCCCTTCCCAATACCGAATCGCAGACGTGTGTATGGTTGTTTTGTGACCGTGAATGTGGACACAAACAATCGCAGTTACCACCAATTTCAAACTGGTGGTAACCCATTCGCAAAGGGGAAGGGGTCCCCAAGGCACCCCTTCCCCTTTGTGAATGCATGCAAAAAAATTTTTTAGGAGCAGGCAGTGGTCCCACGGACCACTGCCTACTCTTAAAAATTGAAAAGAAAGCTTTTCATTTTTATTTTTTAAATGCATCCCGTTTTCCTTTAAGGAAAACGAGCTTCATTTAAAAAAAAAAAAAGATTACTTTATTGAAAAGCAATCAGAGACATGGTGGTCTGCTGAGCCCAGCAGGCCACCCTGTGTTTTTAGCCATTCGCAATGGGTCGCAAATTGTGACCTACCTCATGAATATTAATGAGGTAGGTCCACTTGCAAGCCCTTGCGAATCGCTAAATGAAACTCCTAGAGTGTAATACATTCCAATAGTGATTACTTAATTGCGATTCGCAATAAATCGCAATTTGGTAATCGCTATTGTAAAGAATAATACATCTGGCCCCTGGATACTTGTGTGTATTGACCGGGAAGGTTACACAACAAATTCCCAAGTATTTCCAAGTTGGGTGTTGCAGAGGTCCGAAGTGTTGTAGATGATTGATCTGACAGAGTGGTACTAAATAGATTTAAGGCAGTAGCCTGTGCCAGACCTGAGAGAGTCTTAAAGGAACCAACCAATAAAGAGGAATTGTTTCTCAAATTTGTATACAAGTTTGGTCAAATATAGTCCTCGAAAACTATCGGGGCTTCTTGAGCACTGAGTTAGCATTTGAGGCAGACGGCTGAAAGACAGGAGATTGAAGTGGATTGACATTAAA
This sequence comes from Pleurodeles waltl, assembly GCF_031143425.1. Taxonomy (NCBI): domain Eukaryota; kingdom Metazoa; phylum Chordata; class Amphibia; order Caudata; family Salamandridae; genus Pleurodeles; species Pleurodeles waltl. Next base: position 247,220,615 of record NC_090449.1, on the reverse strand, counting down.
TTCAACTATTGTAGTGGTTTTAGAAGTATCTGAATTAGAGAGGAGAGCTCATGATTAGTGATTGACAGAGTATTCTCTTTTTGGAAGAAGGAAAAGATTGAGTTCGGACTTTCAATATAGTAGTATGTGCCAACTTATTTCCAAGGAGATTGGATTTTAGTTTTTTTTGCATGCTCTTCTTGAAAACAATCTGCAGGAGCATAACGTAGGTGTAGTTATCCTGGAAAATAATATTTAGGCATGTATGCTCAAGGCCCATTGGTGACTGAAGGCCCTAGATGGAAGGAGGCCAGGATTGAGAGAGCACACTGCGGAGAGCAGTCTGAACCACAGACCTAGCTAGGCCGCTTCCGCACTCGGCGTGCTCTATCCTAAAACGAAAGCACTAGTGATAGCACGTCAGAACCTTGATAAGTAAACTTACAAGGAGACACGCCTAGGCCGATGAACCTTTTGACCACGTTCGGAGACTTCCCAGTACGAGGTATCTTTCTGGCATCACAAAATCAATATCTCAATAACCCAATCAATCTCTTAGTAACTAATCAACAAGGTAATCAATAACATTTAATAAGAATCAATAATGAAATCACTGTGACCTTTCGGTCATGAATAACCACACAAATCTAGTTAAGTGTTAGGATATTTATTCCCTATTGATTACAATCTAATAGTCATTTCTGTTAATTCCAGTAGCAATCAATCTCATTAGTAACTCTTCCGATACATAATTTGAACACAGTTAATCAACGCTTAGAGAATATTCATTAAGCATTAACACATCACTAATAAGAAGCAGTTTAGCAGAGTCTCAGAATGTTTGGTTCAACAAAGCAAGAACTCAGTCATTTGTCTATTTGTGTCAGATTTTGGTGAACACCTTGACACCTTAACTAACCTCGAATTAGCATCGGCATGTTGGGCTTCATGCAAAACAATTTAGCAAACACAAATTTGGAAAACATCTAGCTATGGCCTCTATCAAAAGAGCAGTTGGTACCTAGAAAGAAAAGGCAAGCAGACAATTTAAATTTTCATCAGATAGTTACCCCTCCAACGAATCAGCAAACAGCGTCAGTCTTCGTCCTCAGGACATCAGTCGATTAACCATCAGCAAGGATAGGACGGGGCAAGTCTCAGTATGGCATATCTAAGAGTAAGGCTCTTCCTTCATACGGAGGAGAAGTAAGTATCAGGTAAGAATGAACAGAGGATAGTTTAAAGTATTAGAAGGATAAACGACAAAGCCTCAAAATGGCAAAGTACAGCTTCAAGTGGCTGATTTCTCCTTGGGTCATGCGGTTATATCAAAACAGTCGAACTAGCCCTTAATTCCCTATTGGATCAATTTTGGTGCATCATTATCTCTGTCCAATAATTTTCCACGCACTTTACTAAAATTTTCCACAAAACGCAGTTCTCATGCAGTTGATTGGCTCTGTTAAGTGACGTCTTCATCGGGTGGAATGTCAGGTAAGAAAAGTTACACTTTACGCTCCAGTCAGTAGTCCCATTGTCTTCTCCTAGTCTAGGCAGCCTTGCACCTGTTACAAATTACACTGTTGCATTCAGCAAGAATGTCTCCTTGAGCAAGTCGGGTCCCATGAGAAAGAATTTACTACAGCTACACACACATCTCTAGCTTCTGGAAAAGTACAGCTTCGTGTCCTTCAGGAAAGCAGCACATTGCACGTTAGAAAAACACAGTTTAATATGAGATCAGGCAGCTAGGCCCAGACCCTCGCTAACTAAGGCCTAGTGATTAATTTAGCTAACAAAAACCAAATACATAGCTTTAATTATGATATGCTAATACAAATTCAAACATTAGTACATTATTAATTCATCATTAATAAGTTTCATTAGTCATCGTATACATTGGCGGCCACTCCCTGTGGGCACATTCCAAAAGCGTGTATTATTTTCTATGTTAACAGATTTTCTATGCAGTTTCATTATACATTATATTGCAAAGCTTTTAATGTTAATATTGATTTTTAAGGTCACACTCCAACAATCACTCCTCTGATGACTCGTCATCGCACAAACCTTTCCCCTTACATTTTACATTCTAGAATTCCTTCATCCCAATTTCCTCTCCCAATCGTTCCCCCTGTTATTTAGCCCTGAATAATTTTTCCCTTTGTTTTTCTTACCTCCTATTATTATATTTCACCATTTTCAACTTTATTCTTTTACTAATTTTACATGACAGCCATAATCCAAACAAATAAGCTATAACAATCAATATGCCCTGTATTATTTTCGCCAATATCCCATGCCAAATACTTCTAAACCAACTCCCAACCGAAGCAAGTCCTTTCCCAACCTTTTCCCAAACAGCTGGTTCTTTCAGTTCCTTCAAATCTGTACTATCCCTAGTTAAGTTAGTAAGCATACTTCTCATCTCATTACTATTCTCAGGTATGTAAGCACAACAATGACGCTCATTAAGCATCTTACAGACACCGCCATTTTTCACTAAAAGAATGTCTAAAGCAAGCCTGTTTTGAAGAGTCATAGCCCTCTCCACAGCAAGTTCAGTATCCATCAGGAGTATAGCGCCTGTGAAATTTGTCAGCCTGTTATCCACAATAGTAGACAACTTTCGAATCTTTATAGAGTTTAAGATAACTCCCACTGAAGGAATTATTGCCCCAAATATGTCTCCTACTACACCAGCAGCAGTCTCTCTCTTCTGTCTATTTCGATGTAATTCAGACAATTTTGGAAACTTTTTCAAGTCCTCAAGTTGATATATCTTTGGGAAAACTATCCCCAAATAACATGTTCCATACCATCCCTTTGGAAGACAGTAATAAGCATTAAGTCCACATATATAATAGATCCCAGGGATTGCTGAATCCTGTCCATTTAACATGAACGTCCACTTACTCTGAAACAAAAACACATGCTTACATTCACTCATTCCCACAAACACATTGTCATAATACTACTTTGGTCTAGATATGCAAAGCTTGCCTACGTGTAGTGCATCTAAGGCTAACTTCCCCTGTTCCCTAACCGCACTGTAACTCTCATTACTAGTAAAAGCTCGCTATTGCAATCTTTTCTCTAACTTACCCTTCAATGCCCTTCTTCTGTCTTTCGTATGATCTAAAAAGCTTTTCTCTAGGGTGTAAGCAAACATGTCAAATTATTGCGGTGTGCATAGGATGTACTAATTATTAATGTCTCCTCAAAGAATCCCTTAACTAACTTTATGCTATAGTACTTAGCTACACTACTCAAATCCTCTATGATAGGCACGTAAGAAAAGACAAGGTCATGGTTCGAATAAAAAGATTGAATCTCTTCCTGGTGATAGACTCTCATTAGTAACAGACTACAACTTATCCCATATGTTAATGTCAGAATGTGATAGGTAACCCCCTCTTGTACCGAAACAGGAATCTGTGTACACACATAACAATCTTTCACATCCATAGTGTCAACATACTCACTCAGCAAGCAATAGAAAACATTAGTTGATAATTCCCCTTTTGCGTTAGTCCCCTCATGCAAATATTTCGTATCCTGCTCAAACCTCTCCCAAGCTGTTAATGCAGTGGCGGTCTCAGGAATGGTAGCATTGTTAGTTCCACTCTTACCCACTAATGGCATACCCACAATCACAACTATGATGAATATCACACACACGACACCCAAACCAACACCCAAACATTTACAACGCCTACTTCCTCTATTATCCTCTCTAGTGTTAGCCATGATCTATAAAGAATCAGAAAGTGAAGGGTGATTAGTTAAAACAACAACCAACAGAGGATGGTTGAAACTCTTTTATTTTTTTTATTTTTTTTTCAGCAAAATTTGAGCAAGTGAAAGTCTTTCTTCAGCAATTATTCACAGGTTTCTCATTCATTCCCGGGATCCTAGCCAATTCAGGTTAGCAGCTTATCAAAATTTGTTTTCAAAAGTCAATTCAGGTTAACAGTGTCACATCCTGTAAGTTATCAGTCTCTTTTCTCAACTTTTTTTCTTCTTTAACTCAATTTCTCATGCCAACTCAGTCTCTTTGACCAATCTCAGGTACAAAGTACTGACCTGGGACCTCACGATCAAAGCAGAACGCCAAGAACTCTTGTTGCCATTCAGCTGACGTTGCATACGCCCATTCAGGACCCGCGTATCTTCTGTTTGCTACCCTCTTCCTTTTCAACTTGCGATCGCCTTGCAACTCTCCTTCACTCAGATCTTCTTTCCTTGTTGTATCAACCTCTTCCTCTATTGCATCTTCGACAACCAGTTTTCCCTTTGTCACTTGCAACTCTGGCCACTTATCTCCTTTCAGTGTCTCTCTGGCCTTTGATCTTTCCTGTGGCAGTCCTTCGCCCTCCTCTGACTCTATGGTGTTTTCTCTTGATGGACCTGCAATTTGCTCAGGAGGAGTCTGTACACTCTGACTCTCTTCTGCCTCAACTCCTTCGCCTTCTGAGTCTGTCAGGGGCTCGATTTAATTTCCATATTCGTCTGCTTCTGGGAGAACCTCCTTCTGACTTGGCTCTCCTGGTGCCTCAGTTGAGATAGGCTCACCGTCACCCCTCTGGGTCTCTTCTCCTTCGTCTCTTACTGGAGTGACTAAGCCGTACTTAACGGGCTCTCCTTCTGTCTCAGTTCCCCTTCGATCACTCTCCGGCCCTGAGACTTCCTTCTCTGTTGTTGGTACTTTCAACAACTCAACTTCCTCATCAGTTGGACACGTCACCTTTTTCGTGTGACTGGCAGGGATCCAGTTCGGAATTCCCGCACACTTCACAGCAGTAGTAGTTGTTAGTATTACTTGATATGGCCCCTTCCAACGTGGCTCCAAACACGACTTGCTTATGTATTTCTTGATGACAACCCAGTCACCAGCTTTCAGGTTGTGCCCTGGATCATTTATCTGTGGCAGGGTGGTAGCTTCCACCTGGTGAGAGAAAGAGCGGACCACGTCAGCCAGACCCTTGCAGTAGTCCAACACCTTATCATCCGTGATATTCACAAGAGCATTCGCAGGCACTGCGGGCAGTCTCATAGCTTGGCCCATGAGAATGTCATGAGGAGACAGTCCTGTTTTCTTGTTGGGCGTATTTCTCATTGACATTAAGAGCAAAGGCAACGCATCGGGCCATTTCAAATTCGTGGCTGCACACATTTTTGCCATTCTCGACTTTAGGGTACCATTCATCTGCTCCACTAGTCCTGATGCTTCAGGGCGATAGCTACAATGCAACTTCTGCTCAATGTTCAATGCTGCACACAATAGCTTAACCACCTTGTTGTTTAAGTGACTTCCCCTATCTGACTTCTAAAGAGATTTGTAAACCTGAAACGTGGTATCAATTCCCTAAGCAGCAGCTTCGCTACTGTGAGACTGTCATTCCTGCGTGTAGGGTATGCTTCGATCCAGTGGCTAAAGATACACACAATCATCAACACGTATCTCAAACCTCCACACAGAGGCATCTCAATAAAATCCAATTGCATTCTGCTAAATGGACCGCCTGCTCTCCCGATGTGGCTCAAATTCACCACGGTCCCTTTCCCCGCATTTACCACAGTCCCTTTTCCCGCATTCATCTTTTGACAGATGATGCACCTGTGATAAATCGCTTCTGCAGCTTGTCTGAACTTCGGGTTAAACCAGTCAATTTTGAACAACCTGATCATGGCATCTCTCCCAATATGTGCTTGCCCATAGTAAAACCTTGCAAATTGTGACAGGAGACTGTTCGGCAAAACCATTTTCCCTTCATCTGAAACCCGCAAGTCATCTGGTCTTTGTACACAGTGCATCCTAACCCAAGAACGCTTTTCATCTTTGCTGGCACATCCCTGCAACAATCTCAATTCTTCTAACATGTCAATCACCCTTAATGCATAACCTGTGTGTGTATAATTTTCTGTTTCAGGAAACAATTCCCACTGATCCTTAAATGATATACAGTTCAATGCGCAAAACCTTGCGACTTGATCCGCATATCAATTTCCCATTGACACAAAGTCTTGCGATTTCAAATGAGCACTGCCTTTCACCACGGCAATTTCATGAGGTAAATGAATCGTGTGCAACAACTCCTTAATTCTTTCACCATTTTTCACTGGAGAACCAGAAGAGGTCAGGAAACCCCTCTGTGACCATAGTTGGCCAAAATCATGAACAATTCCGAATCCGTATCTACTATCAGTATAGATCGTCACCCTCAGCTGGGCAGAAGCATGACATGCTCCAGTAAGAGTAACCAATTCAGCCACTTGAGCAGAATATACTCTCTCAAGTCAAGACGCTTCAAGGATACCAGAGATCGTATATACAGCGTATCCAGCTCTCAGCACTCCTACTGAGTCTCTTAAGCATGAGCCATCGAGAAAAATTATTTGGTCATTTTCTTCCAATTGGGTATCTTTAATATCAGGCCTCGGTTTGGTGCACATTTCTGCTACCTCAAGAAAATCATGTTCTACATCTTCAACACCTTCAACTTCTGTGTTTTCAATCGGAAGCAAAGTTGCCGGGTTCAGCACTGTACATCTCTTCAACCTTACATTTGGTGACCCCAATATAATCGTTTCATATTTCGTTAGTCTTGCATTTGGCATGTGTTGCGTTTTGGTACGGGTTAACAGGATCTCAACTGAGTGAGGGACCATAACTGTTAAAGGATGTCCCATCACTATACCTTCACACTGTGTGAGGCTTTAACCAACTGCTGCTACTGCACGCATACAACCCGGTAAGGCTGCTGCAACTGGGTCCAACGTAGCTGAAAAATATACTACTGGTCGGTTTACACCTCCATGGACCTGTGTCAGGACAGACAAAGAACATGCATCACGTTCATGACAAAACAGAACAAAAGGCTTAGTGTAGTCAGGCATACCTAAAGCTGGAGCCCTGCACATGCTCTCCCTTAGCTCAGTAAACACCTTCATTTCTTTCTCTGACAGTACTATGACACCTGGCCCTTCTTTGACTGTCAGTCTCACCAATGGCTTGGAGATAAATGAAAAATTTGGGATCCACTGATGAGAGTAGCCCACCATTCCCAGAAACATCCTACCATCTCTCCGTGTCGTTGGGGGATTCATCTGTAACAGGGCAGTCGCCCTCTCCCGGGATAACTTCCTTGACCCTTTCTCAATCTGATGACCTAAGTATTTCACCTCTTTCTGGCAATATTGCAACTTCTTTGGGGACACCTTATGCCCGTTCTTTCCCAAGTGGTTCAGTAAGGCAATCAAATCATACTTGCACTCATCCCTCGTTTTGGATGCAATCAACAGATCATCAATGTACTGCACTAGAGTCTATTGAAAAGGCAATTCCAATGACTCCAAATCCTTCTTCAGTTTCTGATTGAAGATGGAAGGTGATTCCGAAAACCCTTGAGGAATTCGACACCAATTGTGAAGCTTATCCAGGAATTTGAAACTGAAAAGAAATGAAGAGGCACAGAAGAGAACGCTTGGGACAAATCAATTACTGTGAACCACTCTGCATCACATGGAACCTGGAACATAATCACAGCTGGATGTGGCACCACTGGACAACATTTCACTACTATGTGGTTAATCTTTCTCAAGTCTTGGACAATTCGAACTTTCCCACAGGGCTTTCTCAGCCCCATTACTGGTGAGTTACATGGACTGCTCATCACCTCTTTCAAGACTCCCTGTTTCACAAAGTCTGCAATTAACTGCGCCACCTTTATAAGGACATCTTGCGCCATATGGTACTGCGGTACCTGGCGGAACACAGCATTTGGCTTCACACTGACTTAACTGGCTCTACTCCTTTAATCAGTCCTACTTTTTTCCCTGTCAAGGCCCACACCTTCTCTATGACTGTCCCCTGCAAGTCTGCTGGTAGATCAGTCACTGTGAACATTGGGAAGAAGTTAATTAGGTGATACTCCTCAACTGTGGTCTCCGTTTCAGGCTCTGAAATCTGCTCCTCATCTCCTTCATCGTCACTGTTTGTGTGAACCTCAATCCCCTCATTGTAACAAGTGATAGAACATCTTGTTTTGCACAGTAAATCTCTTCCCAGTAGGGACACGGGACTCGAAGCGCAAACTACAAACCTGTGCAACACCTGAGAAGTGACAAGCTTAACCTGAAACGGATCTGTGATCGGGTTAGTCAGGAGCTGATTCGCCACTCCTATTACCTTGACTGTTCGTCCCGAAAGGGGCAATTTCGGCACCTCTGCACTTCTGACCGTAGAGCGTGTAGCTCCTGTGTCAACCAAGAATGAAACCTTGTGACCCATTACCTTCCCCTGAACATGGGACCCTTTCTGATCTACTTCTAGGGACGCTGCAAGCCTGCACTCCTCACTATCTGAACTCTCATCCGACCATTCATCGTTTATTCCATTCTCACCACGCAATGGGAACTGTTGTACTGCGTTACTTTGATTCATTCTTTGACCTGTGCCCTGTTGAGGAAGCATCACCTGTTGCTGTTCCATTGGCGCTAAGGGCAATTGCATTTGCTGTCTACGTACCATAGGAACCTGCTGTTGCATTTGCTGTATCTGCATCAGTTGTACACGCGGCATCTGCACCTGCTGTATGGGTTGAAGACCCTGCATCTGAATCATGTTATTCTGAAAGTTCGGATTAGGACCGCTCAGCCTCGGTCCCTTCACATTTTGAAATGCACTGACATCATTGCTTTGTTGGACAACACCCTCCTGCACCATCATCGGGCACTCCTGCTTCCAATGTCCAACGCCCCCGCAAGCATGACAAGGTAACATCTTCTTCATCCCCTGCACATCATTTTGAACTACTATAGTATTCAAGTCTGTGCTTCTGTTCACAAAACCTCCTCGACCTCTGCCTCTCACTTGCGCCTGAAACATCCCGTTCCCTTCCAGCTGTTGCACCATCTGTTGTAGACAACCTCCCTGAATCCCTGACTGTGCTGCCTTAATTTGCATTACCATCACTTTCTCCTTCAGCTTCCTTTGCTTCAACTCAATCTCGTCACTACAGTACTTTGCATACTGCAACACCTCGTCAATCGGCTTCGCTTGCCAACAGATCAAATGATTCTTAATCATCTGACTAATCTCCGGTCTCCATCCCTCAACGAATCTGAACACAAGGTGATTCATGTCCTTTGCCACAACAACCTCTGTACCGCTGTAGTTCTTGAACGCTTTCAACAACCTCTCATAATAGGCATGTATCGACTCTTTGGGTTCTTGAGCTGTCCGATCAATCTTTTGCTAATCAACATTCTGCGGCGAAACTCTCTGTTTCAAGAACTCAATCACCTTACAGTAGTATCTCATCACCTCAGGAGAAGGTGCTCCTGTGATTCTATCCCTTGCCTGTTCCGCAGCCGGCCAATCCACACTCCTCTTGCACTCAAGCCACAAATCGGCTATTCTCTTAATGAGAATGATTGACCCACGGCTATCGCCAGCCTGGGTCCAAAACATTTGTTGAGATTAATGCCTGATGATGACCAAGATGAACTTATACAGGAAGAAAGAGAGATCATTTATGATACCTTCCATTTAAACTATACTGACAAATTGGCGTTACCCTTAGGATCAAAGCCCCCATCTTTGATTAATTGGAATATTGCGGGGCTCCAATCTAAAATAAACGACCCAGAAAGGACGAGTTTTATATCATCCTATGACATAATCTGTCTACAGGAAACTTGGTCAAAAGATACGTTCCTTTTGGATGGGTATACAACTCTTTACTAGCCGGCATTAACTTCCTCTATGGGAAGAGCACGAGGAGGGCTTTTAGTGCTTGTATCCTTAAATTTACCATCATTGAAGGCTTCCTTAATTTGGTCTTCACCTTATTTTATGATTGTTCTTCTATCCATTAGGGGGTGTAAAGGCATTTTGATTTTACATTTCTATAACAATGTCCCACGTGGTCTCCTTAAAGGAATGTTAGAGGACGCTGTGGATTTTACTGATTTTTCCACCAAATTACAGGATGAAGATTTAGTTGTCTTATGGGTCGGTGATTTTTATACTCCTCTGTGTTGTCAGGAACATTTAGAATTGTGTACAATTCCCAATGAAGGTAGAGAGTCGTCAATCCACTTTACTCATTCACCTGAAGGAGAAGCTCTGAACTCCTTTCTATGTAATTTTGACCCGGTCCATGTTAGGGAGAAAGCGGCACCATACTCTTTAAATGTTCCAACTTTCACAGGGAATGCGAAGGGGGGTACTATTGATTTTATTCTTATTGGCTCCCCAGATTATCATTTAATCTGTGATTTTAAGATAATTCCTCACTGTGCCAGTGACCACAATCCCCTGTGTATTAACCTAGACTTAAATATAGATTAGGTGTCTAGGGATAAGGGATTGAGAAGAAAGACAACCTTTCATACAAACTCTGGTCTACGTCTGAAGTGGGACAAAATAAATCCGACGACTTTCAATCAAGAAATTATAAGATCTAGGTTTGACTCCATTAACATATGTTTATCTCAGCAGTCTGACCATGACCATACAGTTCATGAATTTGAACTATTAAGTAATGCTATTTTGCAAGCCCTTGTGGTGGACAGGCCTACTATGGGTTTGCCCGCACACAGATGGTTTGATTCTGCGTGTTCAACTGCTCACAAAAAACTAAAAGATGCCCTTAAATCAGTTCCTACTTCCCACTCTTTAATTAAATCAGCTAGAGCTGAGTATAAGGCCACCTTGGAAAAAAGGAAATCAGAGATAAGGTCTAAGGTGTGGAAAGAGCTACAGGCTGCGTCCGATCTGAAGGACACTTAAAAATTTTGGAAGGTGGTGAATCATTCTTATTTCTCGGACGGTAACACTAAGGTTGACGATTGTGTTATCGCAGAAGAAGTTTGGTTGAACCACTTTAGGAAAGTTTTTGATCCAGACAACAACTTTCTGACTAAGGAAGAAAATATTATCAACCGGATCAGCACAGACCCCAACATAAATGCCCTTGATATTTCTTTTGATTTACATGAGATCCTTGGAGCCAGTAATCGTTCAAAACAAGGGAAGGCTCCTGGCCCTGATGGTGTTCCCATCGACATTTTTAAATCTATGCCTAATCTTTGGGGTCCCTTAGTTACAAATATCCTAAGAAGTGTTGTTAAAGGAAACATACCTCCTTCCTTGAAACTGGCAATTATTATTCCTATTTTTTTTTTTAAATAGACAAGATTCTTCCTGTTACAGACCAATATCTTTGATTGATTCCACAGCCAAGATCCTGGGCAGTGTGATTGTGTCCCTCCTGGAGGATTGGGTGCTACCGACACAGATTTTATCTCCAATTAAATTTGGTTTTAGACCCGGTTTGGGCACAGTTGAGCAAATATTAAACTTGAATCTTATTCTTAGCAAATATGTAACTGCCAAAAGGGAGTCAATTCATATGGCTTTTATTGACTTATCTAGCGCATTTGACTTGGTAAACAGGGAGAAGTTGTCGCAAATCATGGAAACCCTGGGGTGTGACGTGACTCTATTGGAACTTATAAAGCGCCTTCATATGGACTTAAAGGTTTCAGTTCAGTTTGGCCCATTGGGACAGAGAACTGCTCCCATTCCCTCTTTTAGGGGAGTAAGACAGGGATGTATTTTGGCCCCCTTTCTTGTTTTAATATATATAAATGGGCTCTATGACTTTTTGATAAAAAATGGGAAGGATATGCCAAAGATGGGTCAGAGATTGCTCCCAGTTTTGTTATATGCAGATGATGCTGTACTTATTGCACGCACTGCTAACGGTTTACAAGGCCTGTTGGACCTTTTTCTGAACTTTATGTTGGACCTCGATCTGAAAGTCAATTATTCCAAGACATTTGTAAGGATATTTGGCCCCCACAATACAAAATCTAAACAATTCATTATGGGGTGCAATAATATTAATAGGGTGGGTGATTTCTGGTACCTAGGTATGCATTTAAGTTCTTCTATGCTTTGGAATACCCACCTTAAATTTAAGACCCAACAAATGGCAAGGAATATGGAAGCGATTTTTCGATTTGCCCGTAAACTGGGTCATAGACCATCTTCTCAGATTATGACGCTATATAATTCTAAGTGTGCCTCAGCAGCCCTACATGGGGCTGGTGTCTGGGGCAACATCAAAGTACCTACTCTCCAATGTATTGAGAATACATTTTTGCGCAGACTGTTGATGGTACCTAAGTGTATAGCAAACATAATTATCCACGAGGAGGTGGGTCAATGCTTTTTAGAGGACACAGTTTTTATTGCCCCTCTTTTGTTGTGGATTAGATGTTGGACGAATCCAGCGGCAAGTCTTGTACAGAAATGTATTACTGAATGTACACAGCTGACCAATTCGAACAGGATTCCCTGGCTCTCATATTTGCGATCATCTTTCGATAAGCTGGGGCTTAAGTATATGTTTGATGAATCACAACTGCTAACCACAACTGCTAGGTCTTTGCTGAAATCACGATACTCTGAGCATACCTTAGACATAAGACTTCATAGCTGTCTGAAATTGAAATCTTTAGATTCTTATACCCAGATTGTTACGGCCTTATATATAGAACCCTATCTGACCTGGTTTTCATGTCCAAAAATTGATTCTCTGTTAACCTTTTTTAGACTGAATTTGATTAATTTTAAGGTGGCCTTTCCGAATCAGTGTATTTGGCAAAAAGATTTACCACCTTGTCCCTGTGATGCTAGTTCAAAGCAAAGTACTTCCCACTTTTTTCTTTTTTGTTCTCTTTACGCCACCCCGAGGAATGCTTTTATCTTACCTATTTTACGTACATTAAGACCGATCCATTATCCGGAAGCTTTGATATATCTTCAGAAATTATCAAATGACAAAATTTGTTTTCAGGTATTACATTTTATCAGATCATCTGTTGGTATTAGGAATCGTTACTAATAATTCTTGCAAATTATTAATCTATTTATGCTGATTTTTATAACTTATTTCTGTTTTAAAATTTTAGATTTTATATTTGGTATAGCATAGATCCTCCCACAGGGAGCAAGGCTTTTATTATATTTCAGGGTAGCTAAAAAGTTTTTTGGTTTTATATCATATGACCTTAGTTAATGTTCTGATAAGAATACTGGAATATTTTGCGAATGAGGAACTTGGACTAGATCAATTTGCCCTCTTTTTTGTAATATATGTAAGATATGATGTTATGAGCTGTGTCTTAATCCCTTTTGTTTGTTTGTTTACTTGGATATGTGATTTTAATTTGTACTTTTATGGTAAATGCCGAATAAAGATCTTTGACTGACTGACTGACACAAATCGGCTGGAACTTTGATCTCAAAGAGAGTATTCAGGTCTTCCCAGAGACATTTCGCAAGCTTCACAAACCTATCCGCCTGCTGACACCACTCTATTGGGACCTGGGAAAGTCATTTGTAAATGACAGGATGTCACCTCTGGTCCACAGCACATGGACAGGAACCCCTCCGGCTGTTTCTCTCATCTATAACATCTTTACCGCACCTGCATCCTGTGGGGCTTTTGCTGGCTGCTCTATGCAGTCACTCTTCCTCTTGTCTCTTTTCTTCGCCCATCTGCCTTCCCATTTCTCTAATGCCCCCAAACTTGTGCACTCTGCAGTATTTCTTTAAGGTGTGCCTTCATCCCAGTAGCCCTCATGTGTTCAAAATCTTTAGGCTCAAAGTCTAATCTGTAACTTCTCTTCAGATGTTTAGTACTTTCTAAGTGTATTCCCTATTTATCTTCCAAATTTGCCAACCTCTGGTGCACCGTGCTCACTTCTTTGGTTATTTTTGGCCCAAATACCTCAATTCTGCTTCCTTGTATGATTCTAGACTGTTCACTCCTATGCTCCCTTCAACAAGTTAATTTGCCTCCATGCCCAACCTCACAAATTAAGGTTCTCTTCTCCTTCTGACCTCCCTGCTGCTGCGGGAGTCGTCTGTGGTGAATTCAACTTGTCTAACCAATTGTTCAATTGTTGCGCAGTAAAACCTTGCAAGGAGATATTCCCAGCCTGCACTATTGGTGTTTGCGGTATGTTTGTACTTAAGATCTGCGGAGTCAGCAGTCCCAAACCTGATTGTCTCATGGCATCTGGAGGAGCCCCAATTGGACTGAAGTCTAATAAAGACCTAGGCCCATATTTATACTTTTTGACGCTAAACTGCGCTAACGCAGTTTAGCGTCAAAAAATTTTGCGCCGTCTAACGCCATTCTGAAGCGCTATGCGGGCGCCGTATTTATGGAATGGCGTTAGACGGCGCAATCAGACCGGCGCTGCCTGGTGTGCGTGGAAAAAAACCACGTACACCAGACAGCGCCGGCGTAGGGGGAAAATGGCGTATGGGCGTCTTAAAATGGGGCAAGTCAGGTTACGTCGAAAAAATCGTCGTAACCCGACTTGCGCCATTTTTTTTCGACGCCCATCCCCCATCAACATGACTCCTATCATTGTAAAGATAGGAGTCATGCCCCCTTGCCCAATGGCCATGCCCAGGGGACTTCTGTCCCCTGGGCATGGTCATTGGGCATAGTGGCATGTAGGGGGGCACAAATCAGGCCCCCCTATGCCACAAAAAAAAAAAAAAAAAAAACTTACCTGGACTTACCTTAATGTACATGGGATGGGTCCCTGCGTCCTTGGGTGTCCTCCTGGGGTGGTCAAGGGTGGCAGGGGGGGTCCCTGGGGGCAGGGGAGGGCACCTCTGGGCTCATTTTGAGCCCACTTGTCCCTTAACGCCATGCCTGACCCAGGCGTTAAAAAGCGGCGCAAAAGCGCCGTTTTTGGCCACGCCCACTCCCGGGCGTCATTTTTGCCCGGGAGTATAAATACCACGTAAAGGCCTGGGAGTCATTTTTTAAGACGGGAACGCCTCCCTTGCATATCATTAACGCAAGGAAGGGGTTCACGCTAAAAAATTACGCCCACTCCGGGCACTTTGGCGCCCGAAGCGTCTAACGCCATAGTATAAATATGGCGTTAGTTGGCGTTAGTTTAGCGTCGAATTTGCGTCGAAAAAAACGACGCAAATTCGGCGCAACCAGAGTATAAATACGGCCCCTAGTTCTTTTGAAAGTCGGTTCCACTGGAGTCACCCCTTGAAAGCTCCCTACAAACCCTCCACTTGTTATCTCTTGGGTCATTATCCCTTGATCACATACACTAGGCTTTGCCTGTGCATACAATGGTACTGGTGGACCAACTGTAATGGGCAAAGATATGGTGGCTGGCGGCTGCCTATTTCCCAAAACCTGTGGAGTATTTACTCCCATATTCTGGTTCTTTATTGGTGCCATGGCTGAATGCGGTCCTGTTACCGAAGTGTAATTCGGAACCATCTGTTGCTGTGCCTGGGGCAGTGAAGGTGGAGTTGGCTCGGTCTGTATCTGCTTTGGTCTCGTATATGCCGATCTGACGGCACCATCAAATTTGTGGTAGTCTCTAATATTGGGACATCAGGGTAAAGTCTCTGAACCTGTGATGGCTGTATCTGAGGTTGCATCTCTGGAGCAGTAGACACACTAATACTACTCTGCACCGGAACTGGTGTCGAGACACGACTAACCAATTTTGGATTCACTGTCACCTTGCTCTGAGTTGATCTTACAGGGCCTGTACTAGTACTCAGTCTGTTGTCATCTATTGCATATGGCGGTGGTCGGTCGTTCAGTAACTGATTAAGGAACTCATCATCGTCTGAGCCATCCATCTCTGACCAGGGCTTCTTAGCCTCTTTGTCTTTAGAAGAACTTTTGTCAGTCTTACAAGTAGCTTTCCCTCCTTTGTCTTCACCTTCTTGAGCGATTACTGGAAACATCCTAATTCCGTCTATTGTTTCTCTCCTCCAGACTCTCTGTGCACTATCCCACCTAGCCTCCTCTAGTGTCTTTTCTGCCTTCCTCATTCTCCTCTCGAATTTCTTTTGCTGCTGTCGTATTGCCATCAGTTCCCAAATTGCTAGCGCCTCAAACTGTGCTGGCCTCGGAGGTGGCTTTAGCTCATTTAACACCCTCCGCGAATTTTCTAAAATCCTTATATTGAATGTTCCGTGCTCTGGAAATGCCAAACACCCTTCTTTCTCTGTCGCTTTGCACCATTGCTTTAGCCAAAGACATGGCGCGACTCCCCTCTCCTCCATTACGGCATAAGACGGTGTATCCTCCGGCGGTGTAACTTCTCCTACACTCCCGGTAATAAATGTATCTCCCCTCAAAGCGCTCTTTAAAGCCTTGAAAAACTTCATTTTGCGTCTTTTATTTTGTTTGCAATCGAATCAGGAAGTAACTTAAATTCCCAGAACTCTCTTCGCTTACCTTCTCAACCAATTGCCTCTCACGGATGGCTGCCAATCCGTGCGCGACCCTTCTCACTAACCGACCTATCCCAGTGCGGCTCCAATGACGTCACACTCACACACACTGCAGCTGACAAAGTCTTGCGGCTTGTCTTCCTCTCACTCTCCGATCACACAAAAACTATTGCAATATATTGCAAGCACCAACAAAACTCAAATTTGCCGGTTTACTACAGGAAAGGGTAACACAATCGCTTCAGAACTTTACAGAGATTTTGCTTAGCCTCTGCCGCTACTCTCTCCTTCTCAGATCCCGCACTCGCAAGCAAAATTTGACCCGCAGATTCTACTCTCGACTTGTCAATGGGTGGTTCTAGTGCACTTTAGAACTCACCAAATCTCCATCGAAGTTTCCATTCACTCACATTGACTTAAACTTGACTCTTCAACCACGCCCGATTGACCTATTAAACTGTGCAAATTACAACATAAACCAAGTGTCTCATACACTTATCAATATACTCCGGAGTCTTAGACCACGAAGGGTCTGTACATCACCAACAACCATGTGGACAATTTTGAGCACAAAGCGCCACACTCACACAAAGTTCGCCGACTTCCCTACTCTCATACTGCGGAGTAAGCACACTCCTACTAAAACAACATCATTTGGCCTAAAATCCTCTCAGACTTCACACTTCACCTGCGGTATGCATAAGCTGTGCGAGCGCAAAACCTACTTCATTCACACTATCACTAAAACGCAGAGAACATGCTCAACTCACTTCGGCAGGCTCCAAGATTCCAGGAAAGTCATTTGGGACTTAGGGGCACATCATTGCTCCAATTAGCATCATTGAAAAAGAACAATTTTCCCAAAACCCAATTTTTCCGATACACCTTGCTTACTTCCGAACTACGCTCATCAGTTTCTACCAGGCCCTTTGAACCAACAATCTCATCAAACAGTGGTCGCTCGTCCTGGGGCCCCAAAGGGCCAAACCATCCTCTGCTACCAAAAACTGATAGGGGGTCAGAACCTTGATAAGTAAACTTACAAGGAGACATGCCTAGGCCGATGAACCTTTTTTACCACGTTCGGAGACTTCCCAGTACGAGGTATCTTTCTGGCATCACAAAATCAATATCTCAATAACCCAATCAATCTCTTAGTAACTAATCAACAAGGTAATCAATAACAATTAATAAGAATCAATAATGAAATCACCATGACCTTTCGGTCATGAATAACCACACAAATCTAGTTAAGTGTTAGGATATTTATTCCCATTGATTACAACCTAATAGTCATTTCTGTTAATTGCATTAGCAATCAATCTCATTAGTAACTCTTCCGATACATAATTTGAACACAGTTAATCAACGCATAGAGATTATTCATTAAGCATTAACACATCACTAATAAGAAGCAGTTTATCAGAGTCTCAGAATATAAGGTTCAACAAAGCAAGAACTCAGTCATTTGTCTATTTGCGTCAGATTTTGGTGAATACCTTAACTAACCTCGAATTAGCATCAGCATGTTGGGCTTCATGCAAACCAATTTAGCAAACACAAATTTGGAAAACATCTAGCTATGGCCTCTATCAAAAGAGCAGTTGGTACCTAGAAAGAAAAGACAAGCAGACAATTTCAATTTTCATCAGATAGTTACCCCTCCAATGAATCAGCAAACAGCGTCAGTCTTCGGTGGGAATGTTGTAAGGGAAGGGGAGGTGGGGGCTCTTGGGCTCTTGGGTTTATAGGACGGTGGGGAAGTTATGTACTGGTGAAAGAAATGTGCTACCGCCACGAAATCCCTAGCAGAAAGGGAACTCGTGATACAGTCGGCGGTATTGGGTGGACTGCTGGGTCGGAGATGCTGATCTCCGGCCCGGCTGTCCAACTGCCCTGGCGGTACCAGCGGGGAAGTGACGGTTTGGCACAGGCCAAACCGCCACACTCATAATGTGGCGGTCTTCACCACCGGCACATTGGCGGTGAAACTGCCACCGAAGCCCTGGTGGTCTTTGAACCCCCAGGGTCATAATGAGGATCTTAATCTAGCTCAGAAGCACATTTTCCCTTTACTCATCACTTTATGCAACCACTCTCTGACTGTGTCCATGTGGTTCGCTGACTGTAAAAAAAAACAAAAGAAGCCATAATCACCACTTTTCTCAAAAACGAAATGCGGACTCTAAGGTACTGTCCAAAATAGACCTAGCCCCCTTCTTCCATTGCCCACTAAAATTCTCAAGAAGGATGTGAAACTTCAGCTCTATGCTTTCTTGGAGGCACACAAGCTCTCGGTGATTGCGGTCACAGATTATATCAAAAGCACCCTGCACAACAGCAGCCCTAATCCTTTTAGATCTGTGGACCATATTTGATACAGTGTCATATCTCTTACTTTTGAAAATGCCACCCCAGGCCCATATCTCAGGACACCTTCATGCTCTACACTGGTTCCCTGTACACAAATGGGTACTATTTAAAGCACTACATATGCCCTCCCCAGTTTGAGTCCTTCCTACTTAATAACTTAACTGGCACATGTCCACTTGTTATGTTTCTTTGGCAACAAAAGCTTTGTTACTTGGCCCTGTCATTAGCTCCAGTAGACCTGGAGGAAGATCTTTTTTCCTACATTGGAGCAAAAATCTAGAACTCTCTAGCTCTTGATATAAAACTTATGAAGTGCCTTCATTCTTCCAGGAATCAGATGAAGACCTGACTATTCTGTTAATAACGTCCTCCTTTGCCTTCCTCTGGGCTCAGTGCCAAAACTCCTTGAGTAGCAGAGCGCTATACAAAAGTTCTCTCATTCTTTCATTCATGTTTCATCCTCTTAAACAATTGTTGGATGATGATTCTTGCTGTTGATGAGTGCAGAATTCCTAAAGTTCATTACAGATTAACACATTATACCTAAAAGACTGACATGCCTAAGGTATCAAATCAAATTTTAGATACTACCCTTCTTACCCCTTTTTATTAGATCCAACAACCCTTGCACATATTGTTTCTGCTTTGTACCCCACATGACCCTCTAATGTACATCCGTAAGCTCTTTTTCGCACAAACCCATGAAATAAATGACAACCCAAAACAGCCTTATGTTCTCATTCTAAAAATCATAAACAGTGAATAAATGTATATTTCATTAATGTACGAAAAGAATGTGCAAGACCTGCAAATATGGGTAATAATCCCAGACTTGAAACTGTATAGTACTATAGGCCAATCGCACTTACCACTGCAAAAAAATAACCCTGTCAATTTGATGTTTCATTACTTACTGCTCGTCAGGTGGCATTTAAATTTTGACAAGCCAACAGATGACGCTTCATTGCCATTTTAAGCTAGTGAATGTACTACTGAAATAAAAAGTTAAAAACAAAACATTTGTCTGTTGTGGGTAAATGGGTTACTGGCTGACTAGGGTGTGAGCCCTGGTCAAGCAGCAGCCACAATCATAGTCAAGGTAAGGCACAAGCAAACCCCAAATTAACCTGTGCTCATCCCCCTGGTGGCTTGGCATGGAGCATGGAGCAGTGAGGCTTAACTTGGAGGCAATGTGAAAAGTATTTGTGCAACACAACAAGCAGTAAAACAGTGAAAACACCACACAAAGGGATCCCACACCAGATTAGAAAAATAGAGCTGAATTTAGTAAGTAAAACAAGATCAAACATCAAAAATCCAATCGGTAGACCCGGAGATATTTAAATTTATAGTCCAAATAGTGCCAAAAGGCTCAAAGCACCAACTGTGGTTATCTGGTTGCACCAGACTGGAACAAAGTCACAAGTACAGGCTGGGGCATGGGCTGGCAATAAGGACCCAGTTATCCCAGCTGAACACAGTACCTTAATCCTAGTTTGCAGAGTGTTGCAAGGATCTACGTTGAAGGTGCATCATGCATCTGAGGCGATTTGTGGGTTCTTAGATGCAGTGAGGCTGTGATGCAAGGTCCTGCGTCATCATCAAGGATCACATCGATGGGGCTTGCAATGTGACATTCGGTTTTGACGATGTGGTATGCAGTCGTAGCGATGTGCCGGTTCAGAGGAGCTTGTGAGGCAGTGATGCGGAGTATGGTATTGTCATCAAGTCTGCCGTCGATGAGGGATGATAGGGATTGTGCTGGGTATGCATTGTACTGTGGCAGTTCTGATAAGGCGGGGGATGAGATGCAATGCGGTCTTTGAGACTAGTTCAATCTATGCAGCAGTTGCGATGCATTGGTTCTGATTAGATTTGTGCCGTACAGGAGAGGATATGCATCAGTTCTATTGGATCCACAGGCTGGCAGGGCACGTAAGACGTACGTACTTCCAAGATTCCAATACTGGGGTGACACCACTTAGCAGGGAAGACTCACAGATGGCATAGACCAGGTGCTGGAGCAAGGATGTTGGAAGCCTGTTCTGTCCACGATGCTTCAGATCAGGAGGCTAGCCAACTAGCCCTTGGAGTCACTCTGGCTTCTGGGTTCAAGAGATTCAGGTCCAGTCCTTCTCAGCCAGGCAAGGAGGGAAGCAGGGCAGCACAGCAAAGCAGGAGTCTACGAAAGCGCATTCCAGAAGAGTGGCTGTCTCTCAGCAGCACACCAGTTCTTCTTCTTGGTATAGTATCCACACGTCCAGAAGTACACTGAAGAAGTGGTGTCTGAGCTCCTTCTTCTTGTGCCTTTGAAGTGGGGAGGTGCTTCTAGAGGCATGCACAGATGTCCTGCCTTCCTAGACCTAGCTTAAGACTAACTGCAGGGAGTATGCAGTCCTTTCTGTGGAGACAGGACACAGCCTATTCAGCTATAAGTGAGGCTGGACTCAGCTCCTTCCTCCCATCCTGCCAGTGATGGCCCATCCATTCACACTTAAACTCCCATTGTGTGTGCCTGTCTGGGAGAAATGCACAAAACCCAACTGCCAATTACACCCGGTCATGTGACCAGAGACAGGATGCAGGCACCAAATAGCTAAGGTAAGAAAATTCCCACTTTCTAAGAGTGGAATTTTCAGAATTGCAATTTAAAATTTGACTACAAGTTATTATAAGTTGTGATTTCAGGGACAACAAACATGAAGGGGTCATCTCTTCCCATTTGGAAATTACACTTATAAAATGTAAGAAGGTAACTTCAGTGTTATCCAATGTGCGAAATAGGCCTTGCGGTAGTGAAAAATGAATTTAAGAGTTTTTCACTACAAGGACATGTAAAACTTAAAAGTACACGTCCAACCTTTTAAATGCATTGCACCCTGCCCTTTCGGTTATCCAGGGCCTACCCAAGCAGCTTATATGCATTAAAAAGAACGTTTTGAGCCTGGCAATGGTTTATTTTGCCTGACATCGGCAGTTCAAAACTGCCCACTCAGGCTCGCAATGGCAGGCTTGAGACATGTTTAAAGAGCTACTTTAGTGGGTGGCACAATTAGTGCTGCAGACTCACTAGTATCATTTAATTTACGGGCCCAGGGCACATGTCGTGCACTTTATTAGGGAGTTATAAGTACATTAAATATGCCATTTGGGTATAAGTCAATTGTACCAGGTTTTAAGCAGTTGCACAAGCACTTTAACATTGATTAGCAGTGGTAAAGTCTGTAGAGTCCTAAGGCCAGCAGAAATGAGGTCAACAACAACAGGAGGTCTGAAGTCAACAAGTTAGTGGGAAACCACAACATGGATGCCAGGTCTAACACCTATGTATTGCCTGCACAAATTGTACCACAAGACCTTGTATTCTGGTAACTAATGGATGTGAAGAGAAGAATAAACAATAATGAGATTAGGAGACCATTGTGGACCAAACAGGCCAAAATTCAGTTGCCTCACATGGGACATATTCTTCATCAGAAGCGTTTTGTAGGGCACCTATTTGTTAAATGTTGTAATTTGCTAAGCATCTTCAATGGTGTGCCTATGTGCCTATAGTATTGGTTCACATATGTTATGCAGCTTTTGCACACCATACTGGTTTGTATACAGCATCTGTGATTTGTGGTATTGATACATTGGCTCATGGCTAAATACAGTATTGGTACACATATCAAAACAACAGTTTGTGTATGAAACCTTATGGATTAAGCTGTGTGAAATTAAAACATTTTGGTTTATGTTCATACTGTACTTGTGTATCTCAACAGCATACCTCTGGTCCAATTTAGGGGCATATTTATACTTGTTTTGCGCCAACATTTTTTCATTTTTTTACACAAAACTCAGTGTAAAACAAACTCCATATTTATACTTTGGCGCTAGACCCGTCTAGCGCCAAAGTTATGGAGTTAAGGTCATTTTTTGGACGTGGAAACCTACCTTGCGTCAATGAGATGCAAGGTAGGCGTTCCCGTGCAAAAAATTACTCTATGGCTAGAGCGCCATATTTATCCCCCTGTGCTAAAATCATACACAGGGGGAGGAGGGGTCAAATAATGGCGCAATAAACACCTGGGTCAGGGCAGGTGTTAGGGGACCTGTGGGCCTATTTCCATGGTGGAACACTGTGGAATAAGCCCACAGGTACCCTCCCCAGGCCCCAGGGACACCCACACCAGAGGGACAGCAGAGGATGGGGGACCCCATCCCAGGTAAGTATAGGTAAGTACAGCTAAGTATTTCTTTTTGTTTAAGTGCCATTGGGGATCCTGAAATGGGCCCCCCTACATGACACTGGGTGCAATGGCCATGCCTAGGGGACCCTGGTTCCCTGTGCTGGCCATTGAGGTGGTGAGCATTACTCCTGCCTCTTCTAAGACAGGAGTCATATGGTATGGATGGTTTTGCATCAGAAAATGACGCTAGGCTGGTTAGAGTCATTTGTTTTTACTCTAAGCTGCCTAACGTCATTTTTTGGTGCAAAATCTCCTTCTCCCATATCGCCACTCCCACCCGGTTAACGTCATTGTTTTTTTTTAATGCTAGCCTACCCTTTGCGTCGGCTTGCACCATTCCATAAATATGGTGCCAGGCTGGCGCCCAGTAATGGTGCAAGCCGGTGCAAAACGTTTTAATGCAAAACTGCGTTAGTGCAGTTTTGCACCAAAAAGTATAAATATGCCCCCTAGTATTTTTTTATTGTCAGTAAAATAATTGTAAGCATACATCACATGATTATTTTATGACTATTAGTTTTCTTTATAAAGTTCTATAACATTGTTAGATTTTCTGGTGCAAAAGCAGCAAGACCACGAAAGGGGGGAACCAGACTAACTGTTTAGGCAGCATGAAGGTTTGTATAAGGAAAGGTGTTTGTGCATAATGTTTTGGTTTGTAGGTATACTCGGAGTTCATATCCTACTGTTGTGCATACATGCATCATACACTTGTGCACAGTTTAACAAATTGCTTTATTCCTATGATTTATTGCTTTGCCCTAAGAATGTTCTAGTTTTATTCAAAGCATGCTAGTTTGTGTCAATATCATGCGGCTTTCTGTCACCATGCGGCTCTTTCCGGCCGCTTTGTTGGGCGCTTCTATTGTTGCTCTGCTGGCTTTACTGGGATAGTGCAAGCTCTAGTTTCCTGCTGCTCACTTACGCGGTCGGGCCCGCACCAGATCAGTGCACGGAGACGTGATGTAGCCAGTAAGCTCTCCGAGACCGCCACTGAATGTCTCTCCTCTCGTGCTCTCAGACTCTGTACCGCATGAGCTTGCTCAACAGCTCCTGAAGGCGATTGTTGATGTGGATGACCGTTGTGTTGCTTGTTAGGGGCCACATGCTGTTTTTCAACTGATCTGAGAATCAGGGCGTTGGCTCCTGTCACCTGTCAGTTAAAAATGGACTGCAGAAGAGACCTCTGCCAAAAGATAAGGAGTGGTATGTGAAGAGAGAGAAGAAAAGAGGATTGTGGTGGTTCAATTTCAGACTGAGGGCCGCTTCTTGGTTAACGTGGATTGGCTTATAATAATATCTGTCCTGCCTTGGCTGTTTGGGGGTTTTAGTAAAGATGCTAGTGTTGGAGTTTGACCTTTAAAATCAATATTAACATGAAAAGCTTTGTAATATAATGTATAATGAAACTGCATAGAAAATCTGTTAACGTAGAAAATAATACACCCGTTTGAAATGTGCCCACTGGGAATGGCCATCAATGTATACGATGACTAATGAAACTTATTAATGATGAATTAATAATGTATTAATGTTTGAATTTGTATTAGCATATCATAATTAGAGCTATGTATTTGGGTTTTGTTAGCTAAATTAATCACTAGGCCTTAGTTAGCGAGGGTCCGGGCCTAGCTGCCTGGTCTCATATTAAACTGTATTTTTCTAACGTGCAATGTGCTGCTTTCCTGAAGGACACCAAGCTGTACTTTTCCAGAAGCTATAGATGTGTGTGTAACCGTAGTAAATTCTTTCTCATGGGACCCGACTTGCTCAAGGAGACATTCTTGCCGAATGCAACAGTGTAATTCGTAACAGGTGCAAGGCTGCCTAGACTAGGAGAAGACAATGGGACTACTGACTGGAGCGTAAAGTGTAACTTTTCATACCTGACATTCCACCAGATGAAGACGTCAATTAACGGAGCCAATCAACTGCATGAGAACTGTGTTTTGTGGAAAATTCTAGTAAGGTGCGTGGAAAATTATTGAACAGAGATAATGATGCACCAAAATTGATCCAATAGGAAATTAAGGGCTAGTTCGACTATTTTGATATAACCGCATGACCCAATGAGAAATCAGCCATTACTGGACATTCCACTTGAAGCTGTACTTTGCCATTTTGAGACTTTGTCGTTTATCCTTCTAATACTTTATATTAACCTCTGTTCATTCTTACCTGATACTTACTTCTCCTCCTTATGAGGGAAGAGCCTTACTCTTAGATATGCCATACTGAGACTTGCCCTGTCTTATCCTTGCTGATGGTGAATCGACTGATGGAGACTTGCCCTGTCTTATCCTTGCTGATGGTGAATCGCACTTACCACTGCAAATAAATAACCCTGTCAATTTGATGTTTCATTACTTACTGCTCGTCAGGTGGCATTTAAATTTTGACAAGCCAACAGATGACGCTTCATTGCCATTTTAAGCTAGTGAATGTACTACTGAAATAAAAAGTTAAAAACAAAACATTTGTCTGTTGTGGGTAAATCCTTAGAGTCCGCATTTAGTTTTTGAGAAAAGTGGTGATTATGGCTTCTTTTGGTTTTTTTTACAGTCAGCGAACCACATGGACACAGTCAGAGAGTGGTTGCATAAAGTGATGAGTAAAGGGAAAATGTGCTTCTGAGCTAGATTAAGATCCTCATTATGACCCTGGGGGTTCAAAGACCACCAGGGCTTCGGTGGCAGTTTCACCGCCAATGTGCCGGCGGTGAAGACCGCCACATTATGAGTGTGGCGGTTTGGCCTGTGCCAAACCGTCACTTCCCCGCTGGTACCGCCAGGGCAGTTGGACAGCCGGGCCAGAGATCAGCATCTCCGACCCAGCAGTCCACCCAATACCGCCGACTGTATCACGAGTTCCCTTTCTGCTAGGGATTTCGTGGCGGTAGCACATTTCTTTCACCAGTACATAACTTCCCCACCGTCCTATAAACCCAAGAGCCCCCACCTCCCCTTCCCTTACAACATTCCCACCCCCTCCTCCCCGAACCCCCCAGTAACCCACCCAACCCCTGCTCCCAGTAGTGACACCCCACCCCTCGCATACACGTACTCACTCCCCACCCCCGATCCCCATAATTACCCCACCCCCTGCATACACATACTCACTCCCCACCCCCTGATCCCCTTACTTACCCCATCCCCCTGCATACACGCACGCATGCACCCACCCACAGACACGCACACCCTGACACTCACTCACGCTCATAACACCCTTACACTCACACACCCACACACACATGGAACACGCCCCAAATCTATACAGACATACACGCACAACACCCCCACTCACACACGCACTCACTACATTCACCCCATTGACACGCATACACTCCATCCCCCACCCACTCCTTTCCACAACATACATAAACACACAACCCCTACCCCTGTCTACAAGCATGCACACACACCCCCGACCAGCATTCACATTCACCCACACACGCATCGCCATCACCACCTTTACACACAGACATGCACGCACGCACAAACACTCCTCCTTCCTCATCCCCCATAAATGACATGCATACACACACTCACACACATCCATTCACACACCCCACTCCCTTCCCCTTGCATAGGACACTTACCTCATCTGACAAGGTGCTCCTCCCTGAGGGGATGGGACCCGGCACTCCCACTACCCCCACCATCAGGACACTGCCAGGCCGTATTACAGGTCGTAATATGGCTGGTGGAGTCCTTTTGGTGGGGCGGGGCCGACGGTGGAACCATCTCTGTGCCTCCACCGCCAGCACGACTACAGGAGGATTTCTGATCAAATTGTTGCAGAAATCCTTCACTACTCGTAATATGGTGGTCGGAAGACCACCAGCACTGGCAGTCTTCTGGCGCCTGTGGCTGCAGCACTCTCAGGAAAAGATCGCCAAAGTCATAATGAGGGCCTAAATATTTTGGGGGCAGGGGTCCAAGGAACAGTGACTTGGGGCCTGATTTAGATCCTGGCGTAGGGGTTATTCCATCACAAACATGACAGATATCCTGTCCACTGTGTTACAAATTCCATAGGCTATATTGGAATTATAATACGTCGAACGGGATATACATAACGTTTGTGACTGAGTAACCCTCTCTGTCAAGAACTAAATCAGGCCATTAGTTTGTTCAAAGAGTATGCTTATGAGTTTGTCAGATAGTGACAGGAGCTCATACAGTGATGCTCAGAAGGCGGTCTGTGCTTCTTCATTCAACAATGCCAGAATGTCAAATGAAGTTTGAGGAATGTCTGAAGGGCTCTTGCTGATATTGTTGTTAAAGTACTGAGCAAGATTATGGCAAAGGGATAGAGTAAGCCAATTAGTGGACTCTACAACAGGCAGATGAGGTATACTGTGAATAACTGAGAAGAGTTCTTAGTGTTGAAAGTTACACTTTGCTAAATTTAGAAAGTCATATCCTAGTTTTGACATTTCCAATAATACTGTAAGCATGCTGAAAAATTTGAACAACAAAACTGCAAACTCTGTATGTAGTAGCAGGAAATAACCTGAAGAATAATAAAAATGGTAAAAGAAACAAATCCCATTTGAATAACACAAGTATGTTCGCAATATGAGTGGACATATTGCATTTCTTATCTTGGAAATATTATGAAAGTTTAGTTACTGGACCCGCTGCGTAACAGCTAAAGTTTGACTCCTCAAAACTATGCTGGGACGATATAAATGTTTTTCTCAGTAATAAACAGTACACTCTATAGTATGAGGGTCCCATAAGGTTTACTGATGCAACGTAGTGAGTGAGTTACATTAACAGATCCATGAATACTTCAATAGCCAGAGGTCCCTTTGTTTTTGTTTTTTCACATGGGGTAACATGACATACAGTGGTAGATTGATTGATTTATTGTTAATACTTGTCAAGTGCAAATTGGCTATGTTTTGGAAATTTGTCAGAAGCTCAATTAATTACACTATAGAAAATGGATGATTCATGCATGTTGTGGAAAGGTATGATCTCTCTTTGAAATGGAAATGCTATAGGCTCGTGGTTCTTAACCTTTTAATTTCTTTGGACCCCATTGAATTATTATTTGAATCAGGGCATTCCCACTGAGTCATTATTGGAAGCTGAGGACCACTGACCTAAGCAGCTTCTATGATTTGAATCTAAGTACAATATACAGAAACAAGTATACATCAAACAAATGCTCAAATATAGAAATAATTTGATTAATTCAAAATCAAAATTGGATGTCATTTACGGGTTGCAACTCTGACCCCTGGCTTGCCCCTTGTGCTGCCTTTGTTGACCCCTGGCCTTAGACGTGACAAAATCAGTGCCAGGAATGCATAGGCAGTTGGTGCTGATGGACTTCAGCTGGAGCTCCATTTTCCTTGTTTTTTTGTCATTTTTTTATTACACCAATAAAAGATGATACTACATTATTCACTAAGAGAGTAATAAAGAATGGAGTACAATTAGCTGGACTGTGATCATCCATGGCAGCTGAGGTGAGTAAAACATGCTTTTAAATGTATGTTGTGCGCATGCTTGCGGGTGAGTGTGTTTGTGTGAGCGACAGTTTGTGTATGTGTGAATGCATATGTATAATTAAGCGTGTGTGTGAATGTAAAGGTCAAATGGCTTGTGATGTCACTTCAGCTAACCTTGGTATTTTGGTGAATTGACGTTCATGGTCTCCTCCCAAGGGGCGATGATGAGAGGGTTGCACCATCATGCTATATACTTGCCCCATGACCCCTTGACGTATCTTAACTCTATCAAAATCTATGTTTTCCCACGATTAGCATATATTTGAAGAATTATAGCAATGTTTGCTTTTTAGAATCATTTGCCAACTGTATTGCACTTAACAGAACTGTGAACTATTTGACTACTAATTTCAGCATCTACAAAATCGAAATAAACATGTCAGAGAAAAAACTAAAATAGGAAGTGGTAAGATAGGGCTCGGCAGAAACAGCAGTTCTCCGATGATAGTGGAGAAAAGGGTTAGATTGAAGGCCAGGGAAAATTGGATGAAGGGTTTCCCCAGAGATGCCTGTGGCAGCTCTGCCAAGTGCCACGCATCTTGTGTTAAAATAATGCACTTAAGGTCATTTTTCTACATTACCGCAATGCCTTGGCTTGTCACGCAAAAGAACCATGCCCTGAAGTCAGTGCTCAATTTGTAAACAAAAATGTGCCGTACCCAAAAGTCCTCCTCTGAAACACACGGCTGCTACATTTAAATGTGCAAGCACAGAATACTGAGGCAGCGTAATCCTGAAGATGTTTTGGGGCTCTTTAATTCATTTACAACCTTTCCCTGCTCCTTCAGGTCACTCTTGAAGCTTTTTCCCTTTGTGACGTGTTTCCATTTTTCTCTTTCCTCATCTTTCCCAAATGTGTCTTTTGCTCGCAGTAAATACTTAAGGCAGAAAAATAAGTGCCTGCCCTCAACAATAAGTGCTGGTGCCCCACACCGGAAACCACAGTCTAAAATTAAGCACTGCCTGAAGTGCAATAAAACTGTTTTGTTACTTTCTTACTTTGCTAGTTAAGCTCCGAGTACTGTTCCTCAAAGTCCCCAAGGTGGCGCTTGTGTACAATTGGAGGTGTAGGATTCTCATTATATTACAAAAAAGATGTATCCCACTATCACAGGAACTTATATCCAAACCAAGCCAATCACAGATATTTGAAGACTGTTAGAAATGGGGTCTTTGGTTGGCTGTCAGGTTACCCCCTGTCCAAGCAAGGACCCTCACTTTAGTCAGGGTAAGTCACACACAATCCAAATTATCCTGTGCCCACACTCTGGTAGCTTGGCACTGAGCAGTCAGGCTTAACTTAGAAGGCAATGTGTAAAGTATTTGTGCAATAAATCATGCAATAACACAGTATAACACCACAAAAACACACCACACAGGGGGTGATTCTGACCGCGGCGGACGGCGGTCGCCGCCCGCCAAGCGGTTCCCGCCGAAAGACCGCTCTGCGGTCAAAAGACCGCGGCGGTCATTCTGGCTTTCCCACTGGGCTGGCGGGCGACCGCCGAAAGTCCGCCCGCCAGCCCAGCGGGAAACACCCTTCCCACGAAGACGCCGGCTCAGAATGGAGCCGGCGGAGTGGGAAGGTGCGACGGGTGCAGTTGCACCCGTCGTGAATTTCAGTGTCTGCAAAGCAGACACTGAAATTCTTCGTGGGGCCCTCTTACGGGGGCCCCTGCAGTGCCCATGCCGTTGGCATGGGCACTGCAGGGGCCCCCAGGGGCCCCGCGGCACCCCCTACCGCCATCCTGTTCCTGGCGGGAGACCCGCCAGGAACAGGATGGCGGTAGGGGGTGTCAGAATCCCCATGGCGGCGGAGCGCGCTCCGCCGCCATGGAGGATTCTCAAGGGCAGCGGGAAGTCAGCGGTACACCGCCGACTTTCCGTTTCTGGCCGCGGCTGAACCGCTGCGGTCAGAATGCCCAGCGGTGCACCGCCAGCCTGTTGGCGGTGCTACCGCCGACCTCCGCCATGGCGGTAATTACCGCCAGGGTCAGAATGACCCCCACAGTGTTTAGAAAAATATATAATATTTATCTGGTTAAATGCACGTCAAAGGGATTAACATTTGATAAGTACACTTTAAGTTATCACTGTAGGAAATGGTAAAAGAAGTCTTCAGTCTTTAAAAAGCAACAAATGTCTCTTACGAGCACAAAGTACCTGGTTTGCATTCTAATTCTCTACAAGAGCCGCAGAGGAGGAGATTCATGGAAAACAGGGAGGTGTGTGTCGATTTTAAAGGCGCACACAGATGATGCGTCATTGAGTTTTGACGTAGGGCAGGCTTTGCGTTGATTTTCGGCACGTAAGCTGGGATACTCTTTGGGTTGTGCGATTTTTGGACACCCTGGGGACGGGGCAGAAAAATTCTGGGTGTGCAGAACGAAGTCACAGGGGCTGCGTAGATTCAATGAGCGTTGCGTGGAAATTTCTGTTGCACAGCGCTGCATCTATCCTTCCCGCAGGAAGTCGGGCTGGGTCGTTCCTGTTCGGCTTTGCATCGATCCAGTGGGCCGTGTGTCGAAGTTCCTGTTGCAACGCTGGCGCTACGCCGATCTCCTCTCGGGAAGCCGGGCTGCGTCGTTCCAGTCCCACGTGCGGTGATTTTCTCTCCACAATGCACGCTGTGCGTCATTTCTTGCAGGCTGTGCGTCGATTTTCACCGCACAAGGAGTACTTTTGCAGAGATGAAGTCTTTTTGGTCCTGTAACTTCAGGGAACAGGAGGCAAACTCTATCCAAACCATTAGAGAGCACTTTTCAGCAGAGGGCAGCAAGGCAGCAGGGCAACAGCAGGGCAGCAGTCCTCTGCACAAAAGCAGTCAGGTGACTCCTTTGGGCAGCCAGGGAGTTCCTCTTGGCAGGTTGCAGATTCTGGTTCAGGGATTCTTCTCCAGTGGTATCTTGTCCAGAAGTGTCTGAGTTGGTAGGGTCAGGGACCCTACTTAAATACCTAAATGTGCCTTTGAAGTGGGGGAGGCTTCAAAGAGTGGCTTAGAAGTGCACAAGGTCCCCTTTTAGTTCCATCCTGTCTGCCATGGTCCCAGTAGGGGGTGCGCCAGTCCATTGTGTGAGGGTAGGTTACTGTATTTTGACATGTAAGTGTCAGGCCCTCCACCCTCCCAGCCCAGGAAGACCCATTCAGTATGCAGATATGTGCAGGTGTGACTGAGTATCCTGTATTTGGGGTTTGTCTGAGTGGAATACACAAGGGAGCTGTCAACTAACCCAGTCAGACGTGGAATGTAAGACACAGAAGGATTTAAGTGCAGAGAAATGCTCGCTTTCTAAAAGTGGCATTTCTAAAATAGTAATATTAAATACAACTTCACCAGTCAGCAGGATTTTGTATTACCATTCTGGCCATACTAAATATGACCTTGTTACTCCTTTCAGATCAGAATCTACGGCTCAAACAGAATATGAGTGTAGCCCTAATGTTAGCCTATGAAAGCAGCAGGCCTCACAGCAGTGTAAAAACGAATTTAGGAGTTTTACACTACCAGGACATATAAACTTCACAGGTACATGTCCTGCCTTTTACCTACAAAGCATCCTGCCCTAGGGGTTACCTAGGGCCTACCTTAGGGGTGACGTATATGTAGAACAAGCATTTGCAATGCAACGGGTCTCACGTTTGATCGTGTTAGAGCTGATAGCGTTGTAAACTCCTAACCCGACTTTTCACTGGTTATGAAACCTATCGGCAAAAGTGCATTTATGTACTAACCAGAAAAAGTGAAATTAACTGTGTAACAGGGTCGATATTATGTAAAGCGCTCGTCTTCTGCCAAGCGAGATGGCGCTGGGAAAATAGAGAGAAAGTAGTCCAGGAGCCGGACGGAAAACAGCGAGCCTCGCATGTTTTCTGCACTTGGTCGATGCGCTCGAGGAGGGCTATCCACCGGAAAAGGCATGACGTATGCATGCCTTCCACTAATGAAATCAAGCAGATTCTAACAGGCAAGCCCACGAACCAATGACAGACAATGACGTGACGTGGACGGCGCTCGAGCCCTTTTTAGTAACTAAAGCGTCTCGCTTAGTGAAACGCATGCGCAAGCGCATGCGACGCAGGCTCGACCCTAAAAAGGGGAGTTTAAGGCTTGGCAAGTACTTTTAAATGCCAAGTCAAAGTGGCAGTGAAACTGCACACACAGGCCCTGCAGTGGCAGGCCTGAGACATGGTTCGGGGGCTACTTATGTGGGTGGCACAACCAGTGCTGCAGCTCACTAGAAGCATTTAATTTACAGGCCCTGGGCACATGTAGTGCACTTGACTAGGGACTTACAAGTAAATTAAATAAGCCAATTGGGTATGAGCCAATGTCAC
This sequence comes from Pleurodeles waltl, assembly GCF_031143425.1. Taxonomy (NCBI): domain Eukaryota; kingdom Metazoa; phylum Chordata; class Amphibia; order Caudata; family Salamandridae; genus Pleurodeles; species Pleurodeles waltl. The sequence continues at coordinate 247,187,854 of NC_090449.1, read as the reverse complement.
CCTGTTTTAAGGAGAGAGCACATTCACTTTAGCACCGACTAGCAGTCCTAAAGCCAGCAAAAATGAGGTCAGAAAAAGAGAAGGAGGAAGGCAAAAAGTTTGGGGGTGACTCTGCAAAGAGGCCATTTCCAACAAAGACATAAACACAAAACCACACACCCGCCAAATTAGAGTACAAAAGCACCCACAGTTCAATACATGGTGTCAAAGGTGGCATTGTTTTAAGTGGGCAGGAGTAAATGACGTGTTTCTCCTGCCATACGGAACGCAGGTGGGAAGTTGCAGAGCACTGTGCGCCAGCCAGCCCCCACCGTTTCTCTTTTCTCAAATGTGTGTAATTTCTGATATTTATGTTTCCCTCGTCTTTATTACTTGATTTTGCTTGTGAGAAAGTGTCACTCATAGTCGTTGAAACGTCACTCATAATTTCACTGAAATTATGAAAATGTCACACAGCAATCTGAAACCTTGGCAGCTATGCTGTGGGACCCTCCAAGGTAGGCAGAGACGTTGATATGTGGTATGGCTAGCATCAAATTGAAAAATTACAAATGTTTTTATAAGAGATAACAGTATTGTCAAGGCACTTGTGGGTGTCATTCTGCAGAACTTGAAGATAAAAAGAGGATAAAAGCTGCTTTGAACCTGTGCCATGCTAATATTTGATATGTGAAAATATATCACGCGGGGCATGATGACTGCGATGGGATGTAATGTGTACCGCTATTATTATCAGTAAAATATTATTAAGATTTTTTTTGTAAATAAAAGCTGGGATTTGTTGTTGCTTGAAGCAGCAACAAAGTGACAAGTTTTAAATGATTTGTTATGGCGCGACAACAAGTTTGTACCCATGACGTGGCGCTTCTGCCGGGGCTCGGCCGCCACCGCTCTTTTCTGAAACTGAAGATGCTCCACGCGGAAACAAAAGTGAAGGTCGCCCTTTGCAAAATAATACACCAGCAGGTTACATACATCAACACTGTTCGGGCATTTTCACTAAGTTTCAGAGTTGTTTTCATGTACTAAATCTCACATTGTACATTACCCAAGAAAATGGCTAAGAGTTTGGAAACTCGCAAGTGTGCATAACTAAACCTATCATGCAGTAATTTCCAGCAAGAGTTAACTGCTGACGCTTCAGCATTCTGAGAAACAGGAAGTGATACAAGGAGTGACCTGTGGATGTTGCTTAGCAAGTTCCAGATATTGAAGTGTTTTTGCAATGCTAACAACCTATATTTTTTTTCATTAGTAAAACACCAGTATCGACTCCGGAAACCATTAGAAGCTCTTTTAAAAAAATGAAAAAAAGTATTTGTAGCGCTGGAATCCCCTTTTGCACATTCAATTAGATGGAACATTGAACCACTGGGGATATTACATAAAAATCAATGGCACAGCACAGGATTATTGGATTATTAATTAAGTAATACTGACTGAGAGTGAGGATACACATAGATAAGTATTGCCAAGGAGATGGGGTCAAGGACTGTGTCCAACCACCCAATAGGCAGCACCTAACGGATGCCTCACGCTCCCTCTGCTGCTGCTGAGAGCTGACTCTACCATGCCTCCTGGCTCATAAAGGAGGCAGTTTGCAATTGTAAAGGATTACGGTGGTAAGTCCTGGAACCCAGGCAGCCCTTCAGTAATGGCATCGTCTCTGCAGACCACTGGTAGTGGCATGGGTTACTCATGAGGGGAGAAGGAAGTATCAACGCGCTACAGGAGCCAGTTGGTATCTTCAGCTCCTGGCCTCAGGAGTTATTCTTCGCTAGTGCCGTTAACAGGCCACTCCTCTTACTTAAAGACCATGCCTCCAAAGATTCCTACAACACTGAGGGCCTTGCCGCTTTTAATCAGAAGATTCTAGCTTAAATAAAAATGTTCCAGTAGTATGAAAGCTCTTTATCCAAGTCATAGGGCAGGGGATAGAGTTGCCAGACATGGCAACATGCTCAAGATGGTATGTCCCTACCTAAAAAAAAAGGCTCATTCCCACCATGGTCTTCCAATGGTCTGAGTGGAGATCAAGCAGCACCCATGTCACTAATGCTCTACCTTCCCTGGACTAGCCATAAGGAGAATGTTAATGCAAATGTGATGAATGTCAAAAAGCTAATTTTCAGGAGCATTGGTTCTTAAGATCAGTAAGGATTGATGTGTAGTAATGGCTTCCAGTCTATGATCCAAATGAAAGCAGTTGCTGACAGTTTTTTGGCCACTTATGTTTTTGCTCCAGTTATCATTAGACAGACAATGTGTATATAGGGAGACAGTGTTGTGACCAAGTCACAAACAGAGTAGAGCAGAGCCATGGATTTTGGCTGATATGACATTCCAGATTGGGAATGAGTAGAGAACCCCTTGGTGTGGTGGCTATTTATGTGGTACAAATTTGGTGGTTTACAATGTGAGCTTGAATTAACTGAATATGTGTTTCCTTTTTCCCATGTCTTCTGTTTATCACCTACCACCTCCAGGACACTGAGCAGGATGCATGGGGATCAAATGTCTGTGGTACAAATGAATGCACTCTTTTTGCAGGTAGTGTTCAGTAGCTATTAAAACTCACTTTTTATCCCGAAGGGCTGAACGCAGCAAGCCAGTGTGAACATTGCCTTTGGGCATCAGTCTACTTCACAGCTCATTGTGATTGTTCCTCTCATATTGCTGTATATGTGTTATATTTGCCTTTCAAAATGGCAATTTAGAGCCTGCACTTCAGAGCCAAGAAATTCCTAAGAGTTTAGCATCATCTAGCATTGCCCCCTGAAGAGTTTCAGAGATATCCATGAGGTTTCTATTTAAACAATATTATCTAAACAGAAGGGCACTCTCAGGTAGTTGTTGACCAAGGTGGAGTCAGAGGGCCTGCAGAAAAGTGTGAGTATGCATGTTTGTTTGCCTGTGAATAAGTAAATATGAGTGTGTTGATTATGCACTAGTGTTCGCTTGTGAATGGGTGGAGGTGAGCTTGCCTGAGCATTCATATGTGTGGTTCTGACTGAGATATAAGAACCCTTCACTGACCCACAACTTGTTAATCAGCTGTGGCTTCTTGTGTTCACAGCCTTGTGCAAAAAGTAACTTCCAAAGTTCTGTTTCTGTTCAGAAATACCTCTGCTGGAGCAGAAGAGCAAATCAATAAGTTAAGAACATAAACATATAGGCCCTCATTACAACCTCAGAGAAGACCGCCGAGGCTGCGGGTGCCAGAATACCGCCAGTGCTGGTGGTAGTTCTGGCTCCCTATTTCGACTTTTCCGCTGGGGCAGCGGACGGTAACAGTGTTACCGTCCTCTGGCCCAGCAGAAAAGTCACATCAACATTGCTGCCGGCTCGTAATAGAGCCAGCGGCAATGCTGATGTGCAGCGGGTGCAGTAGCACCCGTCGCGCATTTCGGACAGTGAAATGTGTGATGGGGCTGTGCCTGGGGGCCCATGCACTGCTCATGCCAAGTGCATGGGCAGTGCAGGGGCCCCCCGGGGCACCCAGAGTCCCCTTACTGCCCGACCACTGGGACTGCCATGGCGGTATACCGCCGGTCCCAGCGGTATCACAGTGGTGGAAGTGCCACAGTCTAAATAAGGCAGGGAGTACCGCCAGCCTGTTGGCAGTACCACCGCCACAATAGCTTTGGCGGTCACCGACTGCCAGGGTTAAAATGAGGGCCATAGTGTGTCTGGGAGGGATGACAGATCTCTAAATCGGTGTCTGTAAGTTCCCCATATTACAACTACAGAACACAACGGGTGGCAGCAAATGGCAAAACCAGATTGCCTTGGTCCAGATGGCACTAGACATCATCTTCCCATAGCCTAGCTAGATAGAGCCAAGCTCCCCTCCCCATTGTTTTGCAGCATGTTTTTGGAGCGCCTCTGTACAAAGAAAGTGTCAGTTTAGCTGAGCGTGTGTGCAGTGGTGGAGAACCTTGGTATACCTCTGCTCCTGTCCATCAGTGGTCAGCAGTCAACACTGTATAGGAGAATTGACCTTACTTCAAACTGCTTGAATTGCTTTAAGTTTTCCTTGCATGTGCCGGCTTCCTCCCAACTTTCCAGATGTGTTCAAAGTAGACCCTCATGCACACCATATTGGTGTTGTAGTATGTGAACAAATGCTAAAGGGTAAATTCTGTCAAACTTCACAGCACGGAAGAGAGAATTTAGTTCAGGGCAACTCGTCAAGATGTCTCTGTCTCTGCTTGCCCTGTTACCACAGATCAGGGACAACGCTAATGGGGTGCAACCGGTGCCACCGCATTAGGTGCTGACTTTGAGAAGGAGCACTGTGATTGTAAGTTTATTATAGTCTTAAAAGCCCCTGCTGTAGCGTTTCCTAGCCTCCGGGAATTTTCAGGCAACAATACAAATGTCAAGATAACTCTGGTGAAAAATGTTCTGCCTGAGGAGAGTTCAGAGTTTCCTCTACTGGAAGTTTTAAGGTAGTGCAGAGGGTTAATATGCCTCCTGCTAAGAATATGTGTCATGCAGATCACAGAGTGCATATAACGCAAATTGGTCAGTGGGTTACTGTTTGTGTCAGAGAAGTCCTTTTGTTCCTTACAGTTTATAAATTAAAATCCTAATATAGAATAGTAAGCTATCAACAGTCATCAAAGAACTGCATGCATTCCTCAAGGTATAGATTAGAGCATTATTATTTTTCCCCGGTCTTTCATTATCCTAATGTTGCAAAAAGAGTTTATCTGGCTATAAATCAATTCTTATTATTAAAGAGAACCCCCAAGCACAGTGATACATTTTAAATCCTGAGTTTGTGATTCTCCAGACTAAGCACTCAAACTATATAGCTTACCAGTATGGATGACACGTGCCTCCTACATCTCTTAGTGCTCTGTTTTATGTAACATTTCTTATATACTGATTTACAAATTTATGATTGATATTCTCTAAGTAATATGTGTGCGATGTAAAGTTCCCTGACAACCTACAGTGAAATGAGTAGCGTTACAAAATGAATTAAATGCATCTGAGAGAGAGTAGGTATGGATACTTGAGAGGTACCGTTAAAGGGTGGTAGTGAGGGAATCCATGGCATAGGTGGTCATTGGAGGTGCCAACAAACATTGTTGCATAGGGCACCACCATTGCTAAGGATGGCCCTGCCACAAATAAAATAGCTTGAGCAGATTCTCTGACTAAACAGACGTCAGCTCACAAGCGGAAATTATATCTGGAAATGGTAGTCCCCCAATCAATGACTTCCGTTGTAGATATTTTTGCCACTTGGGCCATTGCAAAATGCAATGTTCTTTGCTTCAGAAATGTTCCGTATGAACAGGGCTGTGAGTGACACATGGATAGTTGATTGGAAGTTTCCACTTTGCTATTATTATCCCCAGTGCTGTCCCTTCATCAAGAGCCTAAGAGATATCAGAATGTATCATGTGTCTGTGAGTCTTATATCCCTCAAGTTGATGAGGAGAACATCATCTTCACATCTGCTACATATCACCATTGATCACATGCTTCTCTCTCTGAGGATCTTCCATCTCAGCAGTGGCTAATTCTGACAACACTCTTCGGTTTGGTTTGAAGCAAGACAGTTTTTCTCTAGCTACTGGTCGCAGATCACAACGTTCGCATTGAGGAAGTTGCTGCAATAGCAAAAAATCTACTTGAGCTGCAGAAAGAAGCAACGTCCTCTGGCACACCATATGGTGCAGTTCACACTGATTTTACAGCACAAAAGAAGCTTCCAGCGCTACAAATCAACGCAATGTGCCTGATTCAACACGCTTGCAGAACTCAGCACAATCTCACCAAGTTTTTGTGCAACTCTCCAGAATTCTACAGAATGAAACTCCACCTAGGCCTAATAAGCATAGGGTCTTGGTTGCTAGGCTTTCTTTCACAAAGTATTTTAATATAATTTGATAGAGAAATTCTATGCCTGGAGTGAGATATGTACTTTGTTTTCACTTTGCTGTTGAGTGCCATCCATTCTGACATTTTCCATCCATCTGGGCAATGGAGGGTTGAATATGAATATTTTTAAAAATTCTGACAGCAATATAGAGTTTTACATGTCTCCACAAGAGACCTCTTTAACTTGCCATCATGTAATAGTTTTTGAAAGAGCTTGATGTTACAAGTCCTTTAAATTGCTTTATTTTTGCTCAGTTGTTTTTAAAGTTGCTTCTATGTTTTTACCAGGTCTCAAATTGAACTATTGCATCAAAGTTCCATGAAGTTGCTCACTTAAAAAAAAATCTAAAAGTTGGGTCTAAATTTTACTTGGCATAGAAGATGCTGTTGCCTGTTTTATTTCCCACTTACTCCTTTTGTAAGTGAGATGCATATTTATTCAGACAGAAGCATAAAATACCTTTATTTATTCTCTATAATTTATTACATATTAAACATTGAACATTTTGTTAGACTTTGTGCACTATGAAAGATCAAGTTGTGTAGAGACAGATGATCTCCTGAAGCATTAATGCTTTCTAGGAGTTGGTGAAGTAGGTTCTTCCTGGTGGTACAAGCTCATTGTACCAAGTAAATAGCTATTGCATTCTCCATTCTGAGCGATTTCCCCACACTGGATAATTACGAGGCAGCAATGTATAGTTTGGTGTGCATTTTCATCAAACTTTACTTACTGTCTTCGATTGCTGGAGTGAGGCATGTTTTTGGCCACGTATTCTTCATCACTTTCGGGAATGATGGGCTTTTTTGTCCTGCACTTTTCCTGACTTACCTACTTTCAGTGGATCTCTTAGTGCAGAAGTCTTTAAATGTTTTTGCTCTTAGCTGCCCTGCCCAAAATGTTTTGAAGTCAAGCCCCTTCCATAAATTTATGGACAAACGTGGGAAAGGAGGAGGGGCCGGGGCGTGCAGAGGTGTTGAGTCTTGTGAGATAATTTCAAGATACTGTTGCAGTAGCACATAATCCACACTAAATGTGAGACTTTGAAAAAGCAGGTACATGAAACACTGAAATAGGCCAAACACATTACTTCTTTTCAGTGGGGTTCTTGTGAGCCCTTCACACTCCTAGGCCACAATTCGACTGCACCTTCTGTACCAATAATAGCTGCAGTCCTCAGTAGAAGGCTTTTCCCTCTTCCGCTTTCACCCCTTCCCCACCAAGTCTGGCCATCTCTCCAATCTTGAAACAGACCCTCTGGCCAATTCAGAAACAAACATGCTCCCATTTGTTGCCCGCCTCTTTGTGTCACGGGTGCCCGTGCACTAATGTTCTTCCCCATGCCTTTATTTTAAAGACAGGCATAATTGTGATGCAGTGGGTCCTTCACACTCCTGGGTCCCAGTGCCACTGCACCCGCCTAACTAATGAGAGCTACTGCCTTGCAAAGCGGACAGTTTCCTCTGCCTATTGTTAAACCTCATCCTCTTTTCTGCCACCTCTCTGAGGCCTAAGTCAAGGTTTCTCCTCTGCTTCAATTTTCCCCTGCATTGGTCAATACTCTGAAGTTGCAAGAAACAAAAGAACAGCAAAGGTGCACTGAGCCATAATACAAGCAAGTAAAAATACTACAACAGCCATGATAAGTGTTAAGTTGGCCCTCACACCCCTCAGTCTCAAGACCACTGCACCTACAGCACAGATTATACCTATTCCCCTGCCCACTCCACTGGGTCATCACCCCTATGCCTGAGGCACAAAGCAGACTGTCTTCCCCTTCTTGTCAAAAAAGGGGAAATATCCACATCTTCACCCTTTATTGGTTGGAACCTATCCACTGTGCAGCAAAGGTAATCTGGGTGTCAATGTTAACAAGGAAAATGGCTCACCACCCCGTTTGAGCTAATAACACATCCATTATTCGAGTGAAGGAGCCCCTCCACACAATCCCCCCAGTGCCAAAGCTCCCGCTGCACAAATACCAGTGACAAATCTTTAAAAAAAAAAACAGTCTGCATTTCTCAACAGTTTCTTCAGGTCATTTCTCGAGGGAAGTGGGGAAGCTGTCTTACCCTGTCCGTTTGTAAATGAATAACATACACACCACAGGCCTTTTCTAGGCCATCTATTTATCCACGGACTTTCCTCCCTTCTGCTTTCTCAACGGTCATTGCTCTAACACGCCTGGGGTCAAGTTGATTGGGGCACTGAATATGACCCTAATTGCCTCTTCCCTGCCACCCCCTTCAATCACTTGAAAGGATATCACCATGTAAACAGAGGTCAAAGTAGGTCAGATGAAAGGGGACCAAGGTGCCCCTTTGTTTTTAATTTTACAAAAACAGTTCCATATGTTTCATTAAAAACAACTAACCCTGAATGTTTATGGGGATCTAGATGTACCTCAGCGTGAGAGTGAAAGTTGGGGGGTCTAAAGTGCTTGAACATATGGAGTCACTTAAAGCATGACAATGAAAAAGATGTATTATTTGTGATAGTTAATTGAAGGATGTTGAGGTTTCAAAAGTTTCCATTTAATTGGCATGTAACGATGTGTGAATCGTGTACAGTATGGATAGTTAGTGCTAACTAGTGCTATTATGTATTCTTTGAAAGTACTTGTTTTATTATATACACTCAACATTGTGTGCCAACCTCACATGCTGTGTGCAATACAATTTTCAAATACCGACTTAACAAATTCACAGTGTTTTCGGGTACATGCTTGAACCTCAAAGCACTATAAATACACAAGTCGCTATTTCGCACTGCACCACCCAGAACTCAATTCTTTGACTTTATAGTCTCACAAGCAGATATCTTGATGACTTTTCATAATATAAAAGAGTGCTTTTCCCACCAAATACTTTACTTTGCATTTATTTTTTATTTAAGGTGTGTGTATATAACTTTAGACGCTGTTGCTGTGAATGTCTAAAAACAACAAAATACTTAAAGAATATTTGGTTGTTTTTAGCCATGTCTTTGACCCCACCACAGTAAGGCTCAGGATCACCTTTGCCATATTTTTTTTTTTACTGCAATTGTTTCATGTAAACAAAGACAGCCAGGGAATGTAAAAAATAAAGTTGCAGTTTCAGGCCAGCTTCATTTACAAGTACTTACTCAGGGATTTGCACCCCCCCCTGGAAAGCCGGCCCGGGGATGGGCCAACACTTTTGCAGACCTCTGTGTTAGAGGATATTTCCACATAAGAAACTTGCTAGAAGAAGATTCATTAGACGAATGAGTTTGTTGTCTTCAATACCAGTTTTTTTTATAGATATTGTATCTTCTCGTCATTTCTCAGTTCCTTCACCATGAGCATGCCTTACTGTGATTGTTCACTGGTTGTTTAGCAATGTCTTTTTTACTGGGCTTCTGTGTGTAGGAAATTAGACAAAACTCAGGGCATAGGTGTGAATACCACTCATGAAGCGAGCGTGCCCATGTTTGTAGCTACTTCTATGAGCTCTAGAGATTACACTGCTATGTCACCACATGACACCCATATGGAAATTAAAATTTCCACATAGCGGCTAGACTGACTCAGGGTTTAGATGAGGAATTTGTGAATCACAAAACCATTACTCATTCTTTTGTTAGATTTACCAGGTAGCTAGACCAGAGACACCAACTTCTTTGGTTAATGGCAATTACTCTAATTCTGGATGCTAAATCAGACTATTTGTTTAAGTAAAGTGGTGATAGTGTTTAGATAAAGCAATGCGTAGTGGCATAGTTTAGTCAATGACAGTGAGATTCAGGGTTGGGGGGGATCTAAAATGTCCCAACTAACAAAGAAGTGGGCTACAGGGTGGAGGGGTGAGATGACCAAGGTTGGGGATGGGCTGTTTCCATGAGGAACAAGGTGAGTACGGATTTGGTTTAGGTGTGACCCTGTCTATAGTAGCACAATAGGGTGAAAAACTATGGGTTGGAATGCTACCTAGAGCAATTGCTACTGATTAGACTACTTGAAAGCATTCATCCCATCACCTTTTGGGTGTCTTATTGCCAATAGTAGGCCTGAAAACATGAGGCTATGCAACTTTCCAAGTCTACTAGTGCCAGTGTTCATGAATTCCAAAAAGTAGTAAATTTGCACTCATTCAAACTTTACTTTTATGTGTAGAAAATCACAATTTTTTGGTAAACCACTCACTATATGTAATATAATTAGGTTTCCACTCCAAATCATGAACAGGTTAAAACCTCTTAGTTAAATGAGAATGATGAAAAAACTAACACTGATGTAGCAGACCCGACTAATGGCCTCCAGACCCAATTACCAGGCAAAGATCACATTTGATGGTTGTCACACTGAAACATCCCCACTCTCCACAATGCTCCAACTCTACCTGCTCTACCTGGGCCTTGTAGTTCTCCCTGGGAACTCATGACTACAGTGACATACAAGACAAAGGTGTGGAGTCCCTGCCCTGGGATCGCTTATTTTAATTGTATTTTTACTGCACACACTCTTCTACCTGCTACTAGAAGCCTAAACAGTTGTCAAGTTGGTGAATGTAGGCAGGGCTCCATGTTTGCTGTCCTCAAATTTTACAAATCATTTTATCAAATAAGTGGCAGTCCCTTGTACGAAGCCCGAGATGCAAATAGAGGTGGGTGCAAATTAACATGGAAAGCTGAGGCAGAGTCATGATGAGAGTCTGGCTTGGCTCTGCAAGTCTGTGCAGAGTCCATGCCATGAAAATACGTGGCATTTATATTGTGCAACAAACATAATGTAAACATTTTATACAGTTACTTCAAAATATAAAAGTATTTTTTAACATGGGGAAGTGTTTCACCTTAATTCATCAGTTTGTATCACTGCATAGACCGACATTTATCAAAAGGGATAGTTTTTAAAGATGAAATTAGAAACATAAATGGCTGGCCTCCCCATCGATAATGTAATTAAAGAACTAAGGTGCAAGTCAGTATCATGTAAACCCAAAGTGTGGCCTAGATTGTAATTATAGATGGAGCAACCTTTTAGTACAATAAATCAAATATAACAGGTGCTTGCACAACGCACATCCTGAGCTCAAGTATTTAAAAGTGGTTTAGTTAGTAATAAAGAAAATGGAGGCTCTGTGAAATAAAATGTTTGCCTTAGATCACAGCATTTGGCAAGCAGGGATGTTAGTATTGGTTTTGGGTTATGTAGTTTTACAACGTGAAATTCAATCACCAAATTTATTTATATATATATATATGTATGTATATATATATATATATATATATATATATATATATATATATATAGCATTAAAATTATCGTGTAGGTTAGCCTCCAGCACGGCAGGCTGCGACAGGGTCACAAACCCCTGTAAATCATCCGGAACACTTCTTAAAAAAGAAGGCAATGTCGCAGCCACTTACTTGCTTCAGTCCTAGTATTCTTTATTCAGGCAGATAAGCACCATGAGAAACAAAACAAAATAGAAATACTTCAACGCGTTTCGGGAGACTCTGCTCCCTTGATCACAGAGATATTCTGAAAACCTTTTTCTCTTTCCATTATATCTAACACAATAGGAATAGAAAATGGACTACAGTTACCAACTGAAACCATCTTGGCAGCCATCTTAGCACTTAGGGGGTCATTCCAACCCTGGCGGTCGGTGATAAAGCGGCTGCCAACCCACCAACAGGCAGGCGGTCAAAAAAAAGGTATTCTGACCCTGGCGGGAACCGCCAGCACAGGCCGCCACTTTAACACTCCGACCGCCACGGCGGGACAGACAAACAGCGCGGTGGTCACCGCCAACAGGCAGGCGGCAGACAATGTACCGCCCACCCTATCACAACTCACCAATCCGCCACCTTTACCGGGGCGGGAGCCCCGCCGATAAAAACACGGCGGAAACAGACTACGAACGGGAAAACACTCACCTCTACACACTCCACGAGGAAGGAGGACAGCATGGAACCCGAATTAAACATCCTACCAGCTATTGTCTACCTGCTCATCTACCAGGAGTATGAACGCTGGCGCAGATGACAACGGTGAGTACTGCACCTACGACACAGGGGAGGGGGGAGGAGGAAAGCTTACGGGCACACACATGCGCCATACACCCACCCCCCCCAACCCAAATACCTACACCCCAATGCAGAGCAACAAGTCAGAGTGACACCCCCCAAACCCACCGGAATAATGCAAAGACACAATTAAAATGATCTATAAAATATATGTATAAATAGCTCCATTGAAGGTATGGGAAATATGCTATATGAAAGATACAAAATAAGGAATGAACATAGTCAAAAATATATACATAGGCAATAAGTCCTGCACATTCTGTCAAAGTTCCATAGTCCGTGGGCCAATGTGCACAAACACATGGGCAAAGCCCACACAGGAGACCAGATACCATTGGAGAGAACACTGCTGGGGCATCAGATGATAAAACTACAGGCACCTCAGGGGGAAGGGAAGGGGGGGCACCTCAGCCACATGAGTCCACGACGCCAGATCCACGAGGGGCCTCCATGCCCACTGTCCCATCCTGGGGAGTGCAAAGCCACAGTCTCACAAGTCTCTACAGTGGGTGGCTTGCCCACTGTGCCATCCTGGGAGTGCAAAGCCACAGTCTCTCAAGTCTCTACAGTGGGTGGCTTGCCCACTGTTCCATCCTGGGAAGTGCCAAGCCACAGTCCATCAGATGGATTACCGACTCCACTGCTAATGGAGGAGGCATGGTGCCCAGAGTGCTTCGTGAAGCCCTGCTCGACACAGAACCGGCACTGTCAATGGGCCAGCGGTGCTTGAGACGGCGTTGCCCAGCGGAGCGGTGCTTGAAAGGAAGGGCCCAGCGGAGCGGTGCTTGAGATGAAGGGCCCAGCGGAGCGGTGCTTGACAGGAAGGGCCCAGCGGAGCGGTGCTTGACAGGAAGGGCCCAGCGGAGCGGTGCTTGAGATGAATGGCCCAGCGGAGCGGTGCCTGAGATGAAGGGCCCAGCGGAGCGGTGCTTGAGATGAATGGCCCAGCGGAGCGGTGCAGAGACGTCGGGGCCCAGCGGAGCGGTGCAGAGACGGCGGGGCCCAGCGGAGCGGTGCTTGAGATGAATGGCCCAGCGGAGCGGTGCTTGACAGGAAGGGCCCAGCGGAGCGGTGCTTGACAGGAAGGGCCCAGCGGAGCGGTGCTTGAGATGAACGGCCCAGCGGAGCGGTGCTTGAGATGAAGGGCCCAGCGGAGCGGTGCTTGAGATGAATGGCCCAGCGGAGCGGTGCAGAGACGGCGGGGCCCAGCGGAGCGGTGCAGAGACGGCGGGGCCCAGCGGAGCGGTGCTTGAGATGAATGGCCCAGCGGAGCGGTGCTTGACAGGAAGGGCCCAGCGGAGCGGTGCTTGAGATGAATGGCCCAGCGGAGCGGTGCTTGAGATGAAGGGCCCAGCGGAGCGGTGCTTGAGATGAATGGCCCAGCGGAGCGGTGCAGAGACGGCGGGGCCCAGCGGAGCGGTGCAGAGACGGCGGGGCCCAGCGGAGCGGTGTTTGAGATGAATGGCCCAGCGGAACGGTGCTTGACAGGAAGGGCCCAGCGGAGCGGTGCTTGACAGGAAGGGCCCAGCGGAGCGGTGCTTGAGATGAATGGCCCAGCGGAGCGGTGCTTGAGATGAAGGTCCCAGCGGAGCGGTGCTTGAGATGAATGGCCCAGCGGAGCGGTGCAGAGACGGCGGGGCCCAGCGGAGCGGTGCAGAGACGGCGGGGCCCAGCGGAGCGGTGCTTGAGATGAATGTCCCAACGGAGCGGTGCTTGACAGGAAGGGCCCAGCGGAGCGGTGCTTGAGATGAATGGCCCAGCGGAGCGGTGCTTGAGATGAAGGGCCCAGCGGAGCGGTGCTTGAGATGAATGGCCCAGCGGAGCGGTGTTGAGACGGCGTTGCCCAGCGTAGCGGTGCAGAGACGACGGGGCCCAGCATAGCGGTGCAGAGACGGCGGGGCCCAGCGGAGCGGTGCTTGAGATGAATGGCCCATCAGAGCGGTGCTTGACAGGAAGGGCCCAGCGGAGCGGTGCTTGAGATGAATGGCCCAGCGGAGCGGTGCAGAGACGGCGGGGCCCAGCAGAGCGGTGCAGAGACGGCGGGGCCCAGCGGAGCGGTGCTTGATATGAAGGGCCCAGTGGAGCGGTGCTTGAGATGAATGGCCCAGCGGAGCGGTGCTTGAGATGAAGGGCCCAGCGGAGCGGTGCTTGAGATGAATGGCCCAGCGGAGCGGTGTTGAGACGGCGTTGCCCAGCGGAGCGGTGCTTGAAAGGAAGGGCCCAGCGGAGCGGTGCTTGAGATGAATGGCCCAGCGGAGCGGTGCTTGAGATGAAGGGCCCAGCGGAGCGGTTCTTGTCACGGCGGGCCCCTGTTCAGCGGTTCTTGTCACGGTGGGCCCCTGTTCAGCGGTTCTTGTCACGGCGGGCCCCTGTTCAGCGGTGCTTCTCCCGGTGGGGCCCTGTTCAGCGGTTCTTGTCACGGCGGGCCCCTGTTCAGCGGTTCTTGTCACTGCGGGGCCCTGTTCAGCGGTTCTTGTCACGGCGGGGCCCTGTTCAGCGGTGCTTCTCCCGGCGGGGCCCTGTTCAGCGGTTCTTGTCACGGCGGGCCCCTGTTCAGCGGTGCTTCTCCCGGCGGGGCCCTGTTCAGCGATTCTTGTCACGGCGGGCCCCTGTTCAGCGGTGCTTCTCCCGGCGGGCCCTGTTCAGCGGTTCTTGTCACGGCGGGCCCCTGTTCAGCGGTGCTTCTCCCGGCGGGGCCCTGTTCAGCGGTTCTTGTCACGGCAGGGCCCTGTTCAGCGGTTCTTGTCACGGCGGGCCCCTGTTCAGCGGTGCTTCTCCCGGCGGGGCCCTGTTCAGCGGTTCTTGTCACGGCGGGGCCCTGTTCAGCGGTTCTTGTCACGTGGGCCCCTGTTCAGCGGTTCTTGTCACGGCGGGCCCCTGTTCAGCGGTGCTTCTCCCAGCGGGGCCCTGTTCAGCGGTGCTTCTCCTGGCGGGGCCCTGTTCAGCTGTGCATCTCCTGTGTTTCTAGGGAGCCAGACCTGGCCAAGACTTCCCGCTCAGTCGCCATCCGACCTTGCGGTCGCGGGGCCCTCCTGTGATGGAGTCCTGGGCCCGTGGGTGTCGTCCGTCACAACCGGAATGGGGCTGGTGGGGCCCTCCTGGGCAGCTCGCCTGCTGCCTGACTTCTCCGCCCTGCTGCCCTTGCCCTCCTTCGCTGAAGCTCTGTGGCCCTTGCCTCCCTTTGATGATGTGGCAGGTGACGGGGAAAGGCTACTGTCCTTGGTGGCAGCCGTCTCAGGCTTGTCGCGCCGGCCCTTTTTTTTTTTGTCCTCTTCCCAGGGGGTGGGCTGGCTGTGCCCTTGCTGCTGGCCGATGTTCCTGCCCTAGGAGCTGGTGGACTCCAATAGCCCTGCACTATGGTCACAGTAGATGCAGGGCTGGTGGTGGCTGAGGTGCTTTTTTTACTCTTACCAGATGGAGGGGGTGGGTCAGTGATTGGAACGAGCTCAAGGTTGGAAAGGAAAAGGACTTGGGAAGGACAGGGACGGGTAGGTGTAGTGGGTATGGGAGTGGAGGAAGAGGATGTGGTTGTAGGAGAGTCAAGTGTGCTGTCTTTGGGTGCAGGTGCTTGTGACGGAGGCTGTCGTGAGGTGGATGGCTGTTGGGTGGGTGGCTGCCTGCGTTTGTGTGCTTTGGAAGAGGGGGTGACAGACACACTGGGAGAGGACACAGGGGATGTGTAAATGGCAGTGGGGGTGGTGACTGCACGTGTGCGGACTGTAATGGAGGGTGTGCTGATGATGGAAGTAATGGCTGATGGTGGTGTGCATGCAGGTGTGAGTGGAGACGTCACAGGGAGGGAGGAGGGAGATGAGGAGGTGGGGGACACAGAGGTGGTAGTGACTGTTGGCATGTCTGCATCTGGATGTTGCTTGGGTGAATGCTTGTGGGATCTGTGGTGCTTATGTCTGGATGAGCTGGCCTTGGGTGTAGAGGTGTGTGCAGGCTGGTCTGATGGTGTGGATGGGATAGGTAGAGGAACAGGAGACTGGGACTGGGTGGAGGGAGTCAGAAGAGGGAGGCTGGAGACAGGGACAATGGCTGCTGTCAGTGCTGAGGCCAGAGCGTTGAACGATCGCTGATGGGCAGCCTGACCCGAATGAATGCCCTGCAGGTATGCATTGCTCCGATGCACCTCCCTTTCTACACCCTGGATGGCATTCAAAAGGGTAGACTGCCCAACAATGAGTGTCCTGAGGAGGTCAATGACCTCCTCACTGAGGGCAGCAGGGGTAACTGGGGCAGGGCCTGAGGTGCCTGGGGCGAAGGAGATGCCCGCCTTCCTGGGCGAGCGGGCACAGAGCGAAGGCTGAGGGGCTGCTGGGAGGGCGGGGCTGGTGCGCTGGGTGGCGGCTGTACCTGTTGTGGCGGTGGGCACGGATGTTGCCGCCACCACTAGGAAGCTCCCTTCCGAGGACGTGTCGGTGTCGCTGACGTCTCCACGGGTCCCCGTTGTGGAGCTCCACTCGCCCTCCGTCTCACTGGTCTGTTGTATGGCCCTCCGGGTCATGTGAGATGCAGCTCCCTCGTGCGCCGATGCCACTTCTCCTCCGCCTGATGATGCTAATGCACACATGAACAGGAAGACAAAGAAAATGGGGGGGGGGAGAAATGAAGACAGGTTGAGTGCATGCATTGGCAACACCGTTGTCGGAGAGGACAGACACAGAAGCCCCCTGCACTAGGCCGCGCAATCGGGGTACACTACTCAGTTATTGTGACTAGGCCTACAGGTCTATGGACGACAAATGCACACATGGGTGAGGCCGGACCATGGATAGCTGTACTTGGCACCCTACAGAGGTGGGGGGCGGGGGCACAGGGCTGTGTCTAACGGAGGGGCCTAGCCTACAGAATGCGCCCTGGCCTAGAGATAGCCACAGCTCTCCTCCCCCACCCAGACACCTTCACTGCGCGCAAAGATAGCAGAATGTGCTGATACTCACCCCCTTGTGTCTGCTGTGATGTCCTCACGCACCCATCCAAATCGGGGTAGGCCACCGCCAGGATCCAGGACATCAGGGGGGTCTATTGGCGGCTGGCACCCCTCCTACGTTGGGAGGCCATCCCCAGCAGAGACTCGGCGGTCTTTCTGGTCAAGTGGCGGATGTCCTCCCACCTCTTTCGGCAGTGGGTGCCTCGTCTGTTGTGGACCCCCAGGGCCCAGACGTCCTTGGCGATGGCACGCCAAATGTCGATCTTCTGATGGGCGCTGACCTATATGACATGTACAGGGTGGTAAAGGAAATCGCATCAATTTTCTGCCTGGTCAATGTGAGTGACCCCCCCTCCCCAACCTTGCCATGTGGCACATGCTCTCATCTTTCGTGCGTTGCACTCCTCATTCGCTCTCCTCCCCACCATCTTACATACACCCCACTCAACACAGGCATAGCCCATTCAACGTGCACCCTGTGTACTAACCTGTTGGTCTGGAGGACCGTAGAGTAGCGCATACTGGTGGAGGACCCCATCAACAAGTTTCTCCAATTCTTCGGAAGTGAAGGCAGGGGCCCTTTCCCCAGTCGCAGCAGCCATTGTATCTCCCAGACCGAGGTCACAGCAGCACTTGCAGTATAGGTCCTCTCCTGTGGATGATCAGGTCTCGAGTGATTAAGCAGTTAGAAAATGGCGGTCACGCCCGCAGCGGTGCGTACCGCGGCGGTGCGTACCGCGACTGCCGGCGCACATCGTCATTGGCTCCTGAGACCCATAGGGTTCAATATTAACCAATGCTGCTTTGCGCCGCGGTCTTCGACCGCCTACCGCCACGGTGTGCCACGCCAGCGCAGTGACCTCACATCCCACTGTCACACTTCACAGGTCAGGCAGCTGCCATTTCAAGGGCCCACATGCCATAATTTCTACTGCGTCACACAGGCCTAGGCCTTGCATTGCCACTCATACAAGCCTTTCAATGCATAGCGATTCGTGTACTGTGCAAGCTGTGTGAACAAACCTGTGGGTTGCTTGACTCTGTGCTCCATGTTGTCCTTCCTAGGCACCGTCCGCTGGGACTTGCGAGGAGAAGGATGAATCCTCCAGTGTACCGACCGCTGGTGGACCTGTCGACAATGGAAGAACGACATATCATACTTACATACAGGCTTGACAGAGCAACTATACATGAACTATGTGCCCAGCTGGAGCCAGACCTGATGTCCCCCATCCGCCAACCCACAGGGATTCCCCCTCTGGTGCAGGTTCCGTCAGTACTCAATTTTTTGGCAAGTGGGTCTTTTCAGACAACAGTGGCCATATCGTCTGGGATGTCTCAGCCTATGTTTTCTAAGGTTTTGTCCAGAGTGTTGTCTGCCCTGATAAAATACATGCGGAGCTACATTATTTTCCCTGAGGTGGCCGAATTGGCTACAGTGAAGGGTGATTTCTATGCCCTTGGACATATCCCCAACATCATTGGTGCCATTGATGGGACCCATGTGGCTTTGGTTCCCCCCAAAGAAAGTGAGCAGGTGTACAGAAACAGAAAAAATTATAATTCGATGAATGTCCAGGTGGTCTGTTTGGCTGACCAGTACATCTCCCATGTAAATGCCAAGTTCCCTGGGTCAGTGCATGACGCGTATGTCATGCGAAATAGCAGCATCCCTTATGTGATGGAACAGCTACAGAGACACCGTGTGTGGCTAATTGGTGACTCTGGTTACCCCAACCTGTCGTGGCTACTGACCCCAGTGAGGAATCCCCGGACCAGGGCAGAGGAACGGTACAATGAGGCCCATGGGCGAACTAGGAGGATCATAGAAAGGACCTTCGGGGTCCTGAAGGCCAGGTTCAGGTGCCTCCATATGACAGGTGGATCCCTAATGTACTCACCAAAGAAGGTGTGCCATATCATCGTGGCCTGCTGTATGCTTCACAATCTTGCTTTGCGACGCCAGGTGCCTTTTCTGCAGGAGGATGGTCCAGATGGTGGTGTTGTAGCAGCTGTGGAGCCTGTGGAGAGTGAAGAGGAGGAAGACAACGGGGACGACACGGACAACAGGGATACAGTCATACAACAATATTTTCAGTAGCACACAGGTAAGAATCACCCACGCCATTTTACATTTACTTAAGGCCTCATGCGTCTCCACTGTCTGTGTTTCCCCCCAGTTCCTGTTAACTGATTTGTGACTTTCCCTTCCCTTTTCAGAGCTGTATGACCCACTGCCTGACTTCAGCTTTGTTTGCCCATGGACTAAAGCTTATTGAAATTGGTATGTTGTCATCACAAAGTAACTGGACATTATTGCACCGTTATGTGTAATACATTTGTTAAGAATACAAGCAGACTCCTGTTATTTTAAGTGGAATAAGTGATTTATTTTAAGTGCTACATATAGGTACATGATTGTAAAAGGGTGATGGGTGGGGGTGGAGTAATGTCCATGGCAGAGTCCAGTTCTCAGTCGCACAGGGTCATTGTCCATATGCCTGTGGAAGGATGGAGCAGGGGCAGTTAAAGGTTGGACAGGGTGACAATGTGGGACAGTGGGATGACATCAGGGGGTATCTTAGGCTGGCGGGGGTCTTGCAATCCTACCCTGTCTTCTTGTGAGATCTCAGGTTCCGCTTGCGGGGTGGTTCTTCTTCTGCAGGAGGTGGGGTTTGGGTGGCCTGTTGTTGTGTGGGGGCCTCCTGTCCACTAGCGCCGGCGGAGGTGGTAGGCTGTTCCTGGCCTGGGCTAGTGACAGGGGCCCTTTGGGGTGCCACATGGTCCCGCAATGTGGTGACTATCTGGGTAAGGGCCACGACGATGGTCCCCATTGCGGAACCGATGTTCCTCAGTTCCTCTCTGAACCCCATGTACCGTTCCTCCTGCAGTGCCTGGATCTCCTGGAACCGAGCCAGTACCGTCGCCATCGTCTCCTGGGAGTGGTGGTAAACACCCATGATGGAGGAGAGGGCCTCTTGGAGAGTCGGTTCCCTGGGCCTGTCCCCCGCCCTGTCGCACAGCAGCCCTCCCAGTTCCCCTGTGTTCCTGGGCCTCTGTCCCCTGGACGGTGTGCCCACTACCACTGCCCCCAGGTCCCTGTTGTTGTTGGGGTGGTGGGTCAACCTGGGTGCCCTGTAGTGGTGGACACACCGCTGATTTACGTGTACTGGAGACAGAGGCATGGGCCCGCTGGGTGGGAGCTGTGCTGGTGTTCCCAGAGGGGGTTGGGTCTGGTGTAGCCTGTGGCTGTCTGTGGGGAACCGACTGTCCAGAGGTCCCCGATGGGCCGGGCTGGTCATCTGGGTCCAGGGAGACAGAGCTTCTGTCATCGCTGGGGGCCTCTTCTGGGGGTGGGATGGACATCTCTGGACCCTCTTTGGCGGTGTGGTGGCGTTCGGGTCCTGCAGGGGTATAAAGGTATGGTTATTGCTTCTGTGTGTGGCATTTTGTGTGATGGGTGGGTGTCCGTGTACCCAAGTGCAGGCATTCCCTTGTGGGGGCTTTTGTGAGGGTGGCTTGTGGGGGTGATGTGGGGGTGCAGTGGGCATGCTTTGGTGATGGGTGTCCATGCTTGTGGTCGCATGCAGGGCTTGGTGTTGGGATGGGTGGGTTGTGATGGTGAGCCTTTTGCTAGAAGTTGGTGTGATGGGGGTGGGGGTGAGGGTGGGGGTATGATTTGGTATGCAGGTGGGGTGGGGGTGGGAAGCAGTAGTGAAGATTTGACTTACCAGAGTCCATTCCTCCGCCTACTCCTGCGAGGCCCTCAGGATGCAGGATGTGCAAGACTTCCTCCTCCCATGCTGTAAATTCTGGGGGAGTAGGTGGGGGTCCGCCGCCAGTCTTCTGCACCGCAATGTTGTGCCTTGATACCATGGAACGCACCTTCCCCCGTAGGTCGTTCCAGCGCTTCCTTATGTCATCCCGATTGCGTGGATGCTGTCCCACCGCGTTGACCCTGTCCACTATCCTTTGCCATAGCTCCATCTTCCTGGCAATTGTGGTGTGCTGCACCTGTGCCCCGAAGAGCTGGGGCTCTACACGGACTATTTCCTCCACTATGACCCTGAGTTCGGCGTCAGTGAACCTGGGGTGTCTTTGGGATGCCATGGGGTGGTGTGGATGAGGTGTGGGGTGGCGTTTGTGGTTATGAGTGTGGTGCGTGTGGTGGTGTTTGGTGCGTGGATTCTGTGTGGGTGATGGTGTTGTGTGCCTCTGTGTTGTGGGATTGTCTATTCTGTGCTCTCTCTCTAGCCTTCGTCAATAATTTTGGGTCGTAGGGGTTTGTGGGTGATGAGGGTGTGTGTTTTATATTGCGTTGGGTGTGTGGGAGTGGTGTTAGTATGTGTATCAGGTGTGCGTGTTTCAAACTGACCAATGTGGCTGAGTTTTCTATGTGTGTGTGTATTTTGACCGCGGCGGTGTGTACCGCCAATGGAATACCGATTTGAAAGACCGCTGCGTGGATTTGTGGGTCGTAATGGTATGGGCGTATTTCTGTTGGCGTGACGGTGGAGGTTTGGTCATCGCCATTTTTTCGCTGACCTTTGGTGTGGCGGACTTTTGTGGTTGTCGGGTTTTTGGCGGTTTGCAAGTTGCGGGTCAGAATGACCGTGGCGGTTTACCGCGGCCACGGCGGTGTTATGGCGGCCTTCTGACCGGCGGTAAGCGCCTTTTACCGCCGAGGTCAGAATGACCCCCTTAGTCTTTAAATGATCAATGAACTAAAATGAAACTTGAACACAAAGTTGAGATTAATGATTGTGAACCTTACTAGCAATTACTGCATGTTGCTCACACTTTCTTATACTCAATTAATAAAGTCAACCTAAATATAAATATATACACACATTACATTACATCTTAGTCATTTCACAGTGTTGTAGACCAATTGTTACTACTTCAAAATAAAAATACTCATCTTATCTTTCGCCATATATTTGTGGGTAATTCAACAGTACCCTGAAGATATAATAGCTCTTTTGCATCTTATAAATTTACATCGTCTGGAAAGAAAAAGGAAAAAATAGAAATTAAAAATTGAAAATTAGTAATTAATGAATTCAAAATGGCAGAACTTCGACATGTAGTTACAACCTATTGCATTTTAAATACACTAGTGTTTTATTTAATCAATGTAAATGTACCGATAATTCTTCATCCTTGTTCAGACCAATGGGTTACATTGTATTATAACTTATGATCAACCTAGATTCTAATTTTCTCAAGTCCAGCGTTCTATTACCACCTCTTGTTTTTAATGCGACCCTATCAAGGACAACAAATTGTAACATCTTTTCATTTTTGTTATGAAATTCTTTGAAATGTCTCGCCACAGGGTAAGATTTGTCCTCATTTTTAATTGCTCTTAAATGTTCCAGAATACGCTTTTTAGCTATATGTATGGTGCTCCCAATATAAAATTTATTGCAAGGACATTTGAGAGCATAAACACTATAATCTGATGTGCACGAAACATGCGTACTTATTTTAAACACTTTGTTGGTCCCTGGGAATGATACCTCCTTACAGTTAGTACTAAATGTACATGCCTTACATTTGCCGCAAATATAAAAACCCTGAATGGATTGTGTTGTCTCATTTTTAAATATTGTGCTGTGACTTAGTATATCTTTCAAAGATCTACTTCTTCTAAATGTGAACGCCGGATACTCATCCAATAATTCACCTATATGTTCATCCGTCTTCAGGGCTGGCCAAAATTTGACAAAAGCTTTTCTGATTTCATTTACTTTATCATGATATGTGGTTATGAATCTTATTTTAATGTTTTCCTTCTTCATATCTTCTACAGTCTCAAC
Organism: Pleurodeles waltl; assembly: GCF_031143425.1. Taxonomy (NCBI): domain Eukaryota; kingdom Metazoa; phylum Chordata; class Amphibia; order Caudata; family Salamandridae; genus Pleurodeles; species Pleurodeles waltl. The sequence goes on along the minus strand of NC_090449.1, from coordinate 247,165,143 downwards.
CAATAACTCCTCCCTTTTGGTCTGTTTGACCCTCTTAACAGCTTCATTTATTACAGTTTCTGAGTAGCCTCTTTCAATGAATCTTTTAGTCATCACTTTGATCTCATTTTCAAATGCAGTATCCAAACTGCAATTTCTTCTAGCCCTTAATAGTTCCCCATAGGGGATACTATGAATCAAGTTCTTTGGGTGACTACTCATAGCATGTAATAAACTGTTACCTGCAGTGTTTTTCCTATATAATTCACATTCCAATTTGTCCTTGACTACCATGATTCTTACATCTAAAAATTCCAATTCAGCTGAATCTATTGTACAACTGAACCTAAGGTTCAGATTGTTACTATTCAATTCCTCCACAAAGCTCAAAGCTGATTCTTTACTGCCTTTCCAGATACAGAAAATGTCGTCAATGTACCTCACCCACAGGACTGCTTGGTTTTCAAAACCAGAGGTGTTCCAGACAACCTGCTCTTCCCACCAGCCAAGGTATAAACCCGCATAGCTGGGGGCAAAGCAAGTTCCAATTGCAGTCCCCTGGACCTGACGGTATAAAATATTATTAAAAGTGAAAAAGTTGTAAGTCAAACATAACTGCACCATATCTAGTAACATTTCTGTATGTAGAAGGGAAGACAATGACCGCGCCCTTAAAAAATATCTAACTGCCTCTATACCCTTTTCATGCGGGATACACATGTATAAACTGGTCACGTCTAAACTTAGTAAAAGATAATCTTTTTCCCATCCAATTCCATTGATTACACGTAGAAAATCTCTCGTATCCTTAATATAGGAGGGTAAAGCCTCCACAAAGGGACGCAAAAAATAGTCTACATATTTAGAGACATTTTCCAGTAAACTCCCCATAGAGGATACAATAGGCTTCCCAGGGGGATTTTTTGCATTCTTGTGTAATTTAGGTAGAAAGTAAATAGCAGCTGTTATAGGGAATTCGACCTTTAAGAATTGATATTCTTCCCACTCAATCAGTCCTGATTCCTTCCATTCACCTAGTTTCTCAAAAACTTTCCTCTTTGCCATTAACATTTCATTTCTATCCACCACCGAATAGTTTTCTTTGCCTTGCAGTTGTCTTAAACCTTCCTTGATATAGTCATCCCTGGATAAGATCACAATATTTCCACCTTTATCGGATTTTTTTATTACAATACTATCATCTTTTCGTAAGGATTCTATCGCTTCTCGTTGTTTTCCCGATAGGTTATCATACCTAGCTCTCCTTGAATATCTTAAAGATTTTAAACAACCAATTACTCCCTTCTCAAAAACATTAATCGCGTCACAGTTGACTTGTGGTGAAAAGGTTGATTTGGGTTTAAAATTACTAGGACACCTCTTATCAACTACAATGCACATTTGTGATAAGTTTAAAATCGGATCCTGTTCAGCCACAGTACTCTCATCTAATTCACATAAAGTATGTAGTAGTCCAATATCTCCAATTTTCAAGTTTGATACCTTATTGGTACTACTTACGTCTTGGTCTTTGATTTTTGTTTCAAACCATTTCTTCAGTTTAAGTTTTCTCACAAAATGAAAGAAATCAATCCGACTCTGTGTATAATTGAAGGGCATAACTGGACAAAACAAAAATCCTAATGACAATACGTCACATTCCATTTCCGAAATATTTCTATTAGAGAGGTTGACAACTGTCATTTTTTGTGTTACTTCATTGATAATTGACCTCTTGTCTGTACTCCTTGTGAGCCATCCCTTAGTTCTCTGAAGCCTCTTCTTAATCTTCCTCCTCTTCCTCGACCTTGTTGAGCTCCTCTTCCTCGTGCCGCTTGGCCCATTGATCTACCTTGGGCAATCAGGTCGAACTCCTTTAAAACACCATCTTTTACTCCACCACAATCCGATTGGGAGGAAATGTCACTTTCACTTTCCTCACTATCAAGTGCTACTTGGGTCCCATTTGATTGTTCTTTATCGCTTACTTCTCCAGGCGTTGGGTTTGTGTCCTTTCCAATTTTGATCTTGAAAAAGTCCTCTTTAGACCTATTCCTAATGGCTTCATATTTTCTACCAAAGGTTAGGATCTGTCCTCTTTCATAATCTTTCAGATATCGTACAAACTTTTCTTGTTTTTTTGCCTTTAATGAATCCTCAATTTTACGTAATTTTTCATTGCATTTTTACATCTCTTTTTCAAAGGCATCTGCAGTGCATAGTTCTTTCAAATCTTTGGTTATTGTTGTGATTTCATCATTCAGTCTTAATTGGTCTTTCCATGCATATTTAACTAATATTTGTAGCATATGCATGCTGCACTGGTGGTTGTTTTCCATCCATTCCACCACCATTTCTGGATCGGGATTTTCATGAGTTGGTTTTATGAAAATCCTTAAGCCTCTAGGGATTCTTCCACAATCTATATATTTTTGCAGAGTGACAGCTTCCCACCATTTTGATTGCTCTTTCTTAGAGGTTTTCCATAGTTTATTCCATAATGACCACTGATATTTTGATCCTCCTTCTGTATTCCCAATTCTCTGGTCACTTACTTCGACTTCATTAAATAATGCCTCAGCTGCTGCCAATCGTGAAACATTTTTGTCCAAACACATGGTGTCCTCTGCCTGAACATCCATGCTTGTATATATATTTGGTGATTGATTTGGTATATTATATCGTATTTTTCTCCTCTCCCAGAGCCTCTCTTCTTTCCAAACTTAATTCTAGGTCCCAAACAAGAAAGAGAGAAATAAGGCAACACCACCAGATCTGGAATTAAAAAAAATATTTCTTGATTTATTTGCTTTCAAAGTGCTTGGTGCTTGTAAAAAAAACAGCAAATATATATGTATATTACCCAGTAGCGGTCACCACCAGGTAATTATAGCCAGGACCTAGTTTCCATAGGAAGAGCGTTTTTGTTTTGCTTATAACTTTGGCGCTGCTTGACGAATCTTCGTGAAATTATCAAAACTTATACTTTTCTAAGTTTAGCTTCTGTCTTGAAAGTTTCAAGGTGATCTGTCAAGTGGGAGCCGAGAAAAAGGAGGGGATCCCAAAACACATTTTCCACATTCATTTTTCTAAAGAACCTTTAGAGATGGCTACTGCTCGAACCACTGAATGGAATTACACCAAATTTGGCACAAAGATAGATTCTGTTGCACAGATCACTCTTTAAGTGATTTGGTGTAAATCTGTTCAGTAGTTACGAAGTAATTTAAGGCCAAAAAATATAGATATATAGGGACGTGGATCCTCTGAGGATCCACTGCAGGTCGATCTGTGGATCCACGGGCCACAGAAAGAATCTGATTGGCTGCCCGCAACCTTAGAGAAATGTTGCGGCCACCATTTTCTTTTGTCAGTAAACGGTCCCTGGGCTGAAGTTTGGGGAGCAATTGAGTTGCTGGGGTCAGGGTAGAGATTCCCTGACCCCATGGGAGTGATGCAGTTGAAGTTATGGAACAAATAATGGCTTTGGAATGCAGAAACTTACTTTGTGCACGCTTTGCAAGATCCACGTATCCACACCTGTGGCTCAGTGAATCTGCTAGTGGATCTACGGTGCTCGGAAACTTCAACAAAAAAAAACAGACTAAATTCTAACAGAGACACTCTCACATTCAGTATTACACACACAGAGACACCCTCACACCCAGTCTAACATGCAGGCAGACACTGTCACACCCACCCTCGCATCCAGGCGCACACTGTCACACTCCCTCTCACACCGAACAGAGACTCCCATGCGCAGTCTCTCACTAATATGGACAGTCTCTCATGAAGTGTTAAACTCAGAGACACACTCTGACACTTACTCTCACACCCAGACAGCTGCTCTCACACCCAGTCTGACATGCAGGCAGGCACTGTTACACCCACTCTCACACCTACAGAGAAGCTGTTACATCCACTGTCATATCTACACAGACACTCTCACACTCACTCTCACACTCAGAGAGACACTCTCACACCCACCCTCACATCCAGGCAGACACTGTCACACTCCCTCTCACAACCAGACAGAGACTCCCATGCTCAGTCTCACACTCACATAGATAGTCTCACATGTAGTGTCAAACCCAGAGACACACTCTAACACTCAATCTCACCCTCACACCCAGACAGCTACTTTGACACCCAGTCTAACATCCAGGCAGACACTGTCATACCAACCCTCACACCTACAGAGATGCTGTTAAACCCACTGTCACTTCTACACAGGCACTCTCACACTCTCTGTTGCACTCTGAGACACTCTCACACCCACCCTCGCATCCAGGTGCACACTGTCACACTCCCTCTCACACCGAAGAGAGACTCCCATGCTCAGTCTCTCACTAATGTGGGCAGTCTCACATGAAGTGTCAAACTCAGAGACACACTCTGACACTTACTCTCACACCCAGACAGCTGCTCTCACACCCAGTCTGACATGCAGGCAGGCACTGTTACACCCACTCTCACACCTACAGAGAAGCTGTTACATCCACTGTCATATCTACACAGACACTCTCACACTCACTCTCACACTCAGAGAGACACTCTCACACCAACCCTCACATCCAGGCAGACACTGTCACACTCCCTCTCACAACCAGACAGAGACTCCCATGCTCAGTCTCACACTCACATAGATAGTCTCACATGTAGTGTCAAACCCAGAGACACACTCTAACACTCAATCTCACCCTCACACCCAGACAGCTACTTTGACACCCAGTCTAACATCCAGACAGACACTGTCATACCAACCCTCACACCTACGGATATGCTGTTACACCCACTGTCACTTCTACACAGGCACTCTCACACTCTCTGTTACACTCTGAGACAATCTCACATCCACCCTCACATCCAGGCAGACACTGTCACACTCCTTCTCACACCCAGACAGAGACTCCTATGCTCAGTCTTACACTAACATATACAGTCTCACATGTAGTGTCAATCCTAGAGACACACTCTGACATTCCCTCTCACACCCAGATAGCTACTCCCACACCCAGTCTGACATGCAGGCTGGCACTGTCTCACCCACTCTCACACCTACAGAGATGCTATTACATCCACTGTCACATCTACACAGACACTCTTATACTCTCTGTCACACTCAGAGAGACACTCTCACACCCACCCTCACATCCAGGCAGGCACAATCACACTCACTCTCACACCCAGACAGAGACTCCCATACTCAGTCTCACACTAACATAGACAGCCTCACATGTAGTGTCAAACTCAGAGACACACACTGACACTCACCCTCACACCCAGTCTGACATCCATGAAGACACTGTCACATCCACTCTCACACCTACAGAGATGCTGTTACATCCATTGTCACATCTACACAGACACTATCACACTCTCTGTCAATCGCTGAGAGACAGTCTTACACCCACCCACGTATCCAGGCAGACACTGTCATACTCCCTCTCACACCCGGACAGAGACTCCTACGCTCAGTCTCACACTACTGTAGACAGTCTCATATGTAGTGTCAATCACAGAGACACACTTTGGCACTCACCTTCACACCCAGACAGCTACTCTCACACCTAGTGTGACATCCAGGCAGAGACTGTCACACCCACTCTCACACCTACACAGACAGTCTCACACTCACTCTCACACTCAGAGAGACACTTTGACACCCACCCTCGCATCCAAAAGATTTATTATTTTCTTTTCCGCGATCTCTAAACCATTCCCGGATCCAAGTGCATTTGAAAAATATATATATATATAAATATATATGTTTATGGGTAGCGGATTGGCTCTGAAAAGAGCCTTTGTGTTCATGATGTGTAGGTGATTGCTACACATGATAGAGGATCCAGTCTCTCAGGTTATGAAGGAACAGTTTGTTGCCTTTCTCTGTTAGGTGAACTCTGTCAATTCTGTATATACCCTCCATATAAAATTGTAAGTTGTTGGAGTATATAGAAATTATGTTATGGTCCCTGAGGAATGCAGAAACAGTTTTATTGACATGTTTCCTGGATTTCCCTATTTGTGGGCAGAACTGAGTTGACCAGTTCCACTTCTGCCTTTGGTAAATGTGTGAAAAAAACAAGGCAGTGTGTGGGTGAGCGTCATTCATTTTCCAAAGGTATCTTTCATTAGGATTTTCAAACCAACTCCTGTGACTGCACCCAGGTCATTGCCACCACAGTGTACACTCATATCGTCTGGATGTTGGAAATCCTTAATAGTTTCAACCAAAGGAAATAATTGATGCCACTTTAACCATCTCTGGCTCATCCAAGTAATATCCACATTAGATACCCCTAGGTCCCTGTCAATACCACTTATTTTTGTACTCTCTCTGGCCCCAAACACAAAGCTGTGACCCACAACCCACACTCTGAGCATCTTGGAAGTAATCTGGAGTAGCACCCAGGAGAAGGTTGCAAGTAAATGAGGCTGGTTTGAAATGTATTTCAGTTGAAATGGAGGGTAGTAGGTACAGTCTGGAAGAACTGAGTCCATTGGCTGTTGTAGATATTCTTTTGGGTGAAGGTAGGTATTGAGGTTATGTGAATTGTAAGAAAATGTTGGATTGGGTTTTGAGAAATTGGAAAACAGTACAAATAGCTGTGATATGTTCACTGTGAAAGATTCAACCACACCTGCTAAAGGTGGCTTGAAAGTAAGCATGCTCTAGTCAGAAACTGTTATGAACTTGTGACCTGCTGCAGCAGAATGTTGCAGACTGTGTAACCATGGTAACAGAGCTAGAGGAGCATGGGGGGTAGGGAATTAAATACAAAACTACACTGTGATTTTGTTTTACCATATATAGAGGCAGTAATGATTCATAATGATTATTTAATGTTATGATTTGATTTTTGTGTCATAAAAAGTGTTTATATGGATGTGTATTTTTTTATAAGATACAAAAGTAATTCTCGAACTTCCCCGTGGATCCACGGATCCACCTGCAAAAATGTACACAGGGGGCCACGATGAGCACAGTGGTGGATCTGTGGATCCGCGAAACTTACATCATATTGTCTAACTTTTCAGGACTACTAAAAAGGGTTAACTATAGAAACCAGTCACAAGTTGTAGAACATTATATTAACATGAAAGGGAGATTTTGATTAGTTTACTGACTCAGTAACCTTGAAAGGTAAGTTGAAGAGGTTGCCATTAATGGTTGCCTGCTATTAGAGTGGATGTCCATTCTTATGGTTGGTTTTCTGAGCATTTTTCAGGGAGAAGAAATTTTAACTGATAATGAAAAAGAAACATAGAGCACAACAAAGAGAATCATCAGGTATAAGTAGTGAAATGTACTTTATTTTACAAAGTATTAGTACATGAATAAATTAATATTAGGTGAAAGAAAGTGAGCAAGTGTGTTCACAAAATGCAATAAAAGATGTAAATACTAGGTTTGTGATCTGTGTAACGGGATTATACAAGTAATTCAATATATAAGAAAGATATTCAGCTAAACTTGGATAACAGGTTTCATGGATGTTTCCAGTTTCTATTAGTACATTAATGTGATCCCTCATGTATGCTGAAGCTAGTATGGAGAATGCGCTAATGAGTAATTTAATGGTTAAAGATTTTATATTGAGTTCTAAAAATGTAGGGGCTGATTTAAGAACCCGTAGCGCCTCCTTGTGCAGGCGTTAAAAGGAGGCACACCATTGTTTACAATGGGCCTCAATGGCTTTGCAGGATTAATGTCAACATTTTTTTTGCTAATCCTGCAGAGCTCCGAACCAGCGTCAAAAATGTTTATGCTAGTTCCCGTAACTACCGCCATGGTGCGCCATATCTTAGATACAGCACAACCATGGTGGCACTAGGGAATGTTAAGGGGCACACTGAGTGCAGAACCACTTTTCTTAAATCAGGGCCTCAATGTGTTTGTCTATACAGAAATGGGTATGCAATGTTGAATTCATACCGAGAGTCACACATGTATTGAGAGATGATAAAGGTTATTTCACTGTGAGCTAGACATCGATATGAGTGAAGAATATTACTTGAAAAGCTAAGAGAAAAGATTGGGTGAAAGCAGCTGGAACTGTTTTTCGCTGCAGAGGGTGAAGAACTCAGATTTACAGTATGTAGCCTGAACAGGCAGTTGCTGTGTCTAAAGAAGAGAAAATGATTGTTGTTAATTGTTATTCTGTTAAACCTGTACTTGCTATGTTAAGGTACATGTATAGTCTCTAATTTATACTGTTAAGCAAATACAAATTAATACAAATATAAAGGGAGACTTATACTCACTTAGAGACTTAAACAACCAGGTGTGCACAGATAATTTAAGTACATAAGCTGCAGTAAGAGAAGTATTTAGGATGTAATACACTGAATGCAATATGTAGTTTTCTATTGCTGATAATATAGATTCTTATTTATATACAGTGTGGTTTAAATATGGTTTAGGGTACTAATTGGGACCATAGGTACACAGTTTCATTTTTAAGTTCACTTGGCATTAGAAAATGTGTTTAAGTAGGTTTATACTGTGTGTTGTGAGAAAAGTCACCCTTTAAGTGAGATGCATGTATACTATCGAAGAGAGTGTATTTTTTATTAAAAGATTAAACATGTTGTTCTGAGTTTTACTGATGGAGATGAAAGGTTGTAGAGCTGACTGAGGTGAAATATTGTAGAGGCATGTGCCCAGCTATATATGCTCTCTACTAAGACATATGGGCCCGTATTTATACTCCGTTTGCGCCGAATTTGCGTCTTTTTTTTCGACGCAAATTCGGCGCAAAACTAACGCCATATTTATACTTTGGCGTTAGACGCGTCTAGCGCCAAAGTATTGGCAAATAGCGTCATTTTTTTGCGTGAACGCCTTCCTTGGGTTAATGAGATGCAAGGAAGGCGTTCCCGTCTAAAAACAGACGCACATAGCGGTGCGTGGTATTTATGCTCCAGGGCAAAAATCACTCCCGCGCGGCAGGCGGCGCAAAAAAATGGCGCAAAGCATGAATAGTGTGACATTTTAACGCCTGGGTCAGGGCAGGCGTTAAAATGGGGCAAACACACCTGTACTTAATCAGAACACACAGAACAAACAACAGAGCAGCAGAGCAGCAACAGGGAGACATGGAGGTGGTTTTTCTTCAACGTGCACGTAGACGCAGAGCCCTGCAGCAACAACAGCAGCCACAACAACAACAGCAGGGACCCCAAAGACAGCGCAGAAGGCAGGAGAGGATATTCCGCCCAAGAACAACCCTGCATGGCCTCAGGGAACGAGACATCATCCAGAGGTACCGGTTGAACTGGCAGGCCATTCAGCAGCTGCTGACAAATATTGAACAGCAATTGGCCCCCACTTTAGTGACTCCACGCACTATCCCAACAGAAACAAAGCTGCTTGCCGTACTTCACATGCTGGCAAGTGGCTCCTTTCAGACAACTGGTGCCCTGGTTGGTGGAATCTCACAACCATCTTTCTCCGCATTCCTGCCTAAAGTACTGGATGCCATCATTGGACTGACACCCCGCCACATCTGCTTCCCTAACACACTGCAGAAGCAGCAGGAAACAAAACAGGGGTTCTACGCCATCAGTGGCTTTCCGCACGTCCTTGGTGCAATCGACTGCACACACGTACGCCTTGTGCCACCTGCTGCGAGTGAACACCTCTACCGCAACAGGAAGCACACACATTCCATCAACGTGCAGGCCATAGTCGATCACCAAGGACTGATCAGCAACATCGTGGCTAAATATCCTGGGAGTGTACATGATGCATTCATCTTCCGTCACTGCACCATCAACCAACACTTCCAGGATGGACGGTATGGCAATGGACTACTTGTTGGTAAGGACAAAAATCTACTTATATACTCACTGCACAGAAACCCTCTAGGATAAACAACACATACACCACAATAGCAACACCTAGACAGGAACACACTGAGGTACTCACATCACTAGCCATGTGTCACAAGTCACCATTGAACCTCTCACACATTTGAATTTACTCCACAGCTTAGTGTGAAGACATTCATGACTGTGGTTGCCTAAATGTCACCTTGCAAATTGGAAGTCTCACAATAACCTGTACACTAATACAATGCATAACTTTTAAGGGATGGGATGGCCTGGCTATGTTCATATGGACGTTTCTAATACACTTTCATGTTTCAACTCTGCATGGAACTATCATCACACCCCCAGTGAGGACACACGGACACCTGTGTCACAAGTCACAATGCAAGGGAGGGCACACTGTACTTGAGAAACCAATACATCCTGCTGACAAACAGTTAGACAACAAACACTTGCTCAGCCAAGGAAAAATAACAATGCCAAAGTTTCCACCAACAACCATAGGTTGTCACATTAGTACACAAAATAGTCACAGACAACACAACACAACTACTGCCATCAAAGATACGTACAACAGTGCCTCCTACATCTAATTGATACCATTCTGTGTTTCTCTTTCAGCTGATCAGGGGTATGGCATCCAGCCTTGGATAATGACACCATATGGGAACCCAAATACTGCTGCTGAGCGGGCATACAATGACGCCCACAAGAGGACACGCAGCATTGTGGAGAGGACCTTTGGGATCCTAAAGTCAAGGTTCCGCTGCCTTGACATCACTGGCGGAAGCCTACTATACTCCCCAGAGATGGTATGCAAAATTATACTCACTTGTGCCATATTACACAATATTTGTGTACAAAGGAACATTCCCCTCCTTGAACCGGACCCAGACATGCCTGAGGATGATGATGAGGAGGATGCTGGCCTGCAACAGGAGGGGGAACAACCTAACACCTCAGCAGGAGTGCGTAGGCGCCAACAGCTTGTGAACAATTTTTTTACTTAAGTCATTATCATCACTTGTATTCCACACTTGTAAATAAACACAGATCACAAACACCACATCATGCTTTGGCCTATTCATTTCTGACCACCTTTAGTTTGAAATAGCTGAAGATGAATGTCGTCTCATTGATCAAGAATGCCATTAAAAATCATCACACCAAAAATAAACATCACAACTGTATGCACAGAGGGTAGGATGTGACATGTTACATTACCATACACAGAGCCCAACAAGAGTACAAATGTGACAATTAGACATGCCGGATCCAAACAACTGAAACAGTCTCTCATCCAGCCCAAAATTGGAGATCATTTGAAAGTCACATCACACGGGTTCAGAGACAGGGTGGGACCATCCATCTGTACGTGAACATGTCATCAATGGCTTCTCTCAAGTGTATGATGTGAGCAATACACAATTGCAACAACATCAGCTGCCACTAACTCAGGAGGAGACCTTGAAGTTACAGTGACAACATACACACAGACAGGTCATACTGGATCCACATTCCCACACACATGTACACATATGTCATACAACCAACCTAATATTTGAAAGTAGACCATCACAGTTGTGTCCCAGTTTGAACCTAGCAGGAAGATTGTAACATGACACTAAACCAGTTTATGCAGAAAGGGACACAGACAAGCAAAACAATCTTCGCATTATCACATCGTGAACGCTGAGAGTCTTGCAAACTTAGGGGGTCATTCGGACCCTGGTGGTAATTACCGCCCTGGCGGAGGTCGGCGGTAGCACCGCCAACAGGCTGGCGGTGCACCGATGGGCATTCTGACCGCGGCGGTTCAGCCGCAGCCAGAAACGGACTTCCCGCTGCCCTTGAGAATCCACCATGGCGGCGGAGCGCGCTCCGCCGCCATGGGGATTCTGACACCCCCTACCGCCATCCTGTTCCTGGCGGGTCTTCCGCCAGGAACAGGATGGCGGTAGGGGGTGCCGCGGGGCCCCTGGGGGCCCCTGCAGTGCCCATGCCAATGGCATGGGCACTGCAGGGGCCCCCGTAAGAGGGACCCACAAAGAATTTCAGTGTCTGCTTTGCAGACACAGAAATTCGCCACGGGTGCAACTGCACCCGTCGCACCTTCCCACTCGGCTGGCTCCATTCTGAGCCGGCGTCCTCGTGGGAAGGGTGTTTCCCGCTGGGCTGGCGGGCGAACTTTTGGCGGTTGCCCGCCAGCCCAGTGGGAAAGCCAGAATGACCGCCGCGGTCTTTCGGCGGGAACCGCTTTGCGGGCGGCGACCGCCGCCCGCCGCGGTCAGAATGACCCCCTTAGTCATATGAAAATGGTATGCAACTTAGCTCCAAATCATCAATACTGCAAACGTCAAATGGCTAATGAGATGAATGAATGGTCAACAGTCATTCATACCATATGGCCTTACATTCGCCCGCTGCTGCAGGTTTGCCAGGATATGATAAAAATACTCCATGGATACAGTAGCTATTCTGGATGGTCAAATCCTAGGGTGCTGGGGGACTAACTCCACCTCTACCACCCCCAAAACATACAGGAATCATGTACTTGTGAACTAAACACATGCATAAGGCACATATGTGGCCTCAATGTCACAAGTCCTACACAAATATGAAACACAAAATCATAATGGGACATGGTCAGCCCCCTAAAAACTGAAAGTGACTCTCCCACTCCCTGTTAGGACTACAGATAAAAGCATCCCCATCATAAAGGTGGGGACATTTTGGAGACGGAATACATAATGGTATCAAAAATCTCATTTCAAAATAGCCATCAGCAATTACAACAAATATGTTGTCAAATATGGTCAATACATTAGTTAACGTATCCCAAACATCACAGTGTGAAGGCCGTCTATACATAAAAGTACGGACATTTGTCAGATACAAACACAAATGTGTCTCACATCGCACCGTTTTACCATGACAAATCACCTTTCCAAAGCTAAACACATGAAGACATTTGGATCAATTTGCTCCATATTCTACGCATACAGCATGGCCGTCATAATTTGTTCATGTACATGAGTGCACACAATGCAGAGTCAGATACAAATGTATCCAAAAGTGTCTTGATATTTCACCTTCAAATTATGATTTACATCCACAATATTTTTGACTCTGCATCATGTGCACTACTGTACGTGTAATAAAAACCACGCACATGATGTATGCGTGGTCAAAATGACGCTATATGCACAATATGTTGGTCATCTCATGTACATTATCAATATTAATATTCATATCATATTTTTTGACTCCGCATCATGTGCACCACTGTACGTGTAATAAAAACCACGCACATGATGTATGCGTGGTCAAAATGACGCTATATGCACAATATGTTGGTCATCTCATGTACATTATCAATATTAATATTCATATCATATTTTTTGACTCCGCATCATGTGCACCACTGTACGTGTAATAAAAACCACGCACATGATGTATGCGTGGTCAAAATTACGCTATATGCACAATATGTTGGTCATCTCATGTACATTATCAATATTAATATTCATATCATATTTTTTGACTCCGCATCATGTGCACCACTGTACGTGTAATAAAAACCACGCACATGATGTATGCGTGGTCAAAATGACGCTATATGCACAATATGTTGGTCATCTCATGTACATTATCAATTATTAATATTCATATCATATTTTTTGACTCCGCATCATGTGCACCACTGTACGTGTAATAAAAACCACGCACATGATGTATGCGTGGTCAAAATAACGCTATATGCACAATATGTTGGTCATCTCATGTACATTATCAATTATTAATATTCATATCATATTTTTTGACTCCGCATCATGTGCACCACTGTACGTGGAAAAAAAACGACGCCCATGATGTATGCGTGGTGTAATTGACGCTACATGCACAATATGTTGGTCATCTCATGTACAATTGGAAATATTAATATTCATAGCATATTTTTACACTCCGCATCATGTACACTGTAATGCGTCAAAAAAATATGACGCACATCTGTGTATGCGTGAAAATATGACGCATTACGCGAAAATAAAAACGGCGGCCATTTTATGCAGGAAGTGATGTAATAGGATATCCTGTTTACCAAATCTGTACTGGGAGTTGACTTTCACTTTCACTTTGCAGTCTCAGAGTTATCTAGACTGTGTGGTTGTGTGAAAGGTGTTGTCCTGTGTTTTACTGCTTTAGTGTCCTGTGTGCCTTGTATTTTGTCTTTGTGTCAATCTTTTATTGTTGTCAAACATTGTCTCAGTCTGTTTAGTGTTGTTTGGTCTATACCTGTGATAGTTTGTATTGTCTGTGGGAGTCTGTTGTGGGTAGCATAGTTTGGGGTGTTAGTTGGGCTATTTTTCTCCTTCTTCTTTTTCTTTCACACCTCTACCTTTCCCCATTTCCCACTTTTTCTTTCATTTTTCTTTGTTACTTTTTTCAACCTCGCATCATGTCAGGTAGGCCTCGCCTGTCCAGGATGGGTGAAGACGAATTGGGGGGCTTCATATGGCTCGTAAGCCATTTCCTCCCACTGATGCTGGAGGCTGGGGGCCGTGTGATACAGGGGTATCACACGGAGGCCAGGAAAATACGTTGGGAGAAGGTGCGCCATCACCTGGTCCGGGTCTACGGGAGTATGAGGAATGTCCATCAACTCAAGCACCGCTGGGCAGATCTGATCACCAGGGAACAGGACCTGCTGGACCACCTGGGACTCCGGATTGGTGGCTATGTTGGTGAGTAATAATCAATTACATGGGAATAATAGGAATGTGTGCGTGAACATGTGATGATTGGTAGCCAATCTGCAAAATAAGTAGCTGACTGCGTGTTATACTAGGGAAACCTAGGCCCATGGGCATACACATAAATCCCCATTTTTGCTACACATGTACACCCAATAACAGCAGTAAAATGCAACATCTATTAGTATTTTGCTAAGTAGCCCCCTCTCTGCGTCACAAAATGATGCAAATGCTGCGCTACAAAGGTATACATATGTGTCCAAATGTGTATTTGTTGCCGGGTGTGTATGAAGACCTATGCTACCAGGCCGATGCCTTATCTTTGCAACACATACCAGATGGCTGTAGCTGCATGGAATGTAGTGTTGCATTTGTGTCTGAAAAGCAACACGTGAACTGCTCAATTTGTACTCTACTGGTCAGAATGGCCAGTGAGTACGTCATGTAGAAACAACATACCTACATATGTAGACGCCATAGCTAGACCGAAAATTGCGAACACATGATGATGCAACACCTGTGTGTTGCCTTCACGTCACATGAAGTTAGTCATGTTGTCCACACATATGTCACATGTGTGTCTGGTTGCTGTGTGTTGAACCTGTCCCCATAGCCTGTTTGATGGTGAGTGGTCATGCAGTCCTCATGGAACCAGTTGTGAAATGTTTCTCTCTGGGATGCACATGCTGAGATGTATGGATCACATGATTGTTCGGGCCTACTAATGGAGGAGTAACTTGGACGACACATGACTGTCCTGGCCACTGCATGAGTGTAGTAGGGTGTGTCACTGGAGCAGGAGACTCATCCAATGATAATCTAGAATACAAAGTCAGCCAGGCAGGATGAGCATGTGTGAAAGTGTATCATTACCATGTAATATTCACACACTGTCATTGTAACAGAAATTATTTGTCTGTTCACCCAGTCTGAGTATAATCTTCCTTTCATGCTTTACAGGTGGACCAGCCCCGTACACCGTTGGTGAGGTAGCCCATTTTGACGACCCCGATACCTACAGTGAGTGTTGCCTAAGTGCTATTTACATTGTTTGGAAATGAAGCATGATGGATTACTGTGTGTTCAGGACAATTCATGATATGATGTGCTGGCCGTTCATTGGCTTGGTTGTTTTGGTGTGATATCAAATTGGAATAATGTTTCGGTAAAGCAATCCCTAGTCATCTCTCAGATTGAGGGGCAGTAGGTCATTCAATTAGTGCGACTATTGGGAATAGCATGACTCATTTTGAACACACTGGTCAATGTTAGACTTGGTCAGGAACTTGCCATTAACTGAGTCAGCATATCAGACTGACAGTCTCCCAGATAGCTTAGGCACATGGCTTCGATGACAAGTGCTTCTTCCTAGTTGAGGATGGACTGTGTACACTGTAGGTCGGATCTTCCGGGGGCATGTACTTCCACAAGGTGACCTCGAAGTGTGTGTGACTTGAGTGCAATGGCCTAGGTGTTCTGTTGAATCATGTGAATGGGTGTTCTACCTCCTCTGTGTGTGTTGTAAAACATGCCTCACTAATAGTATGTTATGTTTGGCTAAGTCATATCATTTTGACATGTGTGGACCTGGGATGTGACAAGGTTGGGCTGACTCCAACGTGTTGCTAGCCCTTCATAGGTGTTGTGTGTGAAGGCACATGCTTGTTGCACTTTCTGTACACTCCTGGTTGTGCATTGATCATGGGATTGTTGTTTGTTCTTCCCACACCACCCACAAAGACTGGGATGTTACTGTGAAACAGGGTACCTAGGACTGTAGCAACCAGTATGTTACACGTACTTAACACCTTTTGTGACTTGAGTTTGTACCTAGGTCCAGATGTAGCAAAATGTCTCCACATTGCAAATAGCATAATTTGATGTTAGTGAGTTGCAAACGTCTGTTTCCTAATCCGAAATGTTATTGGTGGTCATGTACATATTCGCAAAATGGTTTTCTAAAGTAAAAAAATAAAGGAGTTTACCAGCCCTACTTGCAAATCACAGTGTTAGGCAATCCCATTTGCTAACGAGTACGTGGTTGCAAAGTGAGTAGCTGTTATCATCCACTTGAAGTGGCTGCTAACCAACTTGCTGACTGGAAGGGGTCCTCATTGTGAACCTTCACCTTTGTGAGTGGACCAAAATACTCCTGCACAAAACAGCCAGTGGTCTAGGGGAGCAATAATTATTGTGTAAATTACGAACAATCAATTGTTGTGAATTTAAACAAATCGCAGCTCATTTTCCTTTCAGATAAAGGGCCTACACTTGGTGAAAAATAACTTGCTTCATTTAAAAGCAGTCACGTCTATGGAGTTCTGCTGTTCCCAGCAGGCCTCCATCCCCGTGAGTGCCCATAGTTGCTAAGGTGGTGCAAGTTGGAACCCACATCATTGATGTTCATGAGGTGGGATTTAGGGACCCCATAGTGACTCGCAGACGGTGTCAGAGACACCGTTCAGCTTTGCAATTTGCTAGTTGATTTCCCATCAATTCCTACATCTGGCCCATAGTGTCGACATATGATTCATGGCCAGGGGTTCAATCTTAGCACACAACTATTTCGAAATGCCATTGAGTGAGGAGTGTGATTCTTATCACATAGAATGACATATGTAGTGAAGTCAGTATGCGGACGAGCTGGTGCCATAATGTATAATGGCTTAGGTATGAATTGTAGGAGTAGTTTAGGGTGATGTCATCCATCATGTAGAGACATGGATCTGCTATATGTGATATGCCCTTCAGTATGCATGATTCACATGTACTTCCTCTGAGCCTTCCCGTGACATATGTTGTAACAATTGCTGCAACCAATACATTGCTAGTAATGGTCAAATTACCCATTGTGGTATTCAACCCACTGTAAATTCTATGCTCAATATTTGCCTTTTCCCTTCACAGCTGCAAACCTGAGTGCCGCAGCTCGAAACCAGTTTGAGCGCCGTGCAATGAGGTACAGGCACATCCTGCAGGTGCAGTGTGGGTATCGGAGGATGGCCCGCAGATACAATTCGGAACGGGCCTCCGGGGCGTGGTATGCCACACCACAGGCTCCACCAACGGTGCCACCTACAACCACCAGGTCTGCCCAAGGGGACCCAGCGACGGACCAGCCATCTTCCTCCAGACCTGGACCCAGCCGTGTGTTGGGAGCAGGGCTGTCCCGTGGCCACTCCACTCCAGCAACAATCTCCACCTCCACCGGCACGCAGACCAGCAGTGACCCTCCAATTGACCCTGCAGCCTTCAACGCATTGTCTAGGAAACTGGACAGGTTAATTCAAAAGGTTGACAACCTGACGGAGGACATGGCGGAGGTCAAAAAGAAGGTGCGCTCCATCCGGCGCACACTTCAGAGGGCAAATCCTTAGTTATTTTGCCCTCCTGAACTTTTACCCCTCCCCTCTCACCTCTTTCCTCTTTTCATACTGTTAGTTGGGTTTGGGGGGTTAGTTGTAGGATAAGTATAGGTAATTAGCTTAGTTAGTGTTAGGTAAGAGGGTGGGGGGTCCTTATACTTTCTATCTAATATTTTTGTGTGGGTGGGTGGGTGGGGGGCAATGTTGGGATTCCTGTTTGATAAAAAAAAAAAAATAAAAAAAAATATTAAAAAAAAAATATATATATATATATATGTTTGTTTAGGATAGTATAGTATGTGTGTAGGTTAGTAAGTGTTGTCCTGCATGTGTCTTGTCTCATAATGGTGGGTGGGGGGTTGATGTTTAGATCGTTTCGTTACATGTGTAGAGTAAGTTTAGCTTAGGTTAGTTAGGGACAGTTGTGGGTTAGTAGTAGTCAGGTTAGATTAGTGTAGGTTTATCTTTCCCTTAGTTGCCTCTTTTCTTACTTATTTGAAATAAAAAATTTGTTAACCCTTTACCAGATGCGTTAGGTGCTACCTTTTCATGGCCTTGACATCAGTGTAGCAGAAAGTTTTAGTATGACATTTGTGTCCTATGCTCGCTATCCCCAGGCTATTGAGGTTTAACATGCCAGCTACCCGTGTGCTAACTTGGTAAGTATCCACCGTGTGGGAGAGCCACCATTGGTAGTCTGCATAGATCATCAAGATTTGGGGTTGGTATGTATCCTACTTCACAAAGAGTGCTTCCAGAGTTGATTTTGTAGGTAAATAGATAGGTCGGACAGCATTGTGAAGTTCAGGGAGAGCTTTGTAGATGAGTATTTGTTCACACTCTTGTCTTGTTGCTGTCATTGCTGACCTACATCATGTGTGTACTGCTTGAGCATGACTTTCCTTCATGGTAGTATACGCTGTAAGGGTGATTGATGCAGTGTAATTTGGTTAACATTCCTTTCATTTTACAGCATAATGTATTGTGTTAGTATCGCAAGGTGCCTACATTTCTCATCCACCATTAGTTGTCTAGAATAGCTATGGATGGGGCCTCATTCTGTCCAACACAGCATGATTGTGTGTGCTTAGTCCCTACATCAGTTATTTTCCTCAGTCTAGTAAAGCTATGATGCAATCCTGGCCACTGCACAGATGTTTCAGTAGACATGAAATCAGGACAGTAGTCTAGAGAATCAACATGGTTGCCACACAGCCACTTTGGAGTTATGTACTGCATAGTTGAAGTGTGAAATGACACAGAGACACAATTGGTGTGCAAGTGATATTTATTTTTAGGTGGAGTAGTGCAAAAAGTCCATTAACAATGTTAGGTGAGTCCGTTCTGGTGCATTCTTAAATGGTGATCCTATTTACAGGGTGTGGATGATGCTCCTGACATGCTGGGGTGATGTCACAGACGGTGCAGAGGAACAGGAATTGCCAAATGGTAGGAGAGAAACATTTACAGCCAATGTGGACAAGTTAAACAGTAGATTGCCGAACAGTCATTGAGGGTAGTTGGAGTGAGGCTGGCATGTGTCAAAACGTAGGACCTTGGTCAGAGTGGGGCATGGTGCAGGGACTAGGGCTTCCGGGTACTCTTGCGTGTGAATGTTATCTGTTCCATGTCTTCTTCTTCTGATGTGTGTGTTGCCTGGTGTGTCCTTGTTGTTGTTGGTTTTGAAGGGGCAACACACACCTCAGTGTCAGAAGACATGGAGGCAGACATCCCGGGGGCTGATCCCTGTCCAGTTATGAAGGGCAGTACTGCAGCAAGGAGAGCGTGCTGGTTTTTCAGAATGGCAGCCACATCCCGATGGTAGGCAGCCAGGTCTGCCCTGAGGGGTTCGATGTTGCATTCGTGCACACGCTGACTGGCTTGCTGTTGGAGTTGTTTGGTCAACTGGATGACAGCTGTGCAGATTGCCTTCTGTGTTACTAAAAGTTCCTCCAACAGCGATGTTCTGGCTTGCATTGCAGCTGCCTGATCAGCAGTTGACAGCATGCACGAACGCACCCCCTCAAGGCTGGCTGCCATAGTTTGCATCCCCACCCGCACCTCCTTGACCAGCTCCCGCTGGACCCCAACGACTGTTCTTTCGAAGCTGGTGCCAGTGTCGTCAGAGTCCTCAGCTGTGTTGGAGCTGGCAGGTCTTACAATTGGGGTGGCGGGTGGTTCTACTGTGGTGGCTGCTTCATCTTGGCTCCTCCTTGTTACTGAAGGGGGGGTTTGGAGGCTTTCGAGGACCATGTCAATGGTCTCTTGTGTGAGGTTGATGTTCTCGTCATCCATGTCATCAGGGAACTCATGGACAGGCATATCGGCAGGAGATCCGTGTTCCTCTGCAAAGAAACAGGGTACAATTAGTGTGTCTGTGTTGAGATCATTTAGCACTAAGATACAAGCCTTTGGATGCCTTTACTTTGTACTCTGATTTTGTCTTGGTATCTGCTGTCTGTCATAGGGAATTGTTGTAGGCCTATGGCCCACCTGTGTGTCACATATATGATATGGAGCTATCAGACATGCCTGCCAGGACATCTCTAGGTGTTGATTTGTAATTATTTTGGAATATGCATTTTTTTGTCCTACTCCTCTCTCGGTGTTTCACTATTGTTATGGAGGGACATTTGTTTGGGTGGGCTCTCATTATCCTACATGTGATTCTTGGCTTTCTAGGCAGCAGGATAGCTAATGGTGTGGGGGACTAAGTTTGACCCACTTGTAAATAACTCTGTCACCCAGATATTGTATTTAGCTCAGACAGAATAGCAGTGCCTCTGGTCTCCCACAACAGAGGAATGTTTAGAAGTCCAAGCCCATGACATCTTTGGGACTTCTCAGGGAAGTGGTGGTCACTCAGGTCCTACACATTTCTATCTTTTCCGGTATGTTCCCATACACAAATGACACAGACAGTATTTGTTGGATATGAAGTTTCAGTGTACAACTGACTTGTAGGAATTTCGGTGTGAGCCCCAATAACCAAAACAATACACACAGTTAGAACTGAAATAGTCCGCAGGAAAGTAATACATTGGTACACAGCTATCATGGTGCATAACAGTTTCTACTCTCCCTCTGCTTGTTCTATATATAGCACTGCATGTTAAGTTTGGAGCTTGTCTGTCTGAATCACAGGGGAGACATCATCCCTCATATCAGAGGAATGGGCTGGGATCTGGTTGTGCATCAGCAGCAAGGCAGGCAGCATCTAGATGTGATTTTCGGTTTGTAAACTCCCCCATGCGTGTCTTGGGACGAGGAAGTGAATTTAAAAGACATATGTAATGGTGATGACAAAGTTTCCCTACGCAGGAATGGCAAACCTTAACCCCTACCACATCTATCATCAACGAACCAGACGGTATCCTTGACTGGGGCACAGAGTGAATATGTTCTGGCAAACTCCAGTGCAGAAGTAGGCAAAACAGGGTGATTTGACTAATTGCCAACACCTCAGGACTGACTATTTGCTACATTAACTGATAGGAAGGGCAATGAGATTCATTTAGTGCAAAGTGCTCTGAGGCACTTAGATGTGAGCAAATGAGTATAAGTACATTCAGGGTAAGATGCACAAAGGCCTCCAACCTGAGGCTATTGCGCAAAGTATACGTTTCACTTGCCACGCTACACTTTGACTGACTGTGGGTGTTGTGACTGCCCTGCCAGCACACTTGCCTCACAGGCCCTGCACCATACACTTTTTATTCACATTGCATGATCTGTACATGTTAGGTGGCATGACCTATGTATGTCAATGTTAGGATGTGGTATGGATGTAAACATTGTTGATGTTTGTATCTGATGGGGTCTCGTGTGTCTTACTGGATTGGCTTGTTTATCGTATGGATGTCCTATTTTTTGGTTAGACTGTGCAGATGTGTTTCATTGACCAGTTGCCTGTGTCCCCTCGTCAATGTTGTTGTCTGAGCAGTATGACATTTGTGATGTAGCATTGTTAGGCAGGCACGTGAGGGACCCTGATGTATGCAGCATGTGTGTGTCGTTAGTGCTGTGTGGCTCCTATTGCTGTTTACTTAGGCTTATGTATGTGTCAGTTATGGACATTCGGCATTTAAGTGTACTGGTAGCTTTGTCTTATTTCTAGGAGTAGTTGCAGATGTCATCCTCACCCCCTAATTTAGGAATGTATGTTCCAGGGTGGGGTTCCTGCCATTTGGTACTATAGCTGCCCAGAGATGAGAGGTGTTATTGTCAACTGTGGTGGCAGTTAAGTTGCAGTTGTTGTATTTGCTACTGCATTACAGGTAGGGACCTAGTTGATGGGGAATAGTTTGTGCAAAACAAGTGCCTGGATGTGGATTCAGGGTAGTGTCCTTCCCACCTGTCACTGGTTTCCCTTGGCTCTCTTGTTGTAATTACAGGATGTCCCCATGGGACTGTAGTGGTGGCAGTATTTTGTCGTGGCCCGGCTATGGTCAGTACTGGCCATTCCCCCCTGCCGTGCCCCTTTCCCCATGCCACTTCATATATGTGCTAAGTTACATGCATTGTGTAGTAGGTATCCCCCCCTGCTTACAGTCCCCATTATTGCATTGTAATTCCCCATGCGACTTACCCTGCATGTGCGTTGTGTCATGGTAGTCTGCGCTGTCCAGTCCTTGAATCCCTGTGACGATCTCCTCCGGGATGACGGCTGCGACCATCTCCTCCATGTGGTCCAGAGCCTCTTGTTGTGCTGGACTCCCCCCTCCAGTCTGCATTGCTGCCTTCCTGTTCCTGGCCATTTTCTCTTTGGTCCTACGTTTACAGTCATGCCAGCGTTTCTTACACTCGGTGACTGTCCGGCGTTCTTCCGCCACACTGTTTATCTTGTCCACAATTTCTTTCCAGATGGCCTCTCTCCTACTGAGTGGCAATTTTGAGGATATGAAAAGTTGGTGCTGGGGTTCCGTCACCTCTTTCACCAGGATTTCCTGCTCCTCTGCACTGAAGCGACACTTTCTTTTTTTCTTTAACATGTCCTGGTTCCTGTGTGCTTCCTCCTGGCTGGGTCCTGGTCTGCTCTCATCCTCCTGGGGTCTGTTGGGGCATCTGGGATCCATTTTGGGTCTCCTCTCCTGTCAGTGCAGTTTTCGCGCAAAAATGTCACGCAATAGTGTGAAAAAAAACGGCGTATTCACGATAGCGCTGTCGTAAATCGACCCACAGTGATTTGCGTCACTTTTACGTGGGTTTGCCTTACGACAGACCGACGCTGTTTGCGTCACGAAATAATGACTCCCACCTGTTGGTTGCGCCGCCGTACGTCAAAGTATAAATTTGACGCCCGAATGGCGCATCCAAATGGCGTTAGACGGCGCAAATTTTTTTGACGCAAAACTGCGATGGCGCAGTTTTGCGTCAAAAAGTATAAATATGGGCCATGGTACTTATATAGCTAATAAGAAAAATATTTATCAAGTGAAACAGTGATAAAGTCACTTGTGGATTCACCAATGCAGGCACTAACATACCGGGTCATACACGAAGGGTGACACTGATAGATTCAATAACACAGTCAGAGACACACGGATGCATACACTAACACACCTAGGCACACACTGATCTGTACTCTGACACACCTATGTACACTGTGATGTATAGACTGACATAACCAGGCGCGTACTAACGAGTGTAGTGACACACCCCAGCATGTACTGTTGCATGCACTGACACAACCAGGTGGACACTGATGCATTGACTGAGAAACCCAGGTGCACTGTAATCCATACACTATAATACCCAGGTGACAGTGATCCATACACTGACACATTCAGGGGCGCACTGAGATATACACTGGGACACTTAGGTATGCAGTAGTACATGTAGTGGGACACACAAATGCATTCCTATCTATATACTGACAGAGCCAGGGCACACACTGATGTATACATGGACACATACAGACACACTCTCTTACATATACTGAGACACCCATAGATGCAATTATGCATGTACTGACAGATCCAGGCACACATTGGTGCATGCACTGACACATCCAGGTGGGCACTGATGTATTCACCAAAACATTCAGATGTACACTACTGTATATCCTGAGACAACTAGACACAGAGAGATGGATAGAGTGACACCCACACACCTAAGAGCACACTGATGTATATGCTACCACACACAGGTACACACCAATGCATACACTGATACACTCTGGCAAATATATAGATTTACTAAGACATTTAGGTGCACAGTGAAATGTAGAGGTATATACGGGTAGGTACACACCAATACATACACTGACATTCAGAGGGACATATTGATGCATACACTGAAACAGGTAGCTACACTCTAATGGATAGACTGGCATGCCCAGGTATGTACTATGCATAGGCTGTGGCCTAGACATGTGGTGATGTATATACTGATGTACCTAGACCTAAATATTGTCAGACATTTTGAGAGAGATTTATAAGTACAGTAAGAGAGTAAGCAACACACATATGCATAGAGTTTCACATGTGGGAGGACATTACTCCATATAGAAAAGGTTTGAAGAAGACAGTGATATATAGTGACGTGAACAAGGTAACGCTTATGAATATTGTGACACAGGTAGACACACAGTGTTACATTGACTGGTGCATGTAGGAGAAAGTCTTGTGTTCACTGGTGCACTAATACACAATCTAAGAAATAGTCTCATCGATAAAGGCAAACAGTGATGTAGTATATATTTGTAAATTTAGTATAAATTAAACGTTGTATTAGAAAATGTTGTTCTTAACTTTTTTCCCATATGTGTAAATGTATTCTTTGTTTGTTTTCCAGGTATTGATTTCTATTAAGGTAAGAAGATTGAAAATGCCCGACAAAAGAGAAACAAGGAAAAAAAATAAACAACTGTACTACCTTCTCAAAACTGACAACAAAAACAAAATATGGTGGACAATGTTCAGAAAACAAAAGAGATACTGGTAAGAGAACTGTTGGAAATGGTGCTTTTTGCAGGGTTATCCCCCAAATTTCTGCCTTCTTCTTCCTATTTTTTCTGATCTTTTTTTGCTGGTTTATTGTTTCTGCACACTCTACCACTGTAGATCAGTGCTAAATTGCAAGTGCCCCCTGTGTGTAAATTGTTTTGGTGATTGGTGTATCCATGATTGGCATATCTGGCTTACTCGTAAGTCCCTAGTAAATAGCACTATGTGTGCCCAAGGCCTGTAAATCAAATCCTACTGATGGGTCTGCAGCACTGATTGTGCCACTCACATGAGCAGCCCTGTAAAACATGTCTCAGACCTGCCACTGCAGTGTCTGTGTGTGTAGTTTTGCACTGCCAATTCAACATGGGAAGTGTACCCACTTGCCAGGCCTAAAGTTCCTTTTTACTACATGTAAGTCACCCCTAAGGTAGGCTCTATGTAGCTCCATGGGCAGGGTGCAGTATATTTAAAAGGTAGGACATGAACTGGTGTGTGTTACAAGTCCTGATAGTGAAATACTGCTAAACTCGCTTTTCACTATTGCAAGGCCTATCCCTCCCATAGGTTAACTTGGGGATTGCCTTTAAGTATCATTTAAGTGCAGTTTCCCATTGGGAGCAGATAGAGATTTGGAGTTTCGGGTCTCTGAACTCCTAAATTAAAAATACATTTTTTGGTAGAGTTGTTTTTTAGATTGTCTGTTTGATAATGCCACTGTTAGAAGGTGTACATTTTCTTGCTTAACCATTCTGAGCCTCTGCCTGCCTGTGTAATCCACGTCTGGGTCAGACTGATAGTTGGGCTGTTTGTGAATTCACTATAGACAGTGATACAACAGGAGCTGAGGTGTGTCTTGCATATCCTGATGAGTCTTCCTGGGATAGATTGGGGAGGGAAGAGCTGACACCTGCACCTGAAAGGGTTATGCCTGTCCTCACACAATGCAGTCTCCAACCCCCTGGAGTATGTCTCGGGCCAGGCCTGAGCAAGGCAGGATCTTGTGAACAACAGAGACTTTCCTTTGAAGTTTGCCTACTTCAAAGGCAGAAACAAGTATAAGTTGTGGAGCCAAAACCCCAGACTTGTTGAACACTTCTGGATCAAGAGGAACCTCTGCCAAGGAGAAGAGCTGAAGAGCTGGAGGAGGAGTATTGCCCCTTTGCTGTGTATTCTTGGCTGGGTTGGCGTGCAGTTGCTGCTTCTGCCTCATGTGGACAAAGACTGGACTTTGTTGTCTATCCTGCTTGTGAAGTTTCTCCAAGGGCTTGTAGTAGAGCTGCCTCCTGTTGGAAGTCTCAGGGATATCAAAGACTTCAGGGTCATTTGCCTACAGCACTGGTAATTGTGTGTTCTGTGCTGCAACAGAAGAAAAACCACCACCACTGCGTCAGCGATGCTGCTGCCTGCATCATGACCTGACGGGGCTGCACGGAGCGTGCCCCGCTTCGCACCGCAACCCTGGTCTCACCAATGCCACCACCTGATGCTGTCACTGAGCCACTGCTTGCACTGTGACCTGTGGACTCCGCACTCTGCAATGCCTTGCTCATACCACATCCTTGGTAACCCAACAATGCCGCTCTATGCTGATACTGACGCCGCTGCCTGCACCGTGGCCTAAGGACACCGCTCGTGGGGTACATGAAGCACCGTCCCGTCCCGCACCGCAGCCTTGGTCCACCAACACCAGCAACACTCCATCGACGTGTCGAAGTCTGCACCACAACCTGGAGACATTGCACATCGCACCGCCCCACTTCACACCGCAGCCCGGGTCTCACGATGATGTACTCACTACAAAAACCAAACTCATCATGTAGATGTAGTTTCTATGTCTGAAGAAGATGATAATAAGTGGCATGAATTTGGTGCATATCTATTTGCAGAAGAACATTTTGATTTAGGCACAAAGCAAATAATATGCATGTATTGTTATGATAAGTTACGAAAGAATAAAATGCCAGCTAGAGCAATTCATAACAAATTAGAGTTGGTACCTATGCCAGATTAACTTAATGAATCAAATGTGTATGAGTCAATTTTAATATAAACTGTACATCCATTTCCAGCAATTGTTTGAATAGAGTCAAAAACAAAAAGGGAAGGGTAGTATATTTACCTCTAGATTTAAAAAAAAGTGTTGATACTGTGGGTGTTGAAAAATACGTAAATGAACCACTGACTATTCTAGTAAATGGAGTTTCCACAACAAGTTAAAAAAAAATCTGGCAAGAATTAGGTGTCAATAAAGCGAAAAACGCTCCAATTTATTTGAAAGAAAATAGCATTTTTCATATAAATGTTGATATTACTGGAGATGTAACCTGTGTTGAAGATGAAATAGTACAATCTAGTGGACAGATTGAAAAAGTGGACAAGAAGAAGTCACAAGAAATATATGAACACTATAGTATTCATCCACTACATTTGAAAGATGATGTAGGGGATTCAATTGATTTGTTTCAAATGAAAAAAGCTAGAGGAGCTCCTTTGAATGTCTGGGAAAAAAGTTCAGAGGCTTGTTGGTTTCCACATCTATTTACTACAGGAGTAGGTGGCTGTTATGATGACCAGCCTACACAAATACCAGCAGCTGAGTGCAGGTCAACAATTCTATATTCAGAGGATCCTAAGTTACGACAATGTATTACTTATATGTTCCATCTGTTACTTAAGAGTGATTTGTCTGGACACTCATGTGCTGCTAACCATATTCTTAAGACAGTAGTTAATCTCTAAAATCTTTTTGCAGGAGATTTTGTGGATAGGATACAAGGAAAAGATGAGAATCTAGAGTGCAACGTAATCAATTTGATGGCTTGTCACCGTGGCAATAAAGAATACTGGTACCCTCGTCATGGAGAAGTTAAATGTATGCTACGAAAACTAGGTCCTCCTACTTGGTTTGTAACACTTAATTGCCCAGAGTATGCATGGGATGATTTATTTACATTTCTAAGAGTAGCAAATTCTAACATAAAGCATGTCCATATGAAGACAGCTGGAGAACTTTGCTCTCTGGATCCTTCTACTGTTTGTAGATATTTCAATCACAAGTTTCAAGCTATGCTGGCTTTAATATGAAATAACACAAATCCTCCTCTTGGAGAAGTCATAGATTTACTTTGGAGAAGGGAATACCAAGCAAAAGGAGCCCCTCATATACACATTCTGTTATGAATAAAGAGTGCCCCAAAATTTGGAACTGACCCTGATGAGTGTGTTCTGTCTTTTATAGAGCAGTATGTTACATGTGCCACTCCAGATGGCAATCACAACAAATATTTAAGAGAACAATGTCCACGTTTCCAAACACATAAGTGTAACAAATATTGTTGCTGAAGATATAGAAGCAAAGGAAAGTTTTATACTAGATGTCGTTTTGGATTTCAAAGGCCTATCATCTCTAAGGGAAGAGTAAACAGCTTTCTGTCTGCAGTAAAGGCACACACTCACCAGAAAATCAACAAAACATATATACAATTGCAGAAGAGCAGAGGCTTCCAAATATATTGACAATTATAATCCTGTCATCCTGAAATTATGGAATACAAATATGGACATACAGTTTGTTGCTTCACCTGTCTCTCACTGCCTGTTTTTTGCTACCGGCTACGGACGGTCACAGTTCCCCCTGCCGCTGCCTCCTCTGCGGCCCACCCTCCTCGCACACCCATTGGCCCTACCTCCTGCCTCCCAGCTGCTCCACCCTCCCACCCCACCCTCTTAATGGCAGCTGCTGCGCGGAGCCCATGTAAATCCCTGACCGGGTTCTGGCCAGGAGTTTCACATGGCTACACCAGCCTGCCCCGTGCCCCTGATACGGTGGACTGCTGCCTGGACAGCAGTTCGAGGCCCTCCTCCACCCGCAGGCACCCTCCTGCGCCTCATCCGTAGCGCCTAGTGGTAGGCTTTCCCTGCATTCACCGCGTGAGTACTCCTTCTGTGTTGCTGTAATTTGTTTATGTGTCTGTTTCTGTTTCTGTCTCTGTTATCTGCATCGCCGTTTATTTCTGCCACTTGAGTATTCCTTTGTGTTGCTGTAATATTGCTTCTGTTATTTGTATTTGTATTTGTATCGCCATGTATTTTGCATCTGTCCTGACCCTTTGTGTTTTCTGCGCGTCTCTGCCCCCTTGCCCCCCTTGTATATCTTTCGCTTCACCTGTCTCTCACCGCCCGCTTTTTGATACCGGCTCCGGCCAGTCACTGTTCCCCCTACCGCTGCCTCCCCAGCGGCCCGCCCCCCGCACACCCATTTGCCTTCCCTCCTGCCTCCCAGCTGCTCCACCCTCCCACCCAACCCTCTTAATGGCGGCAGCTGCGCGGAGCCCCGTGTAACTCCCCGACCGTGTTCTGGCCAGGAGTTTCACTTGGCTCCACCAGCCTGCCCCGTGCCCCTGATACTGTGGACTGCCGCCTGGACAGCAGTCCGAGGCACTCCTCCACCCGCAGGCACCCGCCTACACCTCATCCCTGGTGCCTAGTGGTAGGCTTTCCCTGCGTTCGTCACATGAGTATTCCTTCTGTGTTGCTGTAATTTGTTTATGTGTCTGTTTCTGTTTTTGTCTCTGTTATCTGCATCGCCGTTTATTTTTGCTGCATGAGTATTCCTTTGTGTTGCTGTAATATTGCTTCTGTTATTTGTATTTGTATCGCCATGTATTTGGCATCTGTCCTGACCCTCTGTGTTTTATGCGCATCCCTGCCCCCTGTGTATCTTTCGCTTCACCTGTCTCTCACCGCCTGTTTTTTGCTACCGGCTCCGAACAGTCACTGTTCCCCCTGCCGCTGCCTCCCCTGCGGCCCGCCCTCCTCGCACACCCATTGGCCCTCCATCCTGTCTCCCAGCTGCTCGACCCGCCCACCCCACCCTCTTAATGGCAGCCACTGCGCGGAGCCCCATGTAAATCCCTGACCGGGTTCTGGCCAGGAGTTTCACTTGGCTCCACCAGCCTACTGCGTGCCCCTGATACTGTGGACTGCCACCTGGAAAGTAGTTCGAGGCCCTCCTCCACCCGCAGGCACCCACCTGCGCCTCATCCCTGGTGCCTAGTGGTAGGCTTTACCTGCATTCGTCGCATGAGTATTCCTTCTGTGTTGCTGTCATTTGTTTATGTGTTTTTTTCTGTTTCTGTCTCTGTTATCTGCATTGCCGTTTATTTTTGCTGCATGAGTATTCCTTTGTGTTGCTGTAATATTGCTTCTGTTATTTGTATTTGTATCGCCGTGTATTTTGCATCTGTCCTGACCATTTGTGTTTTCTGCGCGTCTCTGCCCTCTTGCCCCCCTGTATATCTTTCGCTTCACCTGTATCTCACCACCTGTTTTTTGCTACCGGCTCCGGCCGGTCACTGTTCCCCCTGCCGCTGCCTCCCCTGCAGCCCCCCCGCGCACACCCATTGGCCCTCCCTCCTGCCTCCCAGCTGCTCCACCCTCCCGCCCCACCCTCTTAATGGCGGCTGCTGTGCGGAGCCCCGTGTACCTCCCTGACCGGGTTCTGGCCAGGAGTTTCAGTTGGCTCCACCAGTCTGCCCTGTGCCCCTGATACTGTGGACTGCCGCCTGGACAGCAGTTCGAGGCCCTCCTCCACCCACAGGCACCCGCCTGCACCTCATCCCTGGTGCCTAGTGGTAGGCTTTCCCTGCGTTCGTCAGATGAGTATTCCTTCTGTGTTGCTGTAATTTGTTTATGTGTCTGTTTCTGTCTCTGTTATCTGCATCGCCGTTTATTTTTGCTTCATGAGTATTCCTTTGTGTTGCTGTAATATTGCTTCTGTTATTTGTATTTGTATCACCGTGTATTTTGCATCTGTCCTGACCCTTTGTGTTTTCTGCGCGTCTCTGCCCCCCGAATATCTTTCGCTTCACCTGTCTCTCACCGCCTGTTTTTTGCTACCGGCTCCGGATGGTCACTGTTCCCCCTGCCGCTGCCTCCCCTGCGGCCCGCCCTCCTCGCACACCCATTGGCCCTCCCTCCTGTCTCCCAGCTGCTTGACCCACCCACCCCAACCCTCTTTATGGCGGCCACTGCGTGGAGCCCCGTTTAACTCCCTGACCGGGTTCTGGCAAGGAGTTTCACTTGGCTCCACCAGCCTGCCCCTGTGCCCCTGATACTGTGGACTGCCGCCTGGACAACAATTTGAGGCCCTCCTCCACCCACAGGCACCCGCCTGCACCTCATCCCTGGTGCCTAGTGGTAGGCTTTCCCTGCGTTCGTCGCGTGAGTATTCCTTCTGTGTGCTGTAATTTGTTTATGTGTCTGTTTCTGTCTCTGTTATCTGCATTGTCATTTATTTTTGCCACGTGAGTATTCCTTTGTGTTGCTGTAATATTGCTTCTGTAATTTGTATTTGTATCACCGTGTATTTTGCATCTGCCCTGACCCTTTGTGTTTTCTACGCGTCTCTGCCCCCCTGCCCCCGTATATCTTTCGCTTCACCTGTCTCTCACCGCCTGTTTTTTGCTACTGGCTCCGGATGGTCACTGTTCCCCCTGCCGCTGCCTCCCCTGCGGCCCGCCCTCCTCGCACACCCATTGGCCCTCCCTCCTGTCTCCCAGCTGCTCCACCCTCCCACCCCACCCTCCTAATGGCAGCCGCTGCGCGGAGCCCAGGGTAAATCCCTGACTGGGTTCTGGCCAGGAGTTTCACTTGGCTCCACCAGCCTGCCCCGTGCCCCTGATACTGTGGACTGCCACCTGGACAGCAGTTTGAGGCCCTCCTCCACCCACAGGCACTCGCCTGCACCTCATCCCTGGCGCCTAGAGGTAGGCTTTCCCTGCATTAGTCGCATGAGTATTCATTCTGTGTTGCTGTCATTTGTTTATGTGTTTGTTTCTGTTTCTGTCTCTGTTATCTGCATCGTCATTTATTTTTGCCGCGTGAGTATTCCTTTGTGTTGCTATAATATTGCTTCTGTTATTTGAATTTGTATCACCGTGTATTTTTTATCTGTCCTGACCCTTTGCGTTTTCTGCGCGTCTTTGCCCCCTTGCCCCCGTATATCATTCGTTTCACCTGTCTCTCACTGCCTGTTTTTTGCTACCGGCTCCGGCCGGTCACTGTTCCCCCTGACGCTGCCTCCCCTTGTGGCCCTGCCCCCTCGCACACCCATTGGCCCTCCCTCCTGCCTCCCAGGTGCTCCACCCTCCCACCCCACCCTCTTAATGGCGGCCACTGCGCGGAGCCCCGTGTAGCTCCCTGACGAGGTTCTGGCCAGGAGTTTCACTTGGCTCCACCACCCTGCCCCTGATACTGTGGACTGCCACCTGGACAGCAGTTCGAGGCCCTGCTCCACCCGCAGGCACCCGCCTGTGCCTCACCCTGGTGCCTATTGGTAGGCTTTCCCTGCGTTCGTCGCATGAGTATTCCTTCTGTGTTGCTGTAATTTGTTTATGTGTCTGTTTCTGTCTCTGTTATCTGCATCGCCGTTTATTTTTGCCGCATGAGTATTCCTTTGTGTTGCTGTAATATTGCTTCTGTTATTTGTATTTCTCTCACCGTGTATTTTGCATCTGTCCTGACCCTTTGTGTGTTCTGCGCGTCTCTGCCCCCCTGCCCCTGTATATCTTTTGCTTCACCTGTCACTCACCGCCCATTTTTTGCTACCGGCTCCGGACGGTCACTGTTCCCCCTGCTGCTGCCTCCCCTGCAGCCCCGCCCCCCTCGCACAGCCATTGGCCCTCCCGCCTCCCAGCTGCTCGATCCGCCCACCCCACCCTCTTAATGGAGGCCGCTGCGCGGAGCCCCGTTTAACTCCCTGACCGGGTTCTGGCCAGGAGTTTCACTTGGCTCCACCAGCCTGCCCCTATGCCCCTATGCCCCTGATACTGTGGACTGCCGCCTGGACAGCAATTCGAGGCCCTCCTCCACCTGCAGGCACCCACCTGCGCCTCATCCCTGGTGCCTAGTGCTAGGCTTTCCCTGGGTTTCTCGCGTGAGTATTCCTTCTGTGTTGCTGTAATTTGTTTCTGTGTCTGTTTCTGTTTCTCTCTCTGTTATCTACATCGCCATTTATTTTTGCCACGTGAGTATTCCTTTGTGTTGCTGTAATATTGCTTCTGTTATTTGTATTTGTATCACCGTGTATTTTGGATCTGTCCTGACCGTTTGTGTTTTCTGCACGTCTCTGCCCCCCTGCCCCTGTATATCTTTCGCTTCACCTGTCTCTCACCACCTGTTTTTTGCTACCGGCTGCGGACGGTCATTGTTCCCCCTGCCGCTGCCTCCCCGGGGCCCGCCCTCCTCGCACACCCATTGGCCCTCCCTCCTGCCTCCCAGCTGCTCCACCCTCCCACCCCACCCTCTTAACGGCAGCCGCTGCGTGGAGCCCCGTGTAAATCCCTGACCGGCTTCTGGCCAGGAGTTTCACTTGTCTCCACCAGCCTGCCCCGTGCCCCTGATACTGTGGACTGCCGCCTGGACAGCAGTTTGAGGCCCTCCTCCACCCGCAGGCACCCGCCTGCACCTCATACCTGGTGCCTAGTGGTAGGCTTTCCCTGCGTTCATCGCGTGAGTACTCATTCTGTGTTCCTGTAATTTGTTTATGTGTCTGTTTCTGTTTCTGTTTCTGTCTCTGTTATCTGCATCGCCGTTTATTTTTGCAACGTGAGAATTCCTTTGTGTTGCTGTAATATTGCTTCTGTTATTTGTATTTTTATTTGTATCTCCGTGTATTTTGCATCTGTCCTGACCCTTTGTGTTTTCTGCGCGTCTCTGCCCCCTTGCCCCCCGTATATCTTTTGCTTCACCTGTCTCTCACCACCCATTTTTTTATACCGGCTCCAGCCGGTCACTGTTCCCCTTGCCGCTGCCTCCCCTGCGGACCCGCCCCCCTCGCACATCCCTTGGCCCTCCCTCCTGCCTCCCAGCTGCTCCACCCTTTCACCCCACCCTCTGAATGGCGGCTGCTTCGTGGAGCCCCGTGTAACTCCCTGACCGGGTTCTGGACAGGAGTTTCACTTGGCTCCACCAGCCTGCCCCCGTGCCCCTGATACTATGGACTGTCGCCTGGACAGCAGTCTGAGGCACTCCTCCACCTGCAGGCACCCGCCTGCACCTCATCCCTGGTGCCTAGTGGTAGGTTTTCCCTGCGTTCGTCGCGTGAGTATTCCTTCTGTGTTGCTGTAATTTGTTTATGTGTCTGTTTCTGTTTGTTTCTCTGTTATCTGCATCGCCATTTATATTTGCTGCGTGAGTATTCCTTTGTGTTGCTGTAATATTGCTTCTGTTATTTGTATTTGTATTGCCATGTATTTTGCATCTGTCCTGACCCTCTGTGTTTTCTGCGCTTCTCTGCCCCCCTGCCCCCGTATATCTTTTGCTTCACCTGTCTCTCAATGCCCGTTTTTTGCTACCGGCTCTGGACGGTCACTGTCCCCCCTGCCGCTGCCTCCCCTGCGGCCCCGCCCTCCTTGCACACCCATTGGCCCTCCCTCCCTCCTCCCAGCTGCTCCACCCTCCCACCCCACCCTCTTAATGGCATCCGCTGCGCGGAGCCCCGTGTAAAACCCTGACCGGTTCTGGCCAGGAGTTTCACTTGGCTCCACCAGCCTGCCCCGTGCCCCTGACACTGTGGACTGCCGCCTGGAAAGCAGTTTGAGGCCCTCCACCACCCGCAGGCACCTGCCTGCGCCTCATCCCTGGTGTCTAGTGGTAGCCTTTCCCTGCATTCTTCGCATGAATATTCCTTCTGTGTTGCTGTCATTTGTTTATGTGTTTGTTTCTGTTTCTGTCTCTGTTATCTGCATCACAGTTTATCTTTGCCGCATGAGTATTCCTTTGTGTTGCTGTAATATTGATCTGTTATTTGTATTTGTATCGCCGTGTATATCATTAGTTTCACCTGTCTTTCACTGCCCGTTTTTTGCTACCGGCTCCGGCCGGTCACTGTTCCCCCTGCCGCTGCCTCCCCTATGGCCCCGCCCCCTCGCACACCCATTGGCCCTCCCTCCTGCCTCCCAGCTGCTCCACCCTCCCACCCCACTCTCTTAATGTCGGCCGCTGCGCAGAGCCCCGTGTAGCTCCTTGACCGGTTTCTGGCCAGGAGTTTCACTTGGCTCCACCAGCCTGCCCCCGTGCCACTGATACTGTGGACTGCCACCTGGACAGCAGTTTGAGGCCCTGCTCAACCCGCAGGCACCCGCCTGTGCCTCATCCCTGGTGCCTATTGGTAGGCTTTCCCTGCGTTTGTCGCGTGAGTATTCCTTCTGTGTTGCTGTAATTTGTTTATGTGTCTGTTTCTGTTTCTGTCTCTGTTATCTGCATCGCCGTTAATTTTTGCCGCATGAGTATTCCTTTGTGTTGCAGTGATATTGCTTCTGTTATTTGCATTTCTCTCACCGTGTATTTTGCATCTGTCCTGACCCTTTGTGTTTTCTGCGCGTCTCTGCCCCCCTGCCCCCGTATATCTTTCGCTTCACCTGTCTCTCACCGGCCATTTTTTGCTACCGGCTCCGGACGGTCACTGTTCCCCCTGCCTCCCCTTCGGCCCGCCCCCCTCGCACATCCATTGGCCCTCCCTCCCGCCTTCAAGCTGCTCCACCCTCCCACCCCACCCTCTTAATGGCGCCTGCTGCGCTGAGCCCAGTTTAACTCCCTGACCTGGTTCTGGCCAGGAGTTTCACTTGGCTCCACCAGCCTGCCCCCTGCCCCTGATACTGTGGACTGCAGCCTGGACAGCAGTTCGAGGCTCTCCTCCACCTGGAGGCACCCACCTGTGCCTCATCCCTAGTGCCTAGTGGTAGGCTTTCCCTGCGTTCGTTGCATGAGTATTCCTTCTGTGTTGCTGTAATTTGTTTCTGT
Organism: Pleurodeles waltl; assembly: GCF_031143425.1. Lineage (NCBI taxonomy): Eukaryota > Metazoa > Chordata > Amphibia > Caudata > Salamandridae > Pleurodeles > Pleurodeles waltl. Next base: position 247,129,455 of record NC_090449.1, on the reverse strand, counting down.
TTCTGTCTCTGTTATCTGCATCGCCGTTTATTTTTTCCGCATGAGTATTCCTTTGTGTTGCTGTAATATTGCATCTGTTATTTGTATTTGTATCACCGTGTATTTTGCATCTGTCCTGACCCTTTGTGTTTTCTGCGCGTCTCTGCCCCCCTGCCCCCTCAGTGTCTCTTGCACTTCACCTGTCTCTCACCGCCTGTTTTTTGCTACCAGCTCCCGGCCGATCACTGTTCCCCCTGCCGCTGCCTCCCCTGCGGCCTGCCCCCTCCGCACTCCCTTTGGCCCCCCCAACTTTCCAGCTGCTCCACCCTCCCACCCCACCCTCTCAATGGTGGCCGCTGCGTGGAGCTCCGTGTAACTCCCTGACCGGGTTCTGGCCAGGAGTTTCACTTGGCTCCACCAGCCTGTCCCCGTGCCCCTGATACTGTGGACTGCCACCTGGACAGCAGTTCGAGGCCCTCCTCTACCCGCAGCTGGTGGTCCTGTCTGGGGCAGCGGGGCTGCTGGCGGTCGCCTCCTGGGCAGCGGGGCTGATGGCGGTCTTCTCTGCCGTGCTGATCTTCCCAGACTTGCCGGTTTTCTTGTGCCCCTTCCACACCTTGGAAGGTGTTGCAGCTGACTCCACACACCCACCTGTACCCCTGGAAATGGCTTTGATGGCTGGTGTCTTCCCCCTCTCCCGCCGGTCACTGGCCAACTTTTGATGCTTGACAGGTGGGGGACTGTCTGTGCTGTGGCTCCTTGCCGCTCGACCCGCCCACCCCACCCTCCTAATGGCAGCCACTGCGCGGAGCCCCGTTTAACTCCCTGACCGGGTTCTGGCCAGGAGTTTCACTTGGCTCCACCAGCCTGCCCCTGTGCCCCTGATACTGTGGACTGCCACCTGGACAGCAATTCGAGGCCCTCCTCCACCCGCAGGCACCCACCTGCGCCTCATCCCCGGTGCCTAGTGGTAGGCTTTCCCTGGGTTCGTCGCGTGAGTATTCCTTCTGTGTTGCTGTAATTTGTTTCTGTGTCTGTTTCTGTTTCTCTCTCTGTTATCTGCATCGCCATTTATTTTTGCCACGTGAGTATTCCTTTGTGTTGCTGTAATATTGCTTCTGTTATTTGTATTTGTATCACCGTGTATTTTGCATCTGTCCTGACCGTTTGTGTTTTCTGCACGTCTCTGCCCCCCTGCCCCTGTATATCTTTCGCTTCACCTGTCTCTCACCACCTGTTTTTTGCTACCGGCTGCGGACGGTCATTGTTCCCCCTGCCGCTGCCTCCCCGGCGGCCCACCCTCCTCGCACACCCATTGGCCCTCCCTCCTGCCTCCCAGCTGCTCCACCCTCCCACCCCACCCTCTTAACGGCAGCCGCTGCGTGGAGCCCTGTGTAAATCCCTGACCGGGTTCTGGCCAGGAGTTTCACTTGGCTCCACCAGCCTGCCCCGTGCCCCTGATACTGTGGACTGCCGTCTGGACAGCAGTTTGAGGCCCTCCTCCACCCGCAGGCACCCGCCTGCACCTCATACCTGGTGCCTAGTGGTAGGCTTTCCCTGCGTTCATCGCGTGAGTATTCATTCTGTGTTGCTGTAATTTGTTTATGTGTCTGTTTCTGTTTCTGTCTCTGTTATCTGCATCGCCGTTTATTTTTGCAACGTGAGTATTCCTTTGTGTTGCTGTAATATTGCTTCTGTTATGTGTATTTGTATTTGTATCTCCGTGTATTTTGCATCTGTCCTGACCCTTTGTGTTTTCTGCGCGTCTCTGCCCCCTTGCCCCCCGTATATCTTTTGCTTCACCTGTCTCTCACCACCCATTTTTTTATACCGGCTCCAGCCGGTCACTGTTCCCCTTGCCGCTGCCTCCCCTGCGGCCCCGCCCCCCTCGCACATCCCTTGGACCTCCCTCCTGCCTCCCAGCTGCTCCACCCTTTCACCCCACCCTCTTAATGGCGGCTGCTTCGTGGAGCCCCGTGTAACTCCCTGACCGGGTTCTGGACAGGAGTTTCACTTAGCTCCACCAGCCTGCCCCCGTGCCCCTGATACTGTGGACTGTCGCCTGGACAGCAGTCTGAGGCACTCCTCCACCTGCAGGCACCCGCCTGCACCTCATCCCTGGTGCCTAGTGGTAGGCTTTCCCTGCGTTCGTCGCGTGAGTATTTCTTCTGTGTTGCTGTAATTTGTTTATGTGTCTGTTTCTGTTTGTTTCTCTGTTATCTGCATCGCCATTTATATTTGCTGCATGAGTATTCCTTTGTGTTGCTGTAATATTGCTTCTGTTATTTGTATTTGTATTGCCATGTATTTTGCATCTGTCATGACCCTCTGTGTTTTCTGCGCGTCTCTGCCCCCCTGCCCTTGTATATCTTTTGCTTCACCTGTCTCTCAATGCCCGTCTTTTGCTATCGGCTCTGGACGGTCACTGTTCCCCCGGCCGCTGCCTCCCCTGCGGCCCCGCCCTCCTTGCACACCCATTGGCCCTCCCTCCCGCCTTCCAGCTGCTCCACCCTCCCACCCCACCCTCTTAATGGAAGCCGCTGAGCGGAGCCCCGTGTAAAACCCTGACCGGTTCTGGCCAGGAGTTTCACTTGGCTCCACCAGCCTGCCCCGTGCCCCTGACACTGTGGACTGCCGCCTGGAAAGCAGTTCGAGGCCCTCCACCACCCGCAGGCACCTGCCTGCGCCTCATCCCTGGTGTCTAGTGGTAGCCTTTCCCTGCATTCTTCGCATGAGTATTCCTTCTGTGTTGCTGTCATTTGTTTATGTGTTTGTTTCTGTTTCTGTCTCTGTTATCTGCATCACAGTTTATCTTTGCCGCATGAGTATTCCTTTGTGTTGCTGTAATATTGATCTGTTATTTGTATTTGTATCGCCGTGTATATCATTCGTTTCACCTGTCTTTCACTGCCCGTTTTTTGCTACCGGCTCCGGCCGGTCACTGTTCCCCCTGCCGCTGCCTCCCCTGTGGCCCGCCCCCTCGCACACCCATTGGCCCTCCCTCCTTCCTCCCAGCTGCTCCACCCTCCCACCCCACTCTCTTAATGTCGCCCGCTGCGCAGAGCCCCGTGTAGCTCCCTGACCGGGTTCTGGCCAGGAGTTTCACTTGGCTCCACCAGCCTGCCCCCGTGCCACTGATACTGTGGACTGCCACCTAGACAGCAGTTTGAGGCCCTGCTCCACCCGCAGGCACCCGCCTGTGCCTCATCCCTGGTGCCTATTGGTAGGCTTTCCCTGCGTTTGTCGCGTGAGTATTCCTTCTGTGTTGCTGTAATTTGTTTATGTGTCTGTTTCTGTTTCTGTCTCTGTTATCTGCATCGCCGTTAATTTTTGCCGCATGAGTATTCCTTTGTGTTGCAGTGATATTGCTTCTGTTATTTGCATTTCTCTCACCGTGTATTTTGCATCTGTCCTGACCCTTTGTGTTTTCTGCGCGTCTCTGCCCCCCTGCCCCCATATATCTTTCGCTTCACCTGTCTCTCACCGGCCATTTTTTGCTACCGGCTCCGGACGGTCACTGTTCCCCCAGCCTCCCCTGCGGCCCGCCCCCCTCGCACATCCATTGGCCCTCCCTCCCGCCTTCAAGCTGCTCCACCCTCCCACCCCACCCTCTTAATGGCGCCCGCTGCGCTGAGTCCCGTTTAAAACCCTGACCTGGTTCTGGCCAGGAGTTTCACTTGGCTCCACCAGCCTGCCCCCTGCCCCTGATACTGTGGACTGCAGCCTGGACAGCAGTTCGAGGCTCTCCTCCACCTGGAGGCACCCACCTGTGCCTCATCCCTAGTGCCTAGTGGTAGGCTTTCCCTGCGTTCGTTGCATGAGTATTCCTTCTGTGTTGCTGTAATTTGTTTCTGTTTCTGTCTCTGTTATCTGCATCGCCGTTTATTTTTTCCGCATGAGTATTCCTTTGTGTTGCTGTAATATTGCATCTGTTATTTGTATTTGTATCACCGTGTATTTTGCATCTGTCCTGACCCTTTGTGTTTTCTGCGCGTCTCTGCCCCCCTGCCCCCTCAGTGTCTCTTGCACTTCACCTGTCTCTCACCGCCTGTTTTTTGCTACCAGCTCCCGGCCGATCACTGTTCCCCCTGCCGCTGCCTCCCCTGCGGCCTGCCCCCTCCGCACTCCCTTTGGCCCCCCCAACTTTCCAGCTGCTCCACCCTCCCACCCCACCCTCTCAATGGTGGCCGCTGCGTGGAGCTCCGTGTAACTCCCTGACCGGGTTCTGGCCAGGAGTTTCACTTGGCTCCACCAGCCTGTCCCCGTGCCCCTGATACTGTGGACTGCCACCTGGACAGCAGTTCGAGGCCCTCCTCTACCCGCAGCTGGTGGTCCTGTCTGGGGCAGCGGGGCTGCTGGCGGTCGCCTCCTGGGCAGCGGGGCTGATGGCGGTCTTCTCTGCCGTGCTGATCTTCCCAGACTTGCCGGTTTTCTTGTGCCCCTTCCACACCTTGGAAGGTGTTGCAGCTGACTCCACACACCCACCTGTACCCCTGGAAATGGCTTTGATGGCTGGTGTCTTCCCCCTCTCCCGCCGGTCACTGGCCAACTTTTGATGCTTGACAGGTGGGGGACTGTCTGTGCTGTGGCTCCTTGCCGCTCGACCCGCCCACCCCACCCTCCTAATGGCAGCCGCTGCGCGGAGCCCCGTTTAACTCCCTGACTGGGTTCTGGCCAGGAGTTTCACTTGGCTCCACCAGCCTGCCCCTGTGCCCCTGATACTGTGGACTGCCACCTGGACAGCAATTCGAGGCCCTCCTCCACCCGCAGGCACCCACCTGCGCCTCATCCCCGGTGCCTAGTGGTAGGCTTTCCCTGGGTTCGTCGCGTGAGTATTCCTTCTGTGTTGCTATAATTTGTTTCTGTGTCTGTTTCTGTTTCTCTCTCTGTTATCTGCATCGCCATTTATTTTTGCCACGTGAGTATTCCTTTGTGTTGCTGTAATATTGCTTCTGTTATTTGTATTTGTATCACCGTGTATTTTGCATCTGTCCTGACCGTTTGTGTTTTCTGCACGTCTCTGCCCCCCTGCCCCTGTATATCTTTCGCTTCACCTGTCTCTCACCACCTGTTTTTTGCTACCGGCTGCGGACGGTCATTGTTCCCCCTGCCGCTGCCTCCCCGGCGGCCCACCCTCCTCGCACACCCATTGGCCCTCCCTCCTGCCTCCCAGCTGCTCCACCCTCCCACCCCACCCTCTTAACGGCAGCCGCTGCGTGGAGCCCTGTGTAAATCCCTGACCGGGTTCTGGCCAGGAGTTTCACTTGGCTCCACCAGCCTGCCCCGTGCCCCTGATACTGTGGACTGCCGTCTGGACAGCAGTTTGAGGCCCTCCTCCACCCGCAGGCACCCGCCTGCACCTCATACCTGGTGCCTAGTGGTAGGCTTTCCCTGCGTTCATCGCGTGAGTATTCATTCTGTGTTGCTGTAATTTGTTTATGTGTCTGTTTCTGTTTCTGTCTCTGTTATCTGCATCGCCGTTTATTTTTGCAACGTGAGTATTCCTTTGTGTTGCTGTAATATTGCTTCTGTTATGTGTATTTGTATTTGTATCTCCGTGTATTTTGCATCTGTCCTGACCCTTTGTGTTTTCTGCGCGTCTCTGCCCCCTTGCCCCCCGTATATCTTTTGCTTCACCTGTCTCTCACCACCCATTTTTTTATACCGGCTCCAGCCGGTCACTGTTCCCCTTGCCGCTGCCTCCCCTGCGGCCCCGCCCCCCTCGCACATCCCTTGGACCTCCCTCCTGCCTCCCAGCTGCTCCACCCTTTCACCCCACCCTCTTAATGGCGGCTGCTTCGTGGAGCCCCGTGTAACTCCCTGACCGGGTTCTGGACAGGAGTTTCACTTAGCTCCACCAGCCTGCCCCCGTGCCCCTGATACTGTGGACTGTCGCCTGGACAGCAGTCTGAGGCACTCCTCCACCTGCAGGCACCCGCCTGCACCTCATCCCTGGTGCCTAGTGGTAGGCTTTCCCTGCGTTCGTCGCGTGAGTATTTCTTCTGTGTTGCTGTAATTTGTTTATGTGTCTGTTTCTGTTTGTTTCTCTGTTATCTGCATCGCCATTTATATTTGCTGCATGAGTATTCCTTTGTGTTGCTGTAATATTGCTTCTGTTATTTGTATTTGTATTGCCATGTATTTTGCATCTGTCATGACCCTCTGTGTTTTCTGCGCGTCTCTGCCCCCCTGCCCTTGTATATCTTTTGCTTCACCTGTCTCTCAATGCCCGTCTTTTGCTATCGGCTCTGGACGGTCACTGTTCCCCCGGCCGCTGCCTCCCCTGCGGCCCCGCCCTCCTTGCACACCCATTGGCCCTCCCTCCCGCCTTCCAGCTGCTCCACCCTCCCACCCCACCCTCTTAATGGAAGCCGCTGAGCGGAGCCCCGTGTAAAACCCTGACCGGTTCTGGCCAGGAGTTTCACTTGGCTCCACCAGCCTGCCCGTGCCCCTGACACTGTGGACTGCCGCCTGGAAAGCAGTTCGAGGCCCTCCACCACCCGCAGGCACCTGCCTGCGCCTCATCCCTGGTGTCTAGTGGTAGCCTTTCCCTGCATTCTTCGCATGAGTATTCCTTCTGTGTTGCTGTCATTTGTTTATGTGTTTGTTTCTGTTTCTGTCTCTGTTATCTGCATCACAGTTTATCTTTGCCGCATGAGTATTCCTTTGTGTTGCTGTAATATTGATCTGTTATTTGTATTTGTATCGCCGTGTATATCATTCGTTTCACCTGTCTTTCACTGCCCGTTTTTTGCTACCGGCTCCGGCCGGTCACTGTTCCCCCTGCCGCTGCCTCCCCTGTGGCCCGCCCCCTCGCACACCCATTGGCCCTCCCTCCTTCCTCCCAGCTGCTCCACCCTCCCACCCCACTCTCTTAATGTCGCCCGCTGCGCAGAGCCCCGTGTAGCTCCCTGACCGGGTTCTGGCCAGGAGTTTCACTTGGCTCCACCAGCCTGCCCCCGTGCCACTGATACTGTGGACTGCCACCTAGACAGCAGTTTGAGGCCCTGCTCCACCCGCAGGCACCCGCCTGTGCCTCATCCCTGGTGCCTATTGGTAGGCTTTCCCTGCGTTTGTCGCGTGAGTATTCCTTCTGTGTTGCTGTAATTTGTTTATGTGTCTGTTTCTGTTTCTGTCTCTGTTATCTGCATCGCCGTTAATTTTTGCCGCATGAGTATTCCTTTGTGTTGCAGTGATATTGCTTCTGTTATTTGCATTTCTCTCACCGTGTATTTTGCATCTGTCCTGACCCTTTGTGTTTTCTGCGCGTCTCTGCCCCCCTGCCCCCATATATCTTTCGCTTCACCTGTCTCTCACCGGCCATTTTTTGCTACCGGCTCCGGACGGTCACTGTTCCCCCAGCCTCCCCTGCGGCCCGCCCCCCTCGCACATCCATTGGCCCTCCCTCCCGCCTTCAAGCTGCTCCACCCTCCCACCCCACCCTCTTAATGGCGCCCGCTGCGCTGAGTCCCGTTTAAAACCCTGACCTGGTTCTGGCCAGGAGTTTCACTTGGCTCCACCAGCCTGCCCCCTGCCCCTGATACTGTGGACTGGAGCCTGGACAGCAGTTCGAGGCTCTCCTCCACCTGGAGGCACCCACCTGCACCTCATCCCTGGTGCCTAGTGGTAGGCTTTCCCTGTGTACTTTGCATGAGTATTCCTTCTGTGTTGCTGTAATTTGTTTCTGTTTCTGTCTCTGTTATCTGCATCGCCGTTTATTTTTGCCGCATGAGTATTCCTTTGTGTTGCTGTAATATTGCATCTGTTATTTGTATTTGTATCACCGTGTATTTTGCATCTGTCCTGACACTTTGTGTTTTCTGCGCGTCTCTGCCCCCCTGCCCCCTCAGTGTCTCTTGCACTTCACCTGTCTCTCACCGCCTGTTTTTTGCTACCAGCTCCCGGCCGATCACTGTTCCCCCTGCCGCTGCCTCCCCTGCGGCCTGCCCCCACCGCACACCCATTGGCCCCCCCAACTTTCCAGCTGCTCCACCCTCCCACCCCACCCTCTCAATGGTGGCCGCTGCGTGGAGCCCCGTGTAACTCCCTGACCGGGTTCTGGCCAGGAGTTTCACTTGGCTCCACCAGCCTGTCCCCGTGCCCCTGATACTGTGGACTGCCACCTGGACAGCAGTTCGAGGCCCTCCTCTACCCGCAGCTGGTGGTCCTGTCTGGGGTAGCGGGGCTGCTGGCGGTCGCCTCCTGGGCAGCGGGGCTGATGGCGGTCTTCTCTGCCGTGCTGATCTTCCCAGACTTGCCGGTTTTCTTGTGCCCCTTCCACACCTTGGAAGGTGTTGCAGCTGACTCCACACACCCACCTGTACCCCTGGGAGTGGCTTTGATGGCTGGTGTCTTCCCCCTCTCCCGCCGGGCACTGGCCAACTTTTGATGCTTGACAGGTGGGGGACTGTCTGTGCTGTGGCTCCTTGCCGCTCGACCCGCCCACCCCACCCTCCTAATGGCAGCCGCTGCGCGGAGCCCCGTGTAAATCCCTGACTGGGTTCTGGGCAGGAGTTTCACTTGGCTCCACCAGCCTGCCCCGTGCCCCTGATACTGTGGACTGCCGCCTGGACAGCAGTTTGAGGCCCTCCTCCACCCAAAGGCACTCGCCTGCGCCTCATCCCTGGCGCCTAGAGGTAGGCTTTCCCTGCATTCGTCGCATGAGTATTCCTTCTGTGTTGCTGTCATTTGTTTATGTGTTTGTTTCTGTTTCTGTCTCTGTTATCTGCATCGCAGTTTATTTTTGCCGCGTGAGTATTCCTTTGTGTTGCTATAATATTGCTTCTGTTATTTGTATTTGTATCACCATGTATTTTGTATCTGTCCTGACCCTTTGTGTTTTCTGCGCGTCTTTGCCCCCTTGCCCCCGAATATCATTCGTTTCACCTGTCTCTCACTGCCCGTTTTTTGCTACCGGCTCCGGCCGGTCACTGTTCCCCCTGCCGCTGCCTCCCCTTGTGGCCCTGCCCCCTCGCACACCCATTGGCCCTCCCTCCTGCCTCCCAGCTGCTCCACCCTCCCACCCCACCCTCTTAACGGCGGCCACTGCGCGGAGCCCCGTGTAGCTCCCTGACTAGGTTCTGGCCAGGAGTTTCACTTGGCTCCACCACCCTGCCCCTGATACTGTGGACTGCCACCTGGACAGCAGTTCGAAGCCCTGCTCCACCCGCAGGCACCCGCCTGTGCCTCACCCTGGTGCCTATTGGTAGGCTTTCCCTGCGTTCGGCGCATGAGTATTCCTTCTGTGTTGCTGTAATTTGTTTATGTGTCTGTTTCTGTCTCAGTTATCTGCATCGCCGTTTATTTTTGCCGCATGAGTATTCCTTTGTGTTGCTGTAATATTGCTTCTGTTATTTGTATTTCTCTCACCGTGTATTTTGCATCTGTCCTGACCCTTTGTGTGTTCTGCGCGTCTCTGCCCCCCTGCCCCTGTATATCTTTTGCTTCACCTGTCACTCACCGCCCATTTTTTGCTACCGGCTCCGGACGGTCACTGTTCCCCCTGCTGCTGCCTCCCCTGCAGCCCCGCCCCCCTCGCACAGCCATTGGCCCTCCCGCCTCCCAGCTGCTCGATCCGCCCACCCCACCCTCTTAATGGAGGCCGCTGCGCGGAGCCCTGTTTAACTCCCTGACCGGGTTCTGGCCAGGAGTTTCACTTGGCTCCACCAGCCTGCCCCTGTGCCCCTGATACTGTGGACTGCCGCCTGGACAGCAATTCGAGGCCCTCCTCCACCCACAGACACCCACCTGCACCTCATCCCTGGTGCCTAGTGCTAGGCTTTCCCTGGGTTCGTCGCGTGAGTATTCCTTCTGTGTTGCTGTAATTTGTTTCTGTGTCTGTTTCTGTTTCTCTCTCTGTTATCTGCATCGCCATTTATTTTTGCCACGTGAGTATTCCTTTGTGTTGCTGTAATATTGCTTCTGTTATTTGTATTTGTATCACCGTGTATTTTGCATCTGTCCTGACCGTTTGTGTTTTCTGCACGTCTCTGCCCCCCTGCCCCCGTATATCTTTCGCTTCACCTGTCTCTCACCACCTGTTTTTTGCTACCGGCTGCGGACGGTCATTGTTCCCCCTGCCGCTGCCTCCCCGACGGCCCGCCCTCCTCGCACACCCATTGGCCCTCCCTCCTGCCTCCCAGCTGCTCCACCCTCCCACCCCACCCTCTTAACGGCAGCCGCTGCGTGGAGCCCCGTGTAAATCCCTGACCGGGTTCTGGCCAGGAGTTTCACTTGGCTCCACCAGCCTGCCCCGTGCCCCTGATACTGTGGACTGCCACCTGGACAGCAGTTTGAGGCCCTCCTCCACCCGCAGGCACCCACCTGCACCTCATACCTGGTGCCTAGTGGTAGGCTTTCCCTGCGTTCATCGCGTGAGTACTCATTCTATGTTGCTGTAATTTGTTTATGTGTCTGTTTCTGTCTCTGTTATCTGCATCGCCATTTATTTTTGCAACGTGAGTATTCCTTTGTGTTGCTGTAATATTGCTTCTGTTATTTGTATTTGTATTTGTATCTCCGTGTATTTTGCATTTGTCCTGACCCTTTGTGTTTTCTGCGCGTCTCTGCCCCCTTCCCCCTGTATATCTTTTGCTTCACCTGTCTCTCACCACCCATTTTTTTATACCGGCTCCAGCCGGTCACTGTTCCCCTTGCCGCTGCCTCCCCTGCGGCCCGCCCCCCTCGCACATCCATTGGCCCTCCCTCCTGCCTCCCAGCTGTTTCACCCTTTCACCCCACCCTCTTAATGGCGACTGCTGCGTGGAGCCCCATGTAACTCCCTGACCGGGTTCTGGCCAGGAGTTTCACTTGGCTCCACCAGCCTGTCCCCGTGCCCCTGATACTGTGGACTGCCACCCGGACAGCAGTTTGAGGCCTCTTCCACCTGCAGGCACCCACCTGCGCCTCATCCCTGGCGCCTAGTGGTAGGCTTTCCCTGCGTTTTTCGCGTGAGTATTCTATCTTTCGCTTCACCTGTCTCTCATAACCCGTTTTTTTGCTACTGGCTCCGGCTGGTCACTGTTCCCCCTGCCGCTGCCTCCCCTGCGACCCCGTCCCCCTCACACACTCATTGGACCTCTCTCCCACACCCCAGCTGCTCCACCCTCCCACCCTACCCTCTGATTGGCGGCCGCTGCGCGGAGCCCCGTGTAACTCCCCGACCGGGTTCTGGCCAGGAGTTTCACTTGGCTCCACCAGCCTGCCCCCGTTCCCCTGATACTGTGGACTGCCACCTGGACAGCAGTTCGAGGCCCTCCTGTACCCGCAGGCACCCTCCTGCGCCTCATCCCTGGTGCCTAGTGGTAGGCTTTCCCTGCGTTCGTCGGATGAGTATTCCTTCTGTGTTACTGTAATTTGTTTATGTGTCTGTTTCTGTTTCTGTCTCTGTTATCTGCATCGCCATATATTTTTGCCACATGAGTGAGCCTTTGTGTTGCTGTAATATTGCTTCTGTTAGTTGTATTTGTATTGCCATGTATTTTGCATCTGTCCTGACCCTTTGTGTTTTCTGCCCATCTCTGCCCCCCCGCCCCCGTATATCTTTCGCTTCACCTGTCTCTCAGCGCCCATTTTTTGCTACGGGCTTCGGCCGGTCACTATTCCCCCTGCCGCTGCCTCCCCTGCGGCCCCGCCCCCCTCGCACATACATTGGCCCTCCGTCCCACCTCCGAGCTGTTCCACCCTCCCACCCCACCCTCTTAATGGCGTGCCAGAGGCAAGCCGGTCTGTGCCCGTCACATGCAGGGACCTTTCACCTGCTACACCTGCCAGTTCTCCTGCTCCCCCACAAACACCAGAAACACCCACACGCCCCGGATCAACCCAAACGCTTGCCACAACAAACACCACAACCTCAATGCAGAAGATTCACACAGTCCCCACCCACCCCAACAGACCCTACCGCAACACCAACAAGCCCCACAACCCTAACACACTCCACAACATCACCACAACCCACAGCAACACCAAAACTCCCCACACCAACACCATCGCGCACCACAACAACAACAGCCCACACAACTACCTTAACTGCATACTCCTAAACACCCGCTCCTTACACAAGCATGCCATCGAACTCTGGGACCTTAACACATCACACTCACCAGACATTGGTGGTCATTACAACCCTGGCGGACGGTGTTAAAGCGGTGGTAAGACCGCCAACAGCCTGGTGGTAAAAAAAATGGAATTACGACCATGGCGGAAACCGCCAACATAGACAGCCACTTTAACACGCCGACCGCCACGGCGGTATGAACAAACACAGCGGCGGTCCCCGCCAACGGACAGGCGGAGGACAATGTACCACCCACAGGATAACAAGCTACCAATCAGCCACCTTTTCCGGGGCGAATTCACCTCGAACAAAAACACGGCGGAAACAGGACTTCGAAGGGAAAACGCTCACCTCTGCACACCCCACGAGGAACCAGGATGCCATGGAACCAGAGCTCCACATTTTACCAGCCTTTATCTTCTTGCTCCTCTACCAGGAGCACGAACGCCGGCGGCGAAGACCACTGTGAGTACTGCACCTATGACACAGGGGAGGGGGAGGGAAAAAACAGTGACACACACACGCAACACGCAACACCCCCACCCCCACCCCCACCCTCACCCACGACAACACACACACTAATACAGCATGATACATTACAGTTACACCCCCTAACCCCCCCCACTGGAAGAATGCAAAGAAAAAAGGAAATGAGGTGAACGATTGTAATATATTAAAATTCAGTATTCAAGAAATATTCATACACTATTCACAAATATATACACCAATAATATAAGTCCAAGGTATTCCACCATTTCAGTCCGTGGACCACTGGGTCCAAAATGCATGGGCGAGGCCCACACAAGATACCCGAACAAAACGGAGAGAACACTGCAGGGGCATCAGATAGAAATAAAACAGGCACTTCAGGGGGAAGGGAAAGGGTGGGCACATCAGCCGGTTGAGTGCACAATTCCAAATCCACGGGGCTGCTGCTGGCGGTCCTGTCTGGGGCAGCGGGGCTGCTGGCGGTCGCCTCCTGGGCAGCGGGGCTGCTGCTGGCGGTCCTGTCTTGGGCAGTGTGGCTGCTGCTGACGGTCTTGTCTTGGGAAGTGTGGCTGCTGGCGGTCGCCTCCTGGGCAGTGGGGCTGCTGCTGGCGGTCCTGTATGGGGCAGCGGGGCTGCTGCTGGCGTCCCTGTCTTAGGCAGTATGGCTGCTGGCGGTCGCCTCCTGGGCAGCGGGGCTGCTGCTGGCGGTCCTGTCTTGGGCAGTGTGGCTGCTGTTGGCGGTCCTGTCTTGGGCAGTGTGGCTGCTGCTGGCGGTCCTGTCTTGGGCAGTGTGGCTGCTGGCGGTCGCATCCTGGGCAGCCGGGCTGCTGCTGGCGGTCCTGTCTTGGGCAGTGTGGCTGCTGCTGGCGGTCCTGGTTTGGGCAGTGTGGCTGCAGGCGGTCGCCTCCTGGGCAGCGGGGCTGCTGCTGGCGGTCCTGTCTTGGGCAGTGTGGCTGCTGCTGGCGGTCCTGCCTTGGGCAGTGTGACTGCTGGCAGTCGCCTCCTGTGCAGTGTGGCTGCTGCTGGCAGTCCTGTCTTGGGCAGTGTGGCTGCTGCTGGTGGTCCTGTCTGGGGCAGCAGGGCTGCTGGCGGTCACTTCCTTGGCAGCGGGCTGCTGCTGGTGGTCCTGTCTGGGGCAGCGGGGCTGCTGGCGGTCGCCTCCTGGGCAGCGGGGATGATGGCGGTCTTCTCTGCCGTGCTGATCTTCCCAGACTTGCCGGTTTTCTTGTGCCCCTTCCACACCTTGGAAGGTGTTGCAGCTGACTCCACACACCCACCTGTACCCCTGGGAGTGGCTTTTATGGCTGGTGTCTTCCCCCTCTCCCGCCGGGCACTGGCCAACTTTTGATGCTTGACAGGTGGGGGACTGTCTGTGCTGTGGCTCCTTGCCACACTGGCTGCCCTGCTGCCTGGTGCACTCCATAATCCGGTGACTACTGTCACCACTGGACCTGCCGATGTGGTGGCTGAGGTGCTAGGTTGGGACCTGGAGAGTCGGGCCCTAGGAGACTGACGGGGTGGGGAGGTGAGGGAAAGAGGTCAAGGTTGGACAGGAAAAGTTTCTTAGGAACACTGCGATGGGTAGATGGAGGGGTTTGGGAGTGGAGGAAGAGGTAGTGGTCGTAGGAGGTGTCCGTTTGCTGACTTTTGGTGAAGGTGCATGGGCTGGAGACTGTCGTGAGGTGGATGGCTGTTGGGTGGGTGTGTGGCTGCGTTTGTGTACCTTGGGAGGTGGCCTCACAGACACACTGGGAGAGGACACAGGGGATGTGTGAATGGTAGTGGGGGTGGTGACTGCACGTGAGCGGGGTGTGGTGGTGGGTGTGCTGGTGATGGACGTAGTGGCTGAAGATGTAGTGCATGCAGGTGTGAGTGGAGACGAGACTGGGAGGGATGAGGGAGACGAGGAGGAGGTGGACACAGTGGAGGCAGTGGATGTTGGCATGTCTGCATGTGTGTGATGCTTACGTGAGTGCCTGTGGGATGTGTGGTGCTTATGTTTGCCTGAGCTTCCTTTGTGTGTTGAGGTGTGTGCATGCTGGTCTGATGGTGTGCTTGGGATAGGCTGAGGTACAGGGGTGTGGGTCTGGGTGGAGGAAGTTGGAGGGGGGAGGCTAGAGACAGGGACACTCCATTTCCTTGCAAGTGGTTCATTTCAAACAACAGTGGCCATAGCATCAGGGATGTCCCAGCCTATGTTTTCCAACGTGTTGTCCAGAGTGTTGTCTGCCCTGCTGAAACACATGCGCAGCTACATCGTTTCCCCTCAGGTGGAGGATTTGCCTACAGTGAAATGTGACTTCTATGCCCTGGGACATATCCCCAACATCATAGGTGCCATTGATGGGACACATGTGGCCTTGCTGCCCCCAAGCAGGAGTGAACAGGTGTACAGAAACCGGAAGAGTTACCATTCAATGAATGTGCAGATGGGGTGTTTGGCAGACCAGTACATCTCCCATGTTAATGCCAAATTCCCTGGCTCAGTGCATGACGCTTACATCCTGCAGAATAGCAGCATCCCTTATGTGATGGGGCAACTCCAGAGGCACCGTGTGTGGCTACTAGGTGAGCACCTGGAACCAAATCAGTGGGAATAGTTGTCTGGGTCTGGGGATATCCTTAAGAGTTAGTTGTCCCTCGCCATTTGCAGGTGACTCTGGTTACCCCAACCTGTCATGGCTACTGACCCCAGTGAGGAATCCCGTGGCAAGGGCAGAGGAACGCTACAAAGAGGCCCATGGGCGAACTAGGAGGATTATAGAGCGGACCTTTGGCCTCCTGAAGGCCAGGTTCCGGTGCCTACATATGACAGGTGGTTCCCTATTCTACTCACCAAAGAAGGTTTGCCAGATCATCGTGGCCTGCTGCATACTTCACAACTTGGCTTTGCGACGACAGGTGCCTTTTCTGCAGGAGGATGGTCCAGATGGAGGTGTTGTGGCAGCTGTGGATCCTGTGGACATTGATGACTAGGAAGCAGAAAAAGAGGACATCAACAACAGGAACTCTGTCATCCTGCAATACTTCCAGTGAGACACGGGTAAGAAGACAAACCTGCCTACTACATGTAATTTAACACTACTATCTCTCTACTGTCTGTCCTTTTCACCCAGTGTGTGGACCCTGAGTTGTCACTTTCCCTTTCAATTTCACAGATGTGGGTCCCACTGTGTGACATCTGCTTTGTTTCCTCATGGACTAGAGCTGTGTGACATAGGTGTGTTGACATTACAATTGAAAGAGCATTTTGTCACTGTAATTGCTAATACACTAATTCGAAATCACAGACAGACTCCAGAGTGTTTTGTGCTTTAAGGATGTTTATTTAAGTGCTCAATATTGGAGGGGGTTGTAAAATGGTGAGGGGTGATGGTGGAGGAATGTCCATGGCAGAGTCCAGTCTATTAGTCTCACAGGTGCATTGTCCAAAGGGGCATAGGAAGTGGAGCTGGGGCAGTTTGAGGATGGACAGGGTGACAAGGTGGGACAAAGGGATGACAATCAGGGTGGTCTCATTTCTTGGCGGGGGCCTTGGCATCGTTCTCTGTCTTTGTCCTGGATCTCAGGGACCGTTTGCAGGGTGGTTCTCCATCTGCAGGGGGTGGGGTGCTGGAGTGGTGGTCCTGTGGCGGTGCCTCCTGTCCACTAGCGCCGGCAGAGGTGGTGGGCAGTTCATCGTCCAGGCTAGTGTCAGGGGCCCCTTGTTGTGCCACAGTGCCCCTCCTTGTGTTGAGGACTTCCTTCAGCACCCCTACGATGGTGCCCAGGGTGGAATTGATGGGTCTGAGTTCCTCCCTGAATCCCAAATACTGTTCCTCCTGCAGCCGTTGGGTCTCCTGAAACTTGGCCAGTACCGTTGTCATCGTCTCCTGGGAATGATGGTAGGCTCCCATGATGTTGGAGAGGGCCTCATGGAGAGTTGGTTCCCTGGGCCTGTCCTCCCCCTGTCGCACAGCAGCCCTCCCAGTTCCCCTGTTTCCCTGGGCCTCTGTCCCCTGAACCGTGTGCCCACTGCCACTGCCCCCAGGTCCCTGTTGTTGTTGGGGTGGTGGGTTAGCCTGGATTCCCTGTAGTGGTGGACACACTGCTGCTTGACGTGTCCTGGGGACAGAGGTATGGGCCCGCTGAGTGGGTGCTGTGCTGGTGTTTCCAGAGGGGGGAAGCTCTGTGGTGGCCTGTGACTGTGTGAGGGGAACTGACTGTCCCGAGGTCCCAGATGGGCCAGGCTGGTCGTCTAGATCCAGTTGGACAGAGCTGCTGTCATCACTGTGGGCCTCTTCTGTTGGTGGTGTGGACATGTCGGGACCCTCCTGTCCGGTGACGTTGGGTTGGGGTCATGCAGGGGTGTAAAGGCATGATTATTGCATCTGTGTGTGCCATGGTGTGCAATGGGTGGGTGACCATGTACCCCAGTGTTGCATTCCTGTGTGGGACCTTGTGTGATGATGGTTTAGGGGGCGTATGGGTATGTGCAGTGGCCATGGTTTGGTGATGGGTGTCCATGCTTTGTTGTTGCATGCAGGGCTTGGTGTTGGGATGTGTGGTTTGTGTTATTGGGACATTTGTGAGGAGTTGGAGTGATGGGGTGAGGGCGAGGGTGGGGGTATGTGATGGCATGCAGGTAGGGTGGGGGATATAGTATTAAAGATTTGACTTACCAGAGTCCATTCCTCCAGCTACTCCTACGAGGCCCTCAGGATGCAGAATAGCCAAGACTTGCTCCTCCCATTTTGTTAGTTGTGGGGGAGGAGGTGGGGGTCCGCCGCCAGTCCTCTGAACCCGCAAGGTGGTGTCTTGAGACCACGGAATGCACCTTCCCCCGTAGGTCGTTCCACCTCTTCCTGATGTCATCCCTATTTCTTGGGTGCTGTCCCACTGCGTTGACCCTTTCCACTATTCTTTGCCATAGCTCCATCTTCCTAGCTATGGAGGAGTGCTGCACCTGTGCTCCGAATAGCTGTGGCTCTACCCGAATGATTTCCTCCACCATGACCCTGAGCTCCTCCTCAGAGAACCTGGGGTGTCTTTGCCGTGCCATGGGGTGGTGTGGGTGATGTGTGGGGTGGTGTGTGTTGTGATGTGTGGGGTGATATTTAGTGGTGTGTTATGTGAGGTGCGTGGATATTATGTGGGTGATGGTGTTGAGTGCCTGTGGATGCTTGTTTGTAGATTGTGGTGTCTCTCTCTGGCCTTCTTTCTGAATTTTTGGTAGTAGGGTGATGTGGGTGTGTGTTTTATATTGTATTGGGTGTGTGGGAGTGGTGTGTGTATGTGTATCAGCTGTGTGCATTTTGAATTGTCCAATGTGGTAGTGTTTTGTAAATGTGTGTGTATTTTGAGCGCGGCGGTGTGTACCGCCAATGGAATACCGCGGCTGAAAGACCGCTGCGTGGATTCGTGGGTCATGATAGTGTGAGTGTATTCCTGTTGGCGTGACGGTGGAGGTTTTGTTTTCGCCAGTTTATGACTGACCTTTGGTGTGGCGGACTTGTGTGGGTGTCTAAATGTTGTCAGATTCCGAGATGTGGGTCATAATGACCGTGGCGGAATTCTGCTGCCACGGCAGTGTGTTGGCGGTCTTCTGCACAGTGGTAAGTGGCTTTTACCACCATTGTTGTAATGACCCCCATTGTCTTCCTCATGGAAACTTGGATGAACCCCTCATCTGAGCCAGACATACCCACAGCCACCCCAGATGGATAAAAACTAAATCGCAGAGACTGCTTAAACAAACCAGGAGGTGGCATCGCCATTATATACAAAAACACCATTAAGGTCACCACCAACACACACAACACCCTAGACAGCGCAGAACACATGCATTTCCTAATTCACATAAACGACAACACCACCCTCAGAGGAACCCTCATCTACAGACCACCAGGACCTCGCCCCCCCTTCTGTGACACCATTGCCGACACCATCAGCCCTCACGCCCTCACCTCCACAGGCTTCATCCTCCTCTGTGACTTTAACTTTCACCTGGAGAACCCCCACGACCGCAACTCCTCATCCCTTCTAGATAACCTCACGAACCTCTGACTCAAACAACTAGTCACAGCACCCACTCAGCAGGACACACACTAGACGCAATCTTCACCTCGAATAACCACATAACCTACACTCACACCACCAAACTCCACTGGACTGACCACCACTGCGTCCACTTCTCCTTCTCCAAACCCCCCACACACCACCACCAACACACCACACCCTACCGCATGTGGGACAAGATCCCCACTGAACACCTGAACGCCCAACACCAACGACCCCAACATTGCTGGCCATAACCTCACACAATTGATCACAACCTGCGCAGACTCACTCGCCCCTCTCAGAAAAAACATCACCACCCGCAACATCAAGAACGCCCTCTGGTTTACCACAGAACTCCAAGCCTCCAAGCGTGAATGCCGCAAAACAGAGAAAGCTTGGCGACAGGAACCCTCAACCACCAACTTCTCCACCCTCAAAACCACCATTCGCAAACACCACCAACTCATACGCACCACCAAAAGAGCATACTAAAAGGAATGCATAGACAGTAACTCATACAACAGCAAGGAACTCTTTACCATCATCAAAGAGCTCTCCAAACCCAAAGCCAGCAACATCGACCCTATGCACACACAACTCCTCTGCGACTCCCTCTCCAACCATTTCCACCGCAAAATCCCAGACATACACAACAGCTTCACACCACGATCAGCAAAGACCCCCTCAACCTACTACTCACCTGGGCCCCTACCAACGATGAAGAAACTGAAAAAACAATGAATTCCATCCACTCAGGTTCCCCCTCTGACCCGTGACCCCACCTCATCTACAACAAAGCCAGCTCAGCCATCACTCCCGAACTTCGCGACATAATCAACAGATCTTTCGACGACGACAACTTCCCAGACCCCTGGAAGAATGCATAAGTCACTGTTCTCCTGAAACAGCCCAAAGCAGACCCTGATGACCTCACCAACTACTGCCCAATTTCACTCCTCCCCTTCCCCACAAAGGTCACTGAGAAACTAGAGAACACCCACCTGTCTCACTTCCTAGAGGAAAGCAACACACTCAACACCTCCCAGTCTGGGTTCCGCAAGAACCACAGCACTGAGACCGCCCTCATCGCATGTACTGACAATATCAGAACCACAGTCGACAAGAGCGAGACTGTCGCACTCATCCTCTTGGACCTCTCCGCTGCCTTTGACACTGTCTGCCACCAAACACTCCACACACGCCTCCACAAAGCAGGTATTCGACACAAAGCCACTGGCTGACCTCCTTCCTCACCGAAAGAACCCAGAAAGTCTGCCTCCCTCCCTTCCACTCCACAGCCACCAAAAAAATTTGTGGTGTCCCCCAAGGGTCCTCCCTCAGCCCTACCCTTTTCAACCTTTACATGACCGCGCTCGCATACATCCTCCGACCACACGGAATCGCCATCATATCCTATGCAGACAACACCCAGCTCATCATCTCCCTCTCCCGAAACCCTACCACCACCAAAACCAACCTCCACGCTGGACTCCTTGACACCGCCACATGGATGACAGCAAACCACCTCAAGCTCAACTCCAACAAAACCGAAATCATCATCTTCGGCCCCAACAAAACCATATGGGACGACTCCTGGTGGCCCACCGCCCCAGGTCCTGCACCAACACCCCCAAACCACGCACGCTACCTCGGCATCATCCTGGACTCCTCCCTCTCCATGACCCAGCAAATCAGCACCATCACCTCCTCCTGTTTCAACACCCTCTGCATACTGTGAAAAACCTTCAAATGGATGCCCAAAGAGACCAGAAAGACCGTCAACCATGCACTCATCAGCAGCAGGCTAGACTACGGAAACACACTCTATGCCGGCACCACACTCAAACTCAAATGCAAACTCCAGAGGATCCAGAATGCAGCTGCCCGTCTCATCCTGGACCTCCTACGACATGAACACATCTCCTCACACCTCAGATCCCTTCACTGGCTTCCGCTCGACAAGAGGATCACCTTCAAAATCCTCATCCAAGCACACAAATCCCTCCACAACACTGGACCAACCTACCTCAACGAAAGAGTGAACTACCACACTCCCACTCACCACCTCCGCTCCGCCGACCTCGCACTCGCCACTGTCCCCTGCATCCAACACACCACCACCGGAGGCAGATCCTTCTCCTACCTTGCCCCCAAGGTCTGGAGCTCCCTCCCCACCAACCTCTGCAAGACTCAGAACCTCCTGCTCTTCAGAAAAAAACCTCAAGACGTGGCTGTTTGAACAGTAATCACCCTCCCAACCCCCCCTCCACCAGCGCCTTGAGACCCTTACGGGTGAGTAGCGCACTCTATACATTTCTTTGATTGATTGATTGATTGATTGGACAGCCAGTAATGCAAAATGAAGATGCCATAGCAATGAATGGAGACAGCAATGCAAAAAGTAAGACAAGAAAATGTTATGTTGGAAGATTTAGTAGACCAACTCAATAATGAGCAGAAAGATATATGGAAGTCAAAGAAAAAATAGACCAGGGATTACTACATGTAAACAATCAAAGTGTTTAACTTTTAAACCAATTCTTTTATATGTCAGTGGACAAGCAGGTCATGGAAAAAATCTTTCCTATACAAGCTCTAACAACATATCTACAGAAGGCTATGGACTCCATTTTATCATTTGTAGTAACAGCTCCTACTAGATTAGCTGCACACAATATCAAGGGAATTACCTTGCATCATCTACTAATGTTCCCTGTAGAACACAACAATAAATTTGAATACCAAACGTTATCTGTTGAAGCTTGCCACAAAGTTTCCAGAGTTTTGAAGAAACTAAGGCCAAGATTTATACAATCATGCCCTGCACTATTTTCTTTGTTCGAATGATTGTCGAGTGATAGAACAAAAACATACACTGCATCTTGTATTAGAGATGCAGATATGTGCTCTGAATCTGTACAATTAGACAAAGAAGATGCACTCAACTTTTTGATGGTCCTACCAGGTATTTTAGAAGAAGAGATGGTACCTATTGATGAACTGTTTGGACCAAGTCACTCATGGCAGCATGATTGTGAAAATGGTTCTTTTTCTTTAACAACAGAAATTGTTTCCTCAGCCCCAGACATCGCCATAACCATTCCGGATGGCTACAAGATCACCCGCAGGGATCGCACCAACAGAGTCGGAGGCGGAATTGCCATCGTCCACAAGAACACCATCAGGGTCACAACCTATACCGACGACACCCTCAGCGCCGCTGAACACTTGCACTTCCAGATCCACACCAACACCACCCTCAGAGGAACCCTCATCTACAGACCCCCCAGACCTCGGCCTCAGTTCTGCGACTCCATCGCGACCTTGTCAGCAGGCACGCCCTAGCTTCCACTTACTACGTCCTCCTCGGCGACCTGAACTTTCATCTGGAGAATAACAACGATCCCAACACCACCACCCTAATCGACAACCTCGCCACCCTCGGACTCAGACAACTCGTCACTACCCCAACACACTCCCCTGGCCACACGCTGGACCCCTTCTTCTCTGCTAGCTCCCACATCACCATCAGCCACACCACCGAACTCCCATGGACCGACCACCGCTGCATCCACTTCACCTTCCAGAAACGCACCACGCACCACTGCACCCAACAGATCCCCTGCCGCAACTGGAGCAAAATCAGCCAAGACCAGCTGAACACCAGCCACGCCTGAAAACCACCCACCGAACCCACCAATCCCGACTTCGCAGCCTGCAACCTCTGGCGCTGGATCGACGACTGTGCCAACACCCTCACCCCGCTCAATAAACCTTCCAACAGAGGTGCCAACAAGAGAGCCAGCTGGTTCACCTCGGACTTTCAAGTCTCCAAGCAAACCTGTCGGAAACTGGAGAGAAAGTTGCTCCTCGAACAGACTCCGGACAACCATGCCGCCTTCAAGAACGCCATCCGCAATCACTATCACCTCATCAGATCTGCCAAGAAAACCTCCTTCAAAGACAGCCTGGACAACAATGCACACTACAGCAGGGAGCTCTTCAACATCGTGAATGAACTCTCCAACCCCAACTCCAGCACAAACTACATCCCACCTTCACAAGACCTGTGCAACTCCCTCGCCACCTTCTTCCACCACAAGATCACAGTCATCCATGACAGCTTCAACAGCCAGACCACCCCGCCAATCACCGACTCCTCAGACTCTCCTCCCACTTTCAACTACGACCCCCTGCTCGTCTGGGCCAACGTGAACGAAGACGACACAATCAAAACCATGGGCTCCATCCACTCTGGATTTCCGTCAGACACATGCCCGCACCACATCTTTAACAAAGCAAGCGCCACCATCGCACCCCATCTCCGCAAAGTCATCAACATCTCCTTCGAGACCGCGACCTACCCCAAGAGCTGGAAGCATGCCGAGATCAAACTCCTACTCAAGAAACCCACGGTGGACCCGAGAGACCTCAAGAACTTCCCCCCATCTCCCTGCTCCCATTCCTGGCCAAGGTCATCGAGAAGATCGTCAACAGACAACCGACCCACTACCTCGAAGAAAACAACATCCTGGACCCATCCCTGTCAGGGTTCCGCAGCAACCACAGTACGGAAACCACCCTTATCGCCACCACCGACGACATCAGGGCCCTGCTTGACAACGGCAAAACCATGGCCCTCATCCTCCTGGACCTCTCGGCTGCCTTCGACACCGTCTGCCACCACATCCTACGCACACGCCTTCACAACGCAGGGATCCGGGACAAAGCTCTGGAGTGGGCCACCTCCTTCCTCTCCATCAGAACCCAGAGTGTCCGCCTCCCCCCTTTCCGCTCCGAAGCCTCCAAGATCATCTGCTGTGTTCCCTAAGGTTCGTCCCTCAGCCCTACACTTTTCAACATCTTCACAGCTCCGCTCACCTGTGTTGCCCGGCAGCACAACCTCAACATCATCTCCTACGCCGACGACACTCAACTGATCCTCTCCCTCATCAAGGACCCCCTCACCGCCAAATCCAACCTCCACAAAGGAATGAAGGCCATCGCCGAATGGATGAGGAACAGCAAACTGAAGTTGAACTCAGATAAGACGGAGGTCCTCATCTTCGCGCCAACCCCTCAGCCTGGGACGACTCCTGGTGGCCGACCGCTCTGGGAGCGCCTTGAGACCCTCATGGGTGGTAGATCACTCTACAAATACACTGATTGATTGAAATAGACTCAGAATGATTTATCTGCCTAACTCTACCGGATTCAAAAAATAATACATGCTTGAAGTGTAACTCAGACCTCCTTTCAAGTTTGAGCATAAGAAAAACTAAAACTGGGAATTATATCATTTTGAAGCTGCAACGATTCAAAGTAAATGGAACTGAAGTGGAAACTCAAGTCATAAATTTTAAAGCAAGGCAAATTTCAATTTCTGGTAAAACACGTATCTGCACAGCTATTATTTTCCATGAGGGAGTGAGTGTTACATCTGGACATTACATCACTTACAGAAAGAATACAACTGCATGGACATAGTGTAATGATAATAAGCTTACATTTAAGCAGAGACTACCGTATAAATTACCTAATTCTTACCTTCTGTTTCTTGAACCTACGTTCTAAGGAACATTACTACTGGAGGAATGGAACAGTAAATGTATGGGACTTTTAAAAGTAGATTATAATGCATCATATGGCCTAACAAGGGTGATGTATTTCTAAGGGATTTTAAATGTAGAAATATTTTTCGTATTGGATGGAAATTGGACACATACTACTTAACTGAAAATTGACATTACAATCAGTGAACTGTAATATACATCTACTGAAGATTTTTTTTAAACTGATGACATAGTATAGTCCTCTTTAATGGATAAGTGGAGTTTCTGACACCATGTGGCCTACCAAGGGTGATGTTTTCAGACACTTTTTAAACTACTAGTGTGATTCAGACACATTAATTGCATTACAAACATTTAATATTCTTTATATAATTTGACAACTATAGGTGAAATAGTGTGATTAATATTGCTAGTGACTACCACACAAATGTTAATTTGAAATAACTTGCTATGAACTTATGTTTTTTTTTTAAAGTCTTTATGACTATTTCCAACCCCACTGTTCAAGGATGAGTATCTATATGCACTTATTGTGTAGTGCGAAAGTATAGAAACTGAGAACAATGGATAATGAAATGTAACATGTTTAAAGAATATTTGTACATTTTTATATAGTGGTAAATGTTGTTATGTCTTAAAATTTGCTATATTATTTTAATTACAGATTGAAAACTTTGAAAGGAGAACTTAATAGAATCAACGTTTAACTTAGGTTCATGATTTTCTTTCCTCTACATGTAAAAAGTTGATTTTACAGCAGTAATGTAGGTAAGTAAGTACATCTGTCTCTATCCATAAATATATGCAGCTACAGATAGGTTTTCATGGTAATAGAGGAATACATTAATGTAAATACAGGTGAACTGACACACCCAGGTACACTCTCATTAACATAATAACATACTCAGACACACACTTATGCATATGCTACACACCTAGGTACATTTTCATTCATGCAGTGACACATCAAGGTGCATACTATTGCATACAATGACAAACCCACATGGACACTTATGTATACACTGATACATCCTATACATAATAATACATACACTGACACACCCAAGCATACACTGATGCATACACTGACAGCCAGGCAGAAACTCATGCATATACTAAGACCACCAAGTACAAATGTATGCATACACTGATACAGCCATACAGATACTACTGGATACACTAACACACCCAAATGCAAAATCATGCATGCACTGACATACCCAGGCCCACATGATTGCATACACTGACACACTCAGATGCACATTGATGTATAGAATAATACATCCAGAGACAAATTATTACATACACTAACACACCCAGATGCCCACTGATCCATACACTCAGAGGCCCAGGAAGACACTAATGCATAAACCAACAAAGCCAGTGATATAGTAATGCTTCCATTCAAACATCCAGGTACACATTATCATATACACTGACACACCCAGGATCAGACTTGCACATACAATAACACACCCAGGTACACAATTATGCATAGATTGAGACACCTAGACAGAAACTGATGAATAAACTTATACATGGAAATGAAAAGATATACATGCACTCACACAGGTATGGAAATGCTGATGAATAATAAAGACTCAAACACAGCTCTTTGCTTGATTCAGTGGTGGTGCTAAGAAGAACTGTTTTTTTGTCGTTTTTTCTAATTCTTTTTTTCAGAAAATGTATTGGAAGCTTGGGGAAAACGTAAATGCAAAACCTTTGCATTATGAAAGCACAACAGTGTGCAATAACAGCTTCTTTGAAGAAAAACATTGGGGAAAAAATTAGCAACAGTGGTTTTTTACCTTCAAAAAGAAATCATTGATATCTTTAACTTTTGCAACCACAAGCTTATGGCAGATGCTGCAGGATGTTATCATTCAACCTAATTTGATGCATGTGACTGGCATACTGATGTTCTGAGCAGTAGCTTAGCTAGATGATGACGTACCAGGTTTAGCAACGAAATGTGTCAATTCTTTTTCCCTCATCATTCATCACTATGCCCGTTCATGGATTGTGCGCAGATGCTTCTACATACTGGACGTTACGTGGCTGTATTTCTTTGATGTACCACCAAACAGCTCTTTTCCACAGAGGCTGCATTCCTCAATTCTTGCACTGACTTTTTTTCTCCACTAGGTATGTTAAAAAATTACTATACATCACTCTCCTTACTTGATGAAGAAGAAACCTGCTGAGTATCATCTTCTTCAGGAATATCTTGGGACTGTGCAGGTGGTGGTGGAGCACTCCCTTCAGCCATTCTGGAAACTCCTGTGATCACAGCTAAGATGCTTCTCCCTCAACTGCTAGTAGAATAATAACTGTTTTAGGGAGTGTCCCTATCCAAAACTAGGTGTGGTTCAAAAGTAACCAATGAAATGCTAGATTACTCTTCACACATCGATCAGCTCTGAGGTTCCGAACTGGAGTTGCGGTCCCACGAAAATTGCAATATAAGTTTTGTGTTGTATTGTAAATAAATAAAATATATTTATGATTTGTAAATATGTACAGCCTTCTATCTGTATGGGAAAGGATGGGTTGGATATTGTAATTCATTTTTTTTTTCAAGAAACATTTGTTCGAATCTGCAGACCTGAACCATGGATTCATTCCGGTCAAATGATCAAAATGGAAACCATAAAGCTTCATCGCTCTACCTGTCTGGAACCGCGGCACTGTGGTTCCCAAATTTATTTAAATAAATAAATAAATAACATTACACTACTACTTCACAAGTTTGGAAATACTGAATAAAGTATAAAACAGTATCACGCCACTATTTTAGAAAGGATTGGGCCTGGTCAATTAAACTTGCAACAGTGTACCATGTTGGTGTATTTCATTGTGGGAGACTGCTTAATGAAAGGATTCACAATACTTTTTTCCCCCAGACTTCTGGGGTTAATATCTAAGTATGTATGAGAAAAATATTATAATTACCTAAAAAAAACATTATAGACAAGTTATAGTAATGAAATACACTTAAACAAACCTTAGAAAATCAATGAAAATATCAAAGGTACAGGACATTATAGTTAGGAAATAGAATTAAAAAAACCTTAGAAATTCACTGAAAAAAACAAAGGTTACATGGATGTTATAGTTAGGTTCTGAATTTACTCATACAAAACCGTAGAAAATCAGCAGTTATAGTTACCTGAGCTAGCTATTACTTGTGCTCCCGTAATGCACTGCTTATGACCTCACATATTATATCACCTATGACATGGTCAGTGGCATCACTGATGACATCACTGGTGACATCTCAAATGACATCACTGATGACATCATCCATACTACCATTCTCACACCCCGTCATCCCGACATACAAACTTTTGTCAAAAAACACACACAGCTGCTCACAAACCTATTGGGAGAACCCTAAAAATACTGACACTCACTGACTGATTCACTGACACAGCAACGGACACAACTAGTCACCCCATCAGACAGCATTCCCTCAGACATTCACACACTCATACTACTACTGAAACACCCAGTCTCACACTCATACAGTCACTGATACATCCAGCCATACACCCCTACAACACACATGCCCAATAACAGAACTATAGAGATACTAGCACACCCACTTATTCACACATAGAGCCACTCACACACACAAACACTCAGCCATACAGTTCCTGACACACCCACTCACTCAGTGATATATTTACTTACACAACCATTCATTTACTAATACAAGGAATAACACAATTAGCCATTCCCCTGTACAGTAGTCAAACACCCAGTCCCTCAGCCATGCAGCTCCTGACACACTAGCTCAATCACTGAAGTACCTACTGAGACACTCACTCACTATTCTATAGACTCAGTCACATAACCACTTACTTATACATACAGCACTTATACATGCACTCACTCATGTATGCAGTCACTATCTCACCAGCTCACTGAACAATACAGGGACAACCATTCACTCACTCTTATAAGCACTTACATACATACTCACTCACCGATACAACCACTCTAACACCCATTCACTGAACAAAATGCAGGCACTAACATACTCACTTCCTCACCCATATTGCTAGGTACATATCCAATTACTGTCCCATGCAGCAAATTACTCAACCCCTCTGTCATCCATTGTTCCAGTCACAAATCAACTCACAATTGTATGCAACTACTTACATTCACTGGATGATGTCATCAGTCATTTAAGATGTCCTCAGTGATATTAATGACCATGTCAAAAGTGATGTACTATGTGAGGTCATAAGCAGTGCCTTACGGGAGTGCAAGTTATAGTAGCTCAGGTAATTATAACTGCTGAATAGCTACAGTTTTGTACAAGTAAATTCAGAACCTAAATATAATGTCCATGTCGTTTCCTGAGGTAGGTGGCTTTAGTCCCAGGCTTGTTGGTCAGTCATAGGGTAATTAGTCTGGGTCTGTTACACAGTTCAGAATCTCAATATTTGTCATTTTCAGGCAGAGAGACCATTTTCTAAGGTGTAGAACATAGCCTAGGAATGAGTTGGCGATAGCTTGCTCCACTGATTTTCTTTCAGAAAGAAGCGGATTGAGGGTCATTTGCAGTTTACCTAGCACTTTTCCACCAGCTATTCTAGGGTGCACATGCACAGAGTGGAACAGAATGTGGAGGAAGACCTCCACATACTGTTCAGTGGCAAAATTCAAACTTTGTAGCTGCTGTTGGAGAAGAAGCATGGGATCTGTGTAAGATGGACCTAGAAACAACCAATTATTCCAGTAGCGCGCTGTGGCCGAATGTCTTGTACACGTCTGATAAATTGACAAAATAGAGGCTGATTTCTTGTAAAGTAAGATTTTGGCTATTTGTGAAATTATGGCATCATATTAACATGCAAACAAAGGTTAGGTGGCAACAGGAGGGTGGAAAATATTTTTAGGCAAAGGTGAAGCAGATACTAGTTAGCCGACACAAGTCACTACGTGGTATGTCAATGCTGGCTATCCCTGTTGCAATGCAGGAGAAAGATGGAAATACAGGCTTCTAAGGATTTTGAAGTTCTTTTTATCTCTAACTAGTTTTCTGTACAATAGCAAGACCTGTTACTGAACGTGTGGAAGCAGGTAATATCTAGGCCTTTGGAATTGGCAATTTATTCTAGAGGTCATGTATAAGATTCCACCTATTAATAACAGCTGTAGCCCCTAATACCCTTCTCAGTTATTGAAACAACTGTACATTTGCATGTGGAAGCTGGAAAAATGTTTACTGAACAATTAAAGCTAGCAATGCATACAAGTTGGCATAAAGAAGTAGGAAATATACATTATGTGGAAGCCAATGAGCTATGAAAACTGCCGCTATCAGTTAGTTGGTGTTAGAAATGGAGTCTCTAGTTGGCAGTGGTTTGCACCCCGTCCAAGTAGGGACCCTCACTGTAGTCAGGGTAAGAGAGCCACACAGCTAAGATAACCTCTGCTAACCCCCTTAGTAGGTTGGCAAGAGCAGTCAGGGTTATCTCAGAGGCAATGTGCAAAGTATTTGTATACACACACACACACAGTGAAAACACCACAAAAGTACTCCACACCAGTTTAGAAAAATAGCCAATATTTATCCGAGTAAAACAAGAGCAAAACGACAAAAGACAAAAATCCAACATAGACAAGTAAAAATATCACTTTTTAAATGTTAAACTGAGTCCTAATCCATAGGAATCAATGAGTGTATCTTTTTAGCACATAGTACCTGGGACACGTCAAAAACCAGACTATGCGAGCCACAGGGGAGGTGAGGTGCTAAAAAGCAAAGCAATGCATCGGCTACTTACTGCGCAGGGGAGATGATGCATCAATTCTTTCCTCGAAGGAGAGTGGATGCCTTGGTTTCTTACTGGCAGGGTAGGTGATGCATCAATTCTTTCCTTGCAGGAAAGGCGATGCATTGATTTTCCGACATGCAGCCTCAGTTCGTACTGTCATGGGGGGTCAGTGAGAAATTGCCACCCTGTGGACAATGCATGGAAAATCCAGACGTGCTGTGTTGAGGGAGTCACGGTGAAACAGGTGCTGCAGGGATTCTTTCGCTTCAGGACAGGTGGTGCGTTGATTTTTCTGCGTCGATGCATAGATGTTCTTCTTCAGGTCACAGCTTATATTTCTAAGGGTCTCGGACTGGCACCACTTGGCAAGTCAGCAGAAGAGTCCAGGCACTGGCAGGTTAAGGCCCTCATTATGAACATGGCGGTCTGGGCCACCATGCCGGCAGTGGCGGTAATTACCACCGCCGGCATGGTACCCAGACCGCCAAATAATGTATGAGGCAGAACCGCCACTGGTGTAACTCCGCCACCGCCAGGCTACCACCGATAGGCAGCATGGCGATGGCGGAGTTACTTATCCAACAGGGCAGCGTAGCATCAGCGCCGTCCGCAGGATAATGTACCTGTTTTCCCCAAG
Source organism: Pleurodeles waltl (assembly GCF_031143425.1). Taxonomy (NCBI): domain Eukaryota; kingdom Metazoa; phylum Chordata; class Amphibia; order Caudata; family Salamandridae; genus Pleurodeles; species Pleurodeles waltl. The sequence goes on along the minus strand of NC_090449.1, from coordinate 247,098,885 downwards.
CCTTTCCCTGGCGATCTACCCTGCAAGAGAAAGGCAGGCGGAGTTGCCCCTGCACTGCCCATGCACTTGGTAGGGGCAGTGCAGGGGCCCCCATGCGCAGCCCCGTCGCGCATGTCACTGCCTGATTTACAGGCAGTGATATGCGCGACGGGTGCTGCTACACCTGCCGCACTGCTACATTGCCGCATGCTCCGTGTGGAGCCGGCGTTAATGTACAGGCCCTGCATTCCGCTGGCCCAGCAGAATGCTAGTAATGTGGCCGACGGGGTCTCAACATGCTGGCGGTCTTTTGTAATGACCACCCAAGTCTTTGAAGTCCCTGAGACTTCTTAACAGGAGGCAAGTTCAATTCAAGCCCTTGGAGAACCTTGGAATGCAAAGTACAGACCATGCCAGGAGATGACAGGTTTAACAGTTGGTCTTGGAAAGATGCCAATACCTGTGATTCGGCATCTGGAAGTTGACAACAGCTGTTAGTGTCAAGTCAAAAGTACCAAGCCTGCTTGACTGTAATATTGGGAACAAACTCAACAACCTCTGAACTATGGGCCAGATGTAGCAAGCCTTTTGCGCCTCGCAAACTGCGAAAAACACAGTTTGCGAGGCGCAAAAGGCCAAACGCGATGCACAACCGCAAATTGCGAGTGTGGCTGTGACTCGCAAATAGAAAGGGGTGTTCCCTTCCTATTTGCGGCCGCATCGCCATGCAGAGTTGCTTTGGGACCGCGAATGCGGTTGCAAACCAACTTGCAGTTACCATCCACTTGAAGTGGATGGTCCCGCATTCGCAAATGGGAGGGGGTCCCCATGGGACCCCTTCCCCTTTGTGAATGTCAATAAAAATATTTTTTCAGAGCAGGCAGTGGTCCAATGGACCACTGCCTACTCTGAAAAAACCGAAACAAATGGTTTCGGATTTTTTTTCGTTTTGCAGCTCGTTTTCCTTTAAGGAAAATGGGCTGCAAAAAGAAAAAAAAAACTGCTATATTGAAAAGCAGTCACAGACATGGTGGTCTGCTGTCTCCAGCAGGCCACCATCCCTGTGAGTGCCTAGACTCGCTATGGGGGCGCAAACTGCGACCCGCCTCATTAATATTCATGAGGTGGGTCTTTGCGACCCCATAGCGAGTCGCAGAAGGTGTCTGAGACACCTTTCTGCATTTCATATTGCGAGTTGCAATTTGCGAGTCGCTATGACTCGCATATTGCAAGTCGCAATTTGATACCTACCTACATCTGGCCCTATGTCTTTAAATCCTACCACATTATGAATAATGCTCTAATTACTTAAGAGTGACCTTCATTTCACCATGTTCAATTCATTGTTACCACATATCATGCTATGTCGGCATGAACTTTTAACCAGCGACAGCCAATGAAGCCCTACCATGGCAAAAACAAATCAAAAAAATAATAATGCCTTCTCTATTCCTGATTACAAGTACCACCTGATTCACAGTCCACAAGATGTTGATACATACTGGAAGATGTTGGTTAAGACACGGTCAGTGGTACAAAAGAGTTAGACATGTTATCACAAGTATATAAAGAGGACAATTATTTTGATCATCTTCCTTGTCCCAGTCCTAGCTGTTTCAAAAAACCAAAGTAGTTAGTGGGCTAGTGTAAGCATTATATAATGATAAATACTGAGGCAAGCTGCTGCAATATAAGCAGTAAATTATTTTGAACATCAATATTGTGAGAAACAGAAAGAATCACAATCGCAACAAATGCACCAAAAAATTGCAGTATTGAGAAACAGATTGTTATGTTTAATAAAGTTTTAAGGCATAAGGTAAAGCACAAATGTAAAGACTATAAATGAGAGAGACAGCTTATTGGTCTACCCTGCAATCCGCCTTCCTTGTTCTGAACAACTTTAAATTCCAACTAGTTCCAAAATATCTCAAGGTTTGTAAGCTATGGAAATGGCAAACGGGATATGGGACCTCATAGCACCAGAGGATGGTCATTGACTATAGCCAGGCAGCCCGCATTCTTGAAGCCATAGAGATAGAAAAGTCTGACAAATTCTGCAGATATAAAATGTCTGCCGATATCTACCTCAAGTGAAGCTGAATATGGAAAGCAAATTGTTCTGATTAATGAGAAAGGGGAATATTTAGTGTTAGCCACAGACCTGGCTGGTTGTTTCGTTGCAGCTTTAGGTACAGTGAATGATACAACAGAGAATTAAACTCTTCTATCCAATTTTCTGTCATGATGGTTACAAGGAACATTACGTTTGCTGACAGATAGTAAGAGAAACCTTATTCCATATATTTTTCAGGTCAATGTTCTTGCAATCAATATTTTGGTATATCGCCTATAGTATTCAATAGCAATGTATGTGGTATAATTACTTGACTGTGTCTCAGAAGGCTGACTGGGCAGGGGATCACGTTCTTGATGGGCATTCAGGAGACTATTCTTTTAAAGGCACAATGGTTGAAGTATTGACAGACCTAGAGGCATGCAAATGGAAAAAAAAAATTAACTATCCACAAGATCCAATCAAAGAAATGACTCAAACAGGCTCTAATAACGCAGGATCCATTATATTCAGGGAAACCCCAAAATGTAAGTCTAAAAGCAGGCAGAGCCAAAAGCCAGGAGAGGATACTAAAGCCATCAACCAGGATAGAACAGTGATTAAAAACTCCTTGAGAAAAAAAGAACACATTTTTATCAAGGAAGAAAGGAAATTTGGGGTCTTAATAATCAGATTATGTTTACAAATTACTTGTGATATGGAACACACGGAATGAGACTTGGGCCCTGATTTATACTTTTTGGAGCAAAACTGCACTAACGCAGTTTGCTCCAAAATGTTTAGCACTGGCTTGCACCATTTCTGTGCACCAGCCAGGCACCATATTTATGGAATGGTGCAAGCCGGTGCAAAGGGTAGGCTAGTGTAACAAAAAAAATGACGTTAGTCGGGTGGGGCTGGCGGTATGGAGAAAGGGGGTTTTGCACCACTAAATGATGTTAGGCAGGTTAGAGTAAAAAAAATAATGACTCTATCCTGCCTAGAGTCATTTTCTGACACAAAACCATCCATACCACATGACTCCTGCCTTAGAAAAGACAGGAGTCATACCCACCACCCCAATGGCCAGCACAGGGGACCAGGGTCCCCTGAGCATGGCCATTACACACTGTGCCATGTATGGGGGCCCATTTCAGGGGCACCTATGGCACTTTAAAAAGTAAAATAAAATACTTACCTGGGATGGAGACCCCAATCCTCCGCTGTCCCTCTGGTGTGGTTGGGGTGTCCCTGGGGCCTGGGAATTGCACCTCTTGGCTTATTCCATGGTGTTCCACCATGGAAATAGACCCACAGGTCCCCTAATGCCTGCCCTGACCCAGGGGTTAAAAAATGGGGCAAAAAAGCTTTGCACCATTTTTTGACCCCTCCTGTGCACCCTTTTTGCACGGGAGTATAAATTTGGCGGTAAGGTCATAGAGTAATGTTTTGCACTGGAACGCCTACCTAGCATCTCATTAAGGCATGGTAGGTTTCCATGTCCAAAAAATGACTTTAACTCCATAAATTTGGCGCAAGACAGTCTAGCACCAAAGTTTAAATATGGAGTTAGTTTTGCACTGAATTAGAGTAAAAATAAAATTGACGCTAATTCGGTGCAAAGAGAGTATAAATATGCCCCTTGGTATGCTTGGAGTTGTTGCAAATATCACATGGTTGCTGTATACATAATGCTGACGTGGCCCAGGAAAAAGAACTCCATAATCCAAGGTGCCTGCAGCATCACTAATTAGCTCTCTCCTTTCAGTGACTGGCCTAGGAGACCCCATTTTCAAAGATGGTGTTTCTGTAGGCACAGAGAAACATAGGGACTAAGGGTCTGATGGGGTTACTCCGTCACAAACGTGATGGATATCTCGTCCTCTGTATCCTATGAAAATCGTAATATGACAGATGGGACATCCATCACGTTTGTGATGGAGTAACTCATCTGCCATACACTAAGTTATGCGCTAAGGGCCTTATTTATACTTTTTGGTGCAAAACTGCACTAACACAGTTTTGCACCAAAAGGTTTTGCACCGGCTTGCACCATTTTTTAGCACCAGCTGGGCCCCATATTTATGGAATGGTGCAAGCCGGTGCAAAGGGTAGGCTAGCATAAAAAAAAAAAATGATGTTAGCCAGGTTAGAGTAAAAATAAATGACTCTAACCAGATCAGCGTCATTTTTTGACACTAAGGGGAATATTTATATTCTGTTTGAACTGAATTAGTGTCATTCTTTTTTTACTCTAATTCAGTGCAAAACTAACTCTATATATATACTTTGTTGTTAGACCTGTCTGTCGCCAAGTTTATGGAGTTAAAGTATTTTTTTGGAAGTGGAAACCTACCTTGCCTTAATGAGATGCAAGGTAGGCGTTCCCGTGCAAAAAATGATTCTATGGCCTTAATGCCATATTTATACTCCCATGCAAAAATGGTGCAAGGGAGGGAGCAGGGGTCAAAAAATAGTGCAAAGCTTGCTTTGCCCCATTTTTTAAAGCATGGGTCCGGGCAGGCGTTAGGGGACCTGTGGGCCTAGTTCCATGGTGGAACACCATGGAATAAGCCCACAGGGACCCTCCCTTGGCCCCAGGGGCACCCACACAAGAGAGATTGTGGAGGATAGGGGACCCCATCCCAGTTAAGTACAGTAAGATTGCTTTTTATTTTTGAAAGTGCCATAGGGGGCACTGAAATGGGCCCACAAACATGGCACAGGGTGCAATGGCCATGCCCAGTGGACCCTTGTCCTCTGTGCTAGCCATTGGGGTGGTGGGCTTGACTCCTACCCTTTGCACCGGCTGGTGCACAGAAATGGTGCAAGCTGGTGCTAAACTTTTAGGTGCAAAACTGGGTTAGTTCAGTTTTGCACCAAAAAGTATAAATAAGGGCCAATATTTTGTAAGTTTACGCCACTTTTGCATCAAAAATTGACGTTAATGCAGCGCAAAAATAGTATAAATCAGGCCTTGGTGCTAGACGGGTCTAGCACCAAAGTATAAATATGGAGTTAGTTTTGCACTGAATTAGAGTAAAAAAATGATGCTAATTCGGTGCAAACAGAGTATAAATATGGCCCAGAGTATAAATATGCCCCTAAAATGGCGTTAAGGCCATAGAGTCATTTTTTTCACGGGAACGCCTACCTTGCATCTCATTAAGGCAAGGTAGGTCTCCACTTCCACAAAATGACTTTAACTCCATAAATTCGGCATTAGACGGGTCTAGCACCAAAGTATAAATATGGAGTTAGTTTTGCACCGAATTAGAGTTAAAAAAATTCTGCTAATTCGGTGCAAACAGAGTATAAATATGCCCCTAAGTCTCAAGTTACCCCATATGGTCAGCCACTGCGAGCTAAAATAGAAGGTGAAATATTCACAGTGTATGTGATATCCATAGACGTATAGACTGGCCAAGGGCAATGTACACAACTACACAAAACAAATTTGTGATATTTGTGAGGCACCTTTTTCAGATGTGCACTACACCTGACCATTTCTGGAACTGAACTAGAAGCAGTTGGACTCCCACTAGAACAAATCGGAGTCCCACCAGGCCTCACAGGCACTCTACTTCTCAGTGCCAGCATCATCATTTTCCCTCTCCTATGATTTGCATTATTTCTCATTTCATCTTGATGGATTCCTACACGTTCTCTGGACGTTTCGAAAACCACCTCCTTTCCTTCAATACTGCCATCCTTAAGCCACCATGGAAACTATTTAGACCCAGGTTTCCTAACTCACAACAATTCATCAATGGTTTTCCTGTAACTGAAAGGAGTGTTGTTGGAGTAAATAGAGGTATTTGTCACATTTTCCTTCAACTTAATCCACTTGCGCCACTAATTAAATGGACTTCTTAATCATTTTAATAAACTTCATCACCTGACCATTAGATATTGGTTAATTATTAGAAGTTATTTTATGCTTTATTTCACATCTAACTGAATCCTCTCAAAAGGCCCTACTTGTAAATTGAGGACCAATATCTGATGCCAGATCGTCTGGCAATCACTCCCTGCACAATACGTCTTCTAGAAATTCAAGTGTTACTGGTCATCTTCTCAACTAATTTTGTCTATGGCAACTTAGTTATGTAATCACTAATACCAAAGCAAGAGATTCCTTCCTCAGAATAACAACAAACAGTCCCATTATCCTTATACCTAATTTGCTCCAAGATCCCACAGGATTCTTTAGTGGTAAAGATTCAAATATACAAAGTTTGGCAGACTTGTCACTAGTGGGACATACAGAATAATCTTAAACACACAACTGTCAATCCCCTATTCCAGGCCACCAATAGTGTTCTTTTCTCCTTCTTTTCATGTCCAAATTCCCTAGTGCCCTTCATATCCTAAAGTGAAAATCTTCTTCCTCAGAACCACCAGAGGAACATTTTTGTCACCCCTAACCGAAGCATTCAAAGTGTACCAAGACCACCATACATTTCATTTCATTTGGCCACCCCACAACTATTTATTCCAATAACAATTTAATTTCACCATCACCATCCATTCTTTTCTGCCAATCATCTACCAACACTACGATATTTTATTCCATATCAACGTAAAAGTACATTCTCAATAGCAAATTCTACTTCACATTCATTCTCCTCACTACTCAGTGTACCATTATTCTCCAAAGTGATTGTGACACAGAGTCAACATGAACGTTAGCTCTTCCTGGAACATATTACATCTAAAACTCATTAGCTGGTATTTAGATATCCAGTCTAGCTAACTGTGCACCAAAGTTTGTAGTCAGTTGTTAAAACCAACTTTGTGCCCAACATAATGTCCTAAAATCTTCCGCTGTCCAAGTGCAGGTCAGGGATTTTTCTCAAGTTCTGAGTAACTATACTAAGATCCTTTGAGAGTCCCTGAGGTATAAGATACAATCCAACCCTTCCTCTTTTCTCTTTGTACCAAATACTCCACACAACAAAATTGATCACGATAAAGGCCACCATACATTCAGTTCTACTCAAATCACTTTAAGAGGCAGCATCATCTCACACTTAAACTTTTCAAAGGCTTGCAGCTGGTCAGAGCCCCAAACAAAACACCCTTTTTTGACTCAAGATTTTAAATTTTCAAATTTACTTGCACATCCCTCGACAAACTCAGTATTTACAATAGGGCGCACCATGGCGGTCGTTAGCACAATAGCGTAAAAATTTTTGACGCTTGTGCAGCAAAGCACAGAGAGGCCCATTATACATAATGGGTGTGTCATTTTAATGCCTGTTCTGAGACGGCATTAAAAATGATGCAAAAAATGGTGCAGCGAAATCTTGAAAATTTCACTGCACCATTTTTTCGGGCCTCCTAGTGTCGGAATGCCCCCTTGCACACATTATGCAATCATTGCACCACTTTGTAAATATGGCGTGTTGGAAATGCCTCCCTAACACCACATTAGCGTTAAAAAATGACACTAATGTGGCACAAGGAGATGCAAGGGGCTTGAAAATATGGCCCTTAGAGTTCTCAACCAACACACTGATGATGTGCAATTGCCATATCAAGCGTTGAAAATTGTGCAGCACCACCATGGATACTTCCATTTTCTTTTCTGTACTCAATTTCTTCGACAAGCCTCTCAGGTTGGTCAATGTACGTTCACATGTTTACTGTTCCTTTAAGAGTCAAATTAGCCCATGGTCCTATTTGCATTGTATTGTCCTGCGCTTTGTTTTTATTAAAACATGATTGCTTAGTAAGTGGTCGCTACATAGAGTATCAAAGTCACAAGTTACTGCAAAATCCCTTGAGGCTGACACATATTCTTCAATAGTTTCTTTAACTTTGTGCACTCTTGAGAAACATTGAACCATTGCACGACAATATTTTATTTCTTCCCATACCTCATATTCATTTGTTTTACTGTATGATCAAAAACATCCATGTTGTCAGGATTCTCTAAAGCTAATAACCACTCGTTCAATCATACTACAGGGAAGAGATACAGGGATAGAGCAGTGCTGTTCAGTGTACTCAAGGTGAGTGTGTGTACTCGGAGGATGCATATCAGAGAGGAATATATTGCTTGAGAGATGTATGGCCATATTTATAAAAAAATCAGACAATGCAATACAGCATGGCACTTTATTGCACTCATGAAAGGGAAGGAATGTGCCATATTTACTATTATATGGTATATTTCTGTCCTTTCCAAACTCTAGCGCACTTTTGGCTGCCTGGCACCAAACGCAGGCACCCTTGAGTCATGTTGCAAGGGTGCCTGCGTTACAGGCAGCATTGTGTTTGTGTAGGAAGGGACACCTTCCTGCACAAACAAAAGCTCAGAGGAATTTTCCTCTCTCTAAGTGTGCTGCAGAGTGCAGCACACTTAGAAAGAGAAAACAACGAGGAGAAATGAAGTTATTTCTCCTCTGGTGGGAAGGCGTACAATTCTGATGCATTCCCAGGTCTACCAATGGTGTTAAATTGGGAATGTGTCAGAATCCTTGAGTGGATGTGTGGGAACACCCATGTTTCACCCATGGCATGACTCCTTGCTGCTGAGTAATGCTAAGCAGCAATTTCACGAAGGCTTGCATAACTCTAGATTTATCAATCCACTCAGGGCCATGCGAGGTGGCCTTGCATAGCTTGATAAATCTCATTTAGGTTTTGTAACGCCCTTGTGACCCCTTACCTAGCGCAAGGGCAATGTAAAACCTTGATAAATATGCCCCCTAGTGCTGTGCATTGTGTGCTCAGTGAATGCATGTGCTGGATGTATTTTTGCCTGCAAAAAGTATTGAGCAGGATGTGAAGTGTTGTGCAGGATGTGCATGGGGAATGTGTGTCCTGGCAGTGTGTATTTGAAAATAGCACACCATTGCACAATATAAAAAGGCTACAGTACTGAGCAGCACACCCAAAATGAATCTGTTGGGTGAATATATTTGTGTCTATGAAGACAAAATGCATGAAGGTAACAGTACTGAATAGAATACATGCTGTTTCCATACACTGAGTGCAAGTGTGCCTATAATGGTACAATACATAGAGAACCCTGGGTTCCATTTTGGAAAGCCTGTGCCTGCCTGGTGAAGGCATGAGGAGAAGAGGAATTCTCCCAGACAGATTTGTGTATGGATGCATCCTTGTGAGCTGGGTAGGACACACTGGAGAAGGAAGAGAAAGCCTTCCCCTGTACACTTCAAAGGGTACTCTTTGCTTCAGTGATAGATCACAAGGAAAGGGCCTAGACACATCTCAGGTAGGAGATTGGGCTGATAAGGGAATCAGCCGTGGGGTTTCTCCTGCTGTGACAGACAGCCTTCCAAGAACAGAGAGAAAAGTGTACACTTCAAAAGAAGCAGAACCCTAACATAAAACCTCAAAGACTCATACCTTAAATCACTTTTGGTGTCTGCAAATGTAGTAAAAAGGGGAGGTTAAAGCCCCAATATGTATCATCTGCCAAGCAGCCAGACGGGCTGTGTGAGGAGGGGAAGCTCTGCAAGGCTTCTGCCTGTGATCAGGACCATTGGCCAAGGCCTGCTAGTCTCCATGCTGCGTGAGGGGACATTATTGAGGGAAACCAAGACCACCTGCTCTGGAGACATGAGCATTAGTGCCTGCCTGCTTGCCAAGACCAGTGTGCCCTGTGAGGAAGAGGAAAGTGTTGGAGGGAGCAAGGTCAATTCTGGAGCCCATCCGAGAGGATTCACAGTGCAAGGTGTGGAGCAATGGCTGCTGCACCAATTTGGTCACTGCCCATGTGCAGATTCCAGTTGAAGACCCCTGCATGCCAGGAGGGGGCTGTAATGAAGATAGCCTAGTGCAGAGTGACCTTCGGGTCGAGTGAAGCTGTGTTGTGCCTGCTGCAGTGACCCCATATGCAACAAGGGGCCACCGTGAAGGTTATTGGTGGATATGAGGGGCTGAAGCCTGTGCAGAGACCTTGACGACCCTGTATGCCAGGAGTGGCCACAATGGTACAAACTACCTTGTGGTGTGGGCCAGCTCCTTGGCCGGAAGCGTTACGGCACCCCCAGATACCAGGATGGGCTGCCAATATCTAAGTGGTTGCAAGGATTGGGCCGTCACCAGAGAAATGTGAGCTGGGATCCATTGATCAAAGCGAAGCAATGAGAATGAGTTGCCCATGTGAAACTGAGGAAGACACCCTGTGTATATTGCCACATCACCGGGACCGCAGCCAGGAGCACAGGAATACAATCTCACCTACCTCTAATTTGGGGAGCGCTTTCTTACTGTGCAGGAGGAACTCTGGAGCACCTCCGGTCGCTGCTGGAGCTGGCCACTTATGCTCAGGAGAGAGCTGTGTTCAGCCTACTCTCTGAACAGTACCAGTGAAGTGTGAGTGCCCGCAGTCAGGGGAGCAGGTAGGACTGGTTATGGGCCTATTGGGACCTAGGGGACTCACTGCTGAGGGTGCTGGGGCTCTGTGTCACTTTTGACTATATTATCAAGAATCAGAGTGGACTCTTGTGCTAAGAGCTACTAGTGAGCATTTCCTGAATGCAGCCACCATTAAATGGGGAATGGGCACTACCACATTAGGAAAATCAGTTTGGGATAGGGATTTGCTATCAAAACAATAGTTCCTTGTCCTCAAGGGTAAATGTGTTATGTTTATATATGTTATAACATTGCTTTGAAGGTCTACAGTTTGAAATAAAATACCTCCTTTTGTTATAACAATACAATTCTGATTGGATATGTATTTATTGACAGTGCTGTACACTCTTTGAGTTATGAGTTTTGTTCACTGGCCTGTATTTACCCTCTCACTGCCCTCCAATGGAGCTTTGGACTGCTCGACCATAGTTATTCCTTAGAGGTGAGTTCAGAAAAGGTACTTGACCCTGTTGCACAGGATTCATAGTAGCTCAGATACCAGGATATCAGGAGTAAAATGCCTTACCCTCCATGGTTGGGCCCAGTAATACCTGCCAGCTCTGAGGCCCTCTGAAAGGGGTTCTCACAGTGGGCAAGTGTCATCAGTGGTTAATCTTTTCCCATCATAGCTCTGTAAACTTGATACCTATAGGTTAGGACAATCAGCAATGGCAATGGGTCAAAATGGCAGCCTTAAGAAGAGAGTATAATGTTTCCAATGTAGAGTCAGACTAATACACATTCAATATCAACAACGGAGGTCAGGTACTGCCCGGCAACAGCGATGTGAAAATTGCAGTGTGCAATCCCAGCAAAACCTTAAACGTATGTGTGACTTTGGTCTATATTATTTTCAGTATTTATCAGAGTATTGCTGTGTTGTAAAGAAGTTTCTGGTGATTGCTAATATCCTTTTCTGGCTTTTCTTCATGAATTATTTCCTGTTTGTTCATAGCTGCATTCAAAGTACATACTTTTCATTCTACAAGTTCTTCTGGCCACAATAAGGGTGTTTTGGTGCAAAGAATTAACACCCTGTCAACTTTAGCTTCCTTTAACAATCGATGTCTTCATAAATTTAATTTCTTGTTTAAAATGTCAGTCCTGCAACATAAATACAACCCCCTACTTTGCCAAAGGATGGAGGAGATACTATCTTGTAGCCCTTACTCACAACTTACTGCATCATTAGTTGCCTTTGCCTTCTATGAAGACAGGGTAGTATTTACCCTACTGCATTTTTCAATGCTATAGGTATGTTTGATAGCTCTTACTTGCATTGTCCAAGGGTGAAAGATATTGATTACCCCACCACTTTACTCAAGGACAGAGGATATTTTAAAGCCCCTTGAATTGCCAAAGGACAGGAGGTTACACACTGACTGAGTCTTCCCCATAGACAAGGAGGGGTTTATTGAGGCTTGGCTTTGTCCAGTCATGGGGTTAGATGTTTAGAGGCCCCACCCCTTTAGTCAATGGCTAGTGAGAATACTTGATAATCCAATCTACCTTGTGGAAGGGTGGTGGACAATATATACCCCTGTCTTGTCTAAAGGGGGTGCAATTTGTAGAACCTTTGCTTGCCAATGGGGGTGGGGTGTTTTGTAGCTCCTCCATCTCGCCTAAGGATGAATGAGGGAATATCATGCTCTCCCACCTTGCCCAGGGCAGTGAGTAGTTAATAGCAGGAGGGCCCGGATATTTGTTTTTTCCCAACTTGCTAGAGCACTAGGGACAGGAGTGATTTACGTACTCCTTGTCTTCTCCAAGGCAGGTGCTTTGTAGTCCCCACAATCTCCCTGTTGTGTGCACAAACAGGTAGAAGTTGCAAAATGCCTTCATAGGGGGATATTTGTTACCACCATCACCTTGCTCTGCATCACAATAACGGACCGGGCACCCGACCTGATTTCAGATGTGCTGGCATTTATTTTTATAAACCCATCACCTTACCTTTGAGCAAGGTACAGAGAGAGGACCAGCAAGTGCTCCCCTTGGGCTCAGAAGGAGGCTTAAGCTTCTCTTCTCACTCATGTATCATTTAGGCAGGGGGGGCTACCAAGTTTTCCCTTTTTCTTTCTGGAGAGAAATCCACCCATTGCCATTTTGTAAGCAAAGGAATAGGCTAAAAAGCACACCCCACCTGGAGCAAGGAGGAAATTGTAAAAATACTCCTATCCTTGGCAAAGTTGGTGTGGTGATTAGGATGTTAATAGGTCATAGTGTAATTGGAATATGGAGATAGAATGGATGGGAGAGATTTGTGGCAGTTGCTATGGGCGGTTGCTGGTGCGTGTTGTGCCGATATTGCTCCTTACTTCAAACTGCCTCTTGGAAAAAAGATAATATTGAATTTTAGTGCTTGCAAGTCCTCCATTTTTCACAATGGCGAGAAGGCGGGGCAGGAGCAGTGTCGGTGTGATTTCCGGATGGTCCAAGTGTCCAATGTGACCAGTAGTAGGCGGTGAGGAAGGAAGTAGTGCAGTGCATCTTCAAGGATATATCATTTCTGTTGGGGCAGGTAACCAGAGCTATCATTCCTGCTTGGGCACGGAGCAGACACTGTGGGCTGCGCAAATACAGTAAAGGTGTTTTCCTAGTGAGAGTGCGCATGCACAGGGCCGCACACGTGAAAAGGACTGCGCACATACAATTCCTTCCAGAGTGCACAGATACAGTGGCTGTGTTATCATCACGTGAGTGGATTCTGTTTACCATAAGGATTATGGGTAAGAATGTGCCCAAATTCCAATAGAAAGCATGTTAGGCTGCGTACTGGCAGCCATTTTGACTGTTTGGGAAGCATCGTATGCTTTTCAATTGGTTTCACAGAGATAGGCACACCTTTATGCCTGTAGAGTGAATATTAGAATGTGCATTTTCCTGCATATAATTTGCTTGTACATTGGTTTCACTGTGATTGGCACACCTTTATGCCTGTCGAGTGAATATTGGAAGATGCATTTTCCTGTATATAATTTATGGTACAGGTTTTACTGTACCAATACTTCTACTTGGACAGTTCCATGGTGATGGGCACACCTGTTTGGAGTCTGTCATCTAATTACTGGAGCCTGTGAAAATTCCAATGATTTTATTATGGATTGTATTTGGAGATTTCATTTGTAGTTTTTTTGTTTTAAATTTTTTGGGTTATTTTTTGCTCTGAGTAGTTATTTAACGTTGGATACTTGTGCACTTATTTTCTAAGTATTCATTATTTTTGCGGGTCGGAATTGGTGTGTGAGTGAAATATGTCCAGTATTCAACCTCCTCCCCTTTTCTTAGCTGAACCAGGACATCCTCCTATTCAAAGGAAGTTATGGTTAGATTTATTTGAAGCATATGCGGAAGTATTCGTTACTCAAAAAAGGGGGGGTTGGTGGTTGATGCTAATGATTGCACATCTGAAAATAAAGCGCTCCAATGTATTGTCTCATCTGGAGAGTGATGCACAGGGTGCCAACCTGGTAAGGAAACCCAACCACCACTGGTTTAAAAGTACACAGGAACACAAATGGAACAGAAGAAAACCACCTATGTAACGTGCTGTATATAACAAGATGCAAAAAAGAGCAAAACCAGGACACTCCTCAAAACGGAAGTATTGGAGGTTAGAGAGTGTATGCCAGAGAGACATTTGTCATTACTTAAACATCGGTTGGGGGCTATTGGATTGAGAGAGTATTAAAATCTTCCGCCTGTAGATAACGTTAATGAAGAAGATGTATACAAATGTGCTTTGAAACATTACAGGAGAGGTATGGTAGGAAGATTAACGTGGTCACGGAGAGATATAAGTTTTCTTCCAGGGAACAGAACGGAGATGAATCCATTGACCAGTATATGGTGGTGTTAAGAGGACTTGCTGTTACTTGTGCTTTTGAGCACATGACGGATGCCCAGGTTTTAAGAGACCAATTATTGATGAAGACAAGTCTAAAAAAACAGGAGAAATTATGGTCTTCAGGAGAACTATCTTTGAAGACTGCAATAGAGGTGGCAAGAAGTATTGAAGTAACAGAGAGTTGCACACAAGTCATGAGGAAAGGAAATAAAGACAATTGTACAGTATGTGCTGTGGGTGGTGAAAGGGATAGTAAAGAAAAAAAAGGTTTTAGCTCGTTATGCTAGTGGTAGTAACAAAATTGGCATGACTGAGAATGACAAGGCTTTATTTAGTGTGTTTCAGGTGTCGTGCTAGTACGCATGTTGCAAATTTTAATGGATGTCCTGCTATTGGAAAAATTTGTAATGCATGTAAGAAAAAGGGACATTTTTCACAAGTATGTAAAGGTATTGGGAAGAAAGTGAATTGTATTGTGGAGGGTTTTGATGATGACGAACTTGAATATGGTATGCAAAATATGGTGTTACGTATACAAAGTGGCAACATCAAATGATAAGTCTTCAGTTACCCATGTGTTGGTTAAGCATTGATGGCATGCAGGTGGAAGTTATGGTCGATTCATGCGCATGGTATACTATAATGGGGAAAACATTATTTAACTAGTTGTGGCCTGGCAGGGAATTGCAAAGCACAAATATCAGTCCATGTAGTTATTCTGGTCATAAAATTGTTTTAGTAGGTAAAATGCAAGCAGAGTTTGAATTTGCTGGAAGGAAATGTACAGGAGATATACTTATTGCTGAAAAAGGGACCACAATTTAGGGTTGGCCACATATACCAGAACTTGGTTTGAAAGTGGACCCTAGTGCTAGTCCACCTGTGTATGCTGTAGGTGAGTGTTGCTTACAGAATACTAATGATTCGTATTCTGATTTTTTTAAAAATGTTTCCAACAGTTTTCAGACGTCAGTTAGGTAGTATGAAGAATTTTCAATATACTATTGTGTTAAAAGAAAATGCCATTCCTGTAAGACAGAAGTTAATGAATGTTCCATTTAACTATAGAGGGAAATTAAAGGACATTTTACATGACTTGTGTGAAAAAGTCATTAATGAACCTATGGAAAGCTCTGATTGGGTATCTCCCATTGTAATTTCAGTGAAATCGAGTGGGGATCTCAGGCTTTGTTTGGATTTATGATCACTCAGTGATGCTATTTGGGTAGATGCTTTCCATTGCTCAATTTACAGGAATTAATGTTATTAATTGGTGATGCCACAGTATTTTCAACAATTGATTTGGCCAATGCTTATCATCAGATACATTTGAATCCAGATTTTAAACATTGTACAGTGTTTATTACACCAGAAGGGATGTTTCAGTCTAAAAGGATGCAATTTGGCTTGGCTAGTGCTTCAACTGTTTTCCAAAGACAATTATCCAAAGTGCTTTCAAACACAAATGGTGCAAAAGTGTTTCAAGATGAAATATAGTAATATAGGGAAAGGATAAGATTGAGCATGATTACATTTTGAAGACAGTTTTACAAGCATTAAAAGACTACAGGTTAACAGTGAAAGAACAAAAATGTAAATTTGGAGAAAAACAAGTGGAATATTTAGGTCATATTATTTCAAAGGAAGACATTCGACCTAAGATCAGCTATGTGAAGGCTATTTGTGAGCTCTGGAACCTAAATGTAAAGAACAATCACTTACTTTTTTGTGTCTGACTGAATTTTATTCACGGTTTGTGAAAAACTATGTATCCAAATTGGAAAAAGCTGGCTCCTTTGAAAAGGACCGGAAAGTGGACGGAAAGATACAGAGATGCAACTGACATTGCAGGACGCCGTAGATGCGGAAGGGTTTGTGGCTCGGAACTCGGAACACGAGGAGATGGGTCTTTCGACTGCGGTCTGAGAGCCAAGAACTTTCCCCACGGTGCTTGCTCCCTTCCGCAACTGCAAAGGCATAGCGCAGGAGGAGGAGGAGGATAAGTCTCGGATGAAAACCTGGGCTTGTCCCAGAGGATTCACGGAAGCCGCCAGCGTTGCCTCCCCCGGCCAAGCTGTCTTGCACTACACCCAGTATTGATTCCACCTCAACGCTGGCAGAGACTCTGTGAAATGGTGGCACGATTCTTGTGGGGGTCAGAAGGGGGCTGGCAGTGGTGGCGGCAGTAAAGCAAAGCAGGGCGCTGAGATTTGAAAACTGAACTGAATTGAACTAGGGGATGAACGAGGGGATGAAAAGGTAAAAGCTTAGAGCTGGGGTTCCCTGAGGTGGAGCAGATGCGGCTGACTTAAGGCCACTGCGGGCTCTTCTCGGGGGGGGGGCTCCCTTCTCAGTCTTCTCTTATCGTTCACTGGCCCTGTGTTTTGGAGTGCTTGTTCCACAGGAAAAGGAAAAAGAGAAAATATTGCTTTTTTCATCACATTTATATGAATTATATCTAATTGTTGGCTAATTCCTTTAACGCAGTCCACCTCTTGACTATGACGGCAAAACGTCTCAGAATGGGTAGAGCTTTTCTCAGCCGGGCATGTAAAAAGACTAAGTCGAATCCCCTAAGAAACAAGGTAGTTTCTCACTTGAATATAAAAAGCTTATACACCATTCTCCTTTTTTTTCAAAAGGAGCCACCTGATGAACCAGCATCCTAGGAGGAAGCTGATTCAATTACCAGCATTCCGGATACCTCTGGAAAGGATGTGTACTCAAAACCTCTGGTCAGTAAGCCGTCCTCTGTTGGGGGGAACTCAGAGAATAATAATCTTTCCTCTACCAATGTAGGATTCACCCCTGGAGTAGGGGACTTCACCCTTCCTGATATTGAGCTGAATGGTACGCACAGTGTAAGGAGCCTTTCCTCCTGTTGTGTAACCTCGCCTTTGGATGGTAGAGCTAAATCTCCTGGTCTAAGGTTCTTTAGTAGTACTCCTTCCACTCAAACACTGTCCCCATTATTTTCTTCATTGACCCCCGATTTTATGCTCCATAAGAACTCTTCAAAAAATCCTCCGGATCAACACACAGTAATCTCTGAGTCCATTAAATGCTTAGAGAGAATATTATTGTCCAGTCTAGCTCTTTTAGAAAAATGTATAAATAGTTTTGATCATACTCAAGATATTCCCTTGGTTATACTAAAAGGTTTGATGGACCAAAAGAAGGATGGGCCAATCCTGGATGAGAAAGTCTTGATGGCCACAAAGGAAGTTCACCAAAAGTGGAGTGTCGAGGCTCTAGTATACCGTTGTGTGCCTTGGACACATGTTTGAACGTGAACTTTTCTAAACACCCTGATCACACAAATAAGGGAACCCAGGGAGGTAAACCCCAAGCGTTCTTTAAATCTTTGAACTTCAAGGAAACCCTCCATCAAGATAGTGTTGACTATTCGCTGGAAAATCTATTTTCAAGTCCCCGCCTTCATTCAAACACTTTGGTTCCTGCAAACTTGAAAAAAGACGACTTCCCCAGTGGCCCCTTTCCCTATTTTTCAACCACTTTCTAAAATACGCTCTAATTCTTCGATTGCTGAGCACAACAGGAACATAATCACTAAGCAAGTAGATAAAGAGAAGAAAACGGGAAAGACAAAAAAGGGAAAAAGATGAGAAGAAAGGGTAAACAGAATTTTTTTTTTTAAAACAAGAAAAGTAAAGTTCGATGACTTCGGACCCGCAGGAACTCCATTTTCCAAGGAAGAACATGAACAGGACCCAAGGAAGGATAGGTTTATAGACTTGGATGATGTAGGATCCTCCTCCCCTGGGGAAGAATTCGGTCTGGTCCCTCCTGTGGGTCCTCCACCAGATAATCAGGATAACCCACCTATTGTAAAGAGGGTTTCATCTCCACTAAATCCATGCGCTGATTCATTTTGCAATGTGACATCAAACTCAGTGACTTCCAACTTAAGATCTGACACTTTAAGTGGTGGGGATGCCAATTGTAAGGTGTAGGATATTTCTCGGTATACTGAGACAGCTGTATGTCTTGAGTTTTCTGCTTTATTCAATTTGAACTTAATTATGAACTGCTCTCTTTTAATTTCCTCCTTCAGAGATATTTAGACGAGTTAAAATTAATTGAAAGTAATGATATCTCCTGTGTGTACCTAGAGCAAGGTCTAGGAACAATAAAGGTAAAAGCCTGGTTTTATTCCAAAACAATTGTAAAATTGATTTTAGTTAACTCTGAGCAACTGCAGCATAGAGGCATAGACGTGGTTCCAGTTTGGGGAAAAGACTCTCATTCGTTTAGACAGCAGTCCCCCTCTTTTCCATACTTGAACAGAAGTAATCGACTCCACAGGCGAGATCCTAGCTCTTCCTCCCTGGAAAACGTTAAGATTTCTTTCTTCCACGGAGAAAGAGCGGTGAGCTTGTGGAAGATGTCCCTTCTCAACTTCTGGGTTCTAAGCAGGAGAACTGGAGTTGGTTGGCAGGGACCCCAAACAGTACTCAGGTAAAGGGGAAGTTACTACAACCAGGCCATTAATCGTAAATTTCAAGTGGTCTCTTGGAATGATGCAGGAATATAGAATCATATTGGAAAATTAGATTACATCTGCTCCCTTCAGGCTGATCTAATCTGCATCCAAGAGACCTGGAGTGTAACTGATTTCTCTTGCCAGAGTACATGGTCCTCTGTCAAAAGGCACAGCCGCCCAAGAAAGGGCATGCAAAAGGGAGAACTGCTATGCTTTTAAGTAATAAGTATAAATGGGAGTATGACATTTTTTTCGGCCCACTGAAATCCTACCAGATAATTAGAGTCAATCCAACAATGGAGGGTGGTAGGAGAAACCCTGTGTTAATAGTAAATGCTTATATTCCCCCCGATAATGAGCATGATAAGATGTTAATACACATGTTTAATTGTATTTCCTCCATTTGTTCAAATTCACATGAAAGTGTACATGAAGTACTGTTATCGGGGGACTTAAATTGAAAAACCTCTAATCTATTTCTTTCCATTTTCTGCGACATAGAGAGGGAATCTGTGTTCAATATTCCTCCCATTCCATTTCCCCCCAAGCATAAAAGGAGGTACATTCTATTAAAAGGTTTGAGGGAACTTAGTTGCATAATTTTAAATGGTCGATTTCACTCGGACTCCCCAGCAGCCTTTACCCATAAATCTTGTCAGAGTAGCTCCATTATTGATTATTTGTTGGCCTCTTATACTATAGCCCAAATAGTGGAGGACATGATAATTTTTATACCCCGTTTAGTGACCATAAGATTCATAGGCCCTCATTACAACCCTGGCGGTCTGAGACCGCCAGGGCTGTTTTGGCTGAAGCACCGCCAACAGGCTGGCAGTGCTTCAGAGGGGATTACGACCGCGGTGGTAGTGCCACGGTTGCACCGCTGGAGCCGGCGGTTTCCTGCCACATTTGCCCCGGCGGTGATAATCCACCAGGACAGCGCTGCTTGCAGCGCTGCCCAGGGGATTACGAGTCCCCCTACTGCAAGGAAAAGGCTGGCGGTACGGGGAGTCGCGGGGCCCCTGGGTGCCCCTGCACTGCCCATGCCACTGGCATGGGCAGTGCAGGGGCCGCCTGACAGGGCCCCTTGCAGCTTTTCACTGTCTGCATAGCAGACAGTGAAAAGCGTGACGGGTGCAACTGCACCTGTCGCACGGCCGCAACACCGCCGGCTCCATTTGGAGCCGGCTCCCATGTTGCACCCACATCCACGCTGGGCCAGTAGGCGCCCGCCGGCCCAGCGGGGATGTCATAATGGGCACCGTGGGAGTGAGGCTGCATTGGCGGCCGCCAAGGCGGTTACAACTTCGCTAATGCTGTAATGAACCATATAGTCTCATGCTAAGACTCAATCTGTCCTCAATAGAGACATGGAATTTTAAGGGCCAGGATATCAACTTTAATAAGAAAACAGGTAGAATCCATTGGTCAACTTTGAAAATTTTATCTTTGAAAGAAATGCTTGAAATTACCGTGATGACTGGAATGGAAATGCACTAAACTGCTTTTCTGTATTTATGGGAAATGTCATTCAGAGAGGTCAGTTAAAGCGTAATAAGCTTCCACAAAAGAAATGAAGGCTTTCTGTTCTATTGTTGAATAGAGAAATGAATAGATTGGTAAGGTTACAGTACGTGTGGGAATCTGAGGACAGGAGTAGAAGAATTTCCCTACTTAAGAGGAGAAGAGTGCGGATGAAGATTGGAATAAGGAAGGAGGAGGCCGAACAGAGATGGATGACCCTGGGGGAAGTGGCCATAACTAAAACTACTCGTAAATGTTGGTCACTCATCTCTGAAGGCTGTGGGTTACGTAAATCCCCTTTAGCCCCCTCCGATAGCCGAGATAGAATGGAGGGAGTACATACTTTCCCTGTATGTGGAAAACTAGGAAATCGAGTCATGTGAAATGGACTTTAAGATAGGTAGCACGGTTGAACCTGATGATTATGGCCCCACCCTCAGTGACTGAGATTGAGGTGTTTATAAGGTTGATGGGGGTTTCTGGAGCAATGGGCCAAGTCAAGGTCCCCATTGCAATAATTAAAAAAGAGCCCTCGCTCTGGGCAAGGATTCTTAACCCATTATTCTACCTCTGTTACTCAAAAGGTATAGTTCCGGCATCTTGGACTGGGAGTATAATGGTTCCCTTGTAGAAAAAAGGGCGATAGATCTTTACCCATGAACTATCGGCAAATAGCACTGTTGGACACGGTAGGTAAGATCTTTGCTAAAAGTATACTTGAGCATTTAACATCTTGTGTTGAGGAAAAAGCTATCCTCACTTTGGAACAAGCTGTCTTTAGGAGGGAGCATAACATTTTAGATACCATCCTACTAATGCAAATTATAACTGAAAAGTATGTGCTGGTTAGGGGCAGGGTGGTATATGCCGCTTTTATAGACTTCTCAACAGCTTTTGACAGGGTGAATCATAAGACTCTATGGAAGAAATTATTTAAATTGGGTGTTCCTATAAATTTGTTACGCTTAGTTATAGCCTTGCACTCTTCTACCTAGGGTAAGGTTCTCTTAGGTGGAGAGCTAAAATGGATTAAAGCAGAGTTGTCTGCTGGCACCCCTCCTTTTTTCTTTATATATCTATGATCTGCCTTCCACTCTAGGAATACTCAAGACTTCACACCCAAAATTGGAGGTTGTTCGATCCTGTGCCTTCTTTATGCTGATGACATAGGGGGTCATTCTAACCCTGGCGGTCGGTGATAAAGCGGCGGCCAACCCGCCAACAGGCAGGCGGTCAAAAAAAAGGAATTCTGACCCTGGCGGGAACCGCCAACACAGCCCGCTACTTTAACACTCCGACCGCCACGGCGGGACAGACAAACAGCGCGGCGGTCACCGCCAACAGGCAGGCGGCAGACAATGTACTGCCCACCCTATCACAACTCACCAATCCGCCACCTTTTCCGGGGCGGGAGCCCTGCCGATAAAAACACGTCGGAAACAGACTACGAACGGGAAAACGCTCACCTATACACACTCCACGAGGAATCTGGACAGCATGGAACCCGAATTACACATCCTACCAGCTATTGTCTACCTGCTCATCTACCAGGAGTACAAACGCCGGCGCAGACGACAACAGTGACTACTGCACTACGACACAGGCGAGGGCGGAGGAGGAAAGCTTACGGGCACACACATGCGCCATACACCCACCCCCCCACCACAAATACCTACACCCCAATGCCGAGCAACAAGTCAGAGTGACACCACCCAAACCCCCCGGAATAATGCAAAGACACAATTAAAATGATCTATAAAATATATGTATAAATAGCTCCATTGAAAGTATGGGAAATATGCTAAATAAAAGATACAAAAATAAGGAATGAACATAGTCAACAATATATACATAGGCAATAAGTCCTGCACATTCCGTCAAAGTTCCATAGTCCGTGGGCCAATGTGCACAAACACATGGGCAAAGCCCACCCAGGAGACCAGATACCATTGGAGAGAACACTGCTGGGGCATCAGATGATAAAACTACAGGCACCTCAGGGGGAAGGGAAGGGGTGGGGACCTCAGCCACATGAGTCCACGACGCCAGATCCACGAGGGGCATCCATGCCCACTGTCCCATCCTGGGGAGTGCAAAGCCACAGTCTCACAAGTCTCTACAGTGGGTGGCTTGCCCACTGTGCCATCCTGGGGAGTGCAAAGCCACAGTCTCACAAGTCTCTACAGTGGGTGGCTTGCCCACTGTGCCATCCTGGATAGTGCAAAGCCACAGTCTCACAAGTCTCTACAGTGGGTGGATTGCCCACTGTACCATCCTGGGGAGTGCAAAGCCACAGTCTCTCAAGTCCCTACAGTGGGTGGCATGCCCACTGTCCCATCCTGGGGAGTGCAAAGCCACAGTCTCTCAAGTCTCTACAGTGGGTGGGTTGCCCACTGGACCATCCTGGGAAGTGCCAAGCCACAGTCCATCAGATGGATTACCGACTCCACTGTTAATGGAGGAGGCACGGTGCCCAGAGTGCTACCTGAAGCCCTGCTCGACACAGAACCGGCACTGTCAATGGGCCAGCGGTGCTTGAGATGAAGGGCCCAGCGGAGCGGTGCTTGAGATGAAGGGCCCAGCGGAGCGGTGCTTGACAGGAAGGGCCCAGCGGAGCGGTGCTTGAGACGGCGGGCCCAGCGGAGCGGTGCTTGAGATGAAGGGCCCAGCGGAGCGGTGCTTGAGATGAAGGGCCCAGCGGAGCGGTGCTTGAGATGAAGGGCCCAGCGGAGTGGTGCTTGAGATGAAGGAGCCCAGCGGAGCGGTGCTTGACAGGAAGGGCCCAGCGGAGCGGTGCTTGAGACGGCGGGCCCAGCGGAGCGGTGCTTGAGATGAAGGGCCCAGCGGAGCGGTGCTTGAGATGAAGGGCCCAGCGGAGCGGTGCTTGAGACGGCGGGCCCATCGGAGCGGTGCTTGACAGGAAGGGCCCAGCGGAGCTGTGCTTGAGACGGTGGGCCCAGCGGAGCGGTGCTTGAGATGAAGGGCCCAGCGGAGCGGTG
Source organism: Pleurodeles waltl (assembly GCF_031143425.1). Taxonomy (NCBI): domain Eukaryota; kingdom Metazoa; phylum Chordata; class Amphibia; order Caudata; family Salamandridae; genus Pleurodeles; species Pleurodeles waltl. The sequence goes on along the minus strand of NC_090449.1, from coordinate 247,075,582 downwards.
CTTGAGATGAAGGGCCCAGCGGAGCGGTGCTTGACAGGAAGGGCCCAGCGGAGCGGTGCTTGAGACGGCGGGCCCAGCGGAACGGTGCTTGAGATGAAGGGCCCAGCGGAGCGGTGCTTGAGATGAAGGGCCCAGCGGAGCGGTGCTTGAGATGAAGGGCCCAGCGGAGCGGTGCTTGACAGGAAGGGCCCAGCGGAGCTGTGCTTGAGACGGCGGGCCCAGCGGAGCGGTGCTTGACAGGAAGGGCCCAGCGGAGCGGTGCTTGAGACGGCGGGCCCAGCGGAGCGGAGCTTGAGATGAAGGGCCCAGTGGAGCGGTGCTTGAGATGAAGGGACCAGCAGAGCGGTGCTTGAGATGAAGGGCCCAGCGGAGCGGTGCTTGAGATGAAGGGCCCAGCAGAGCGGTGCTTGACAGGAAGGGCCCAGCAGAGCGGTGCTTGAGACGGCGGGCCCAGCGGAGCGGTGCTTGAGATGAAGGGCCCAGCGGAGCGGTGCTTGAGATGAAGGGCCCAGCGGAGCGGTGCTTGAGATGAAGGGCCCAGCGGAGCGGTGCTTGAGACGGCGGGCCCATCGGAGCGGTGCTTGTCAGGAAGGGCCCAGCCGAGCTGTGCTTGAGACGGTGGGCCCAGCGGAGCGGTGCTTGAGATGAAGGGCCCAGCGGAGCGGTGCTTGAGATGAAGGGCCCAGCGGAGCGGTGCTTGACAGGAAGGGCCCAGCGGAGCGGTGCTTGAGACGGCGGGCCCAGCGGAGCGGTGCTTGAGATGAAGGGCCCAGCGGAGCGGTGCTTGAGATGAAGGGCCCAGCGGAGCGGTGCTTGAGATGAAGGGCCCAGCGGAGCGGTGCTTGACAGGAAGGGCCCAGCGGAGCGGTGCTTGAGACAGCGGGCCCAGCGGAGCGGTGCTTGACAGGAAGGGCCCAGCGGAGCGGTGCTTGAGACGGCGGGCCCAGCGGAGCGGTGCTTGAGATGAAGGGCCTAGTGGAGCGGTGCTTGAGATGAAGGGACCAGCGGAGCGGTGCTTGAGATGAAGGGCCCAGCGGAGCGGTGCTTGAGATGAAGGGCCCAGCAGAGCGTTGCTTGACAGGAAGGGCCCAGCGGAGCGGTGCTTGAGACGGCGGGCCCAGCGGAGCGGTGCTTGACAGGAAGGGCCCAGCGGAGCGGTGCTTGAGACGGCGGGCCCAGCGGAGCGGTGCTTGAGATGAAGGGCCCAGCGGAGCGGTGCTTGAGATGGACGGCCCAGCGGAGCGGTGCTTGAGATGAAGGGCCCAGCGGAGCGGTGCTTGACAGGAAGGGCCCAGCGGAGCGGTGCTTGACAGGAAGGGCCCAGCGGAGCGGTGCTTGAGACGGCGGGGCCTTGTTCAGCGGTGCTCCTCCCGGCGGGGCCCTGTTCAGCAGTGCTCCTCCCGGCGGGGCCCTGTTCAGCGGTGCTCCTCCCAGCCGGGCCCTGTTCAGCGGTTCTTGTGCCGGCGGGGCCCTGTTCAGCGGTTCTTGTGCCGGCGGGGCCCTGTTCAGCGGTGCTCCTCCCAGCGGGACCCTGTTCAGCGGTGCTCCTCCCGGCGGGGCCCTGTTCAGCGGTTCTTGTGCCGGCGGGGCCCTGTTCAGCGGTGCTCCTCCCGGCGGGGCCCTGTTCAGCGGTGCTCCTCCCGGCGGGGCCCTGTTCAGCAGTGCTTGTCCTGTGTGTCTAGGTAGCCAGACCTGGTCAAGACTTCCCGCTCATTCGCCATCCGAACTTGCGGTCACGGGGCCCTCCTGTGATGGAGTCCTGGGCCCGTGGGTGTCGTCCGTCACAACCGGAATGGGGCTGGTGGGGCCCTCCTGGGCAGCTCGCCTGCTGCCTGACTTCTCCGCCCTGCTGCCCTTGCCCTCCTTCGCTGAAGCTCTGTGGCCCTTGCCTCCCTTGGATGATGTGGCAGGTGACGGGGCAAGGCTACTGTCCTTGGTGGCAGCCCTCTCAGTCTTGTCGCGCCGGCCCTTTTTCTTTTTTGTCCTCTTCCCAGGGGGTGGGCTGGCTGTCCCCTTGCTGCTGGCCGATGTTCCTGCCCTAGGTTCTGGTGGACTCCAATAGCCCTGCACTATGGTCACAGTAGATGCAGGGCTGGTGGTGGCTGAGGTGCTTTTATTACTCTTACCAGATGGAGGGGGTGGGTCAGTGATTGGAACGAGCTCAAGGTTGGAAAGGAAAAGGACTTTGGAAGGACAGGGACGGGTAGGTGTATTGGGTATAGGAGTGGAGGAAGAGGATGTGGTTGTAGGAGAGTCAAGTGTGCTGTCTTTGGGTGCAGGTGCTTGTGACGGAGGCTGTCGTGAGGTGGATGGCTGTTCGGTGGGTGGCTGCCTGCGTTTGTGTGCTTTGGGAGAGGGGGTGACAGACACACTGGGAGAGGACACAGGGGACGTGTAAATGGCAGTGGGGGTGGTGACTGCACGTGTGCGGACTGTAATGAGGGTGTGCTGGTGATGGTAGTACTGGCTGATGGTGGTGTGCATGCAGGTGTGAGTGGAGACGATACAGGGAGGGAGGAGGGAGATGAGGAGGTGGGGGACACAGAGGTGGTAGTGACTGTTGGCATGTCTGCATCTGGATGTTGCTTGGGTGAATGCTTGTGGGATCTGTGGTGCTTATGCCTGGATGAGCTGCCCTTGGGTGTAGAGGTGTGTGCAGGCTGGTCTGATGGTGTGGATGGGATAGGCAGAGGAACAGGAGACTGGGACTGGGTGGAGGGAGTCAGAAGAGGGAGGCTGGAGACAGGGACAATGGCTGCCGTCAGTGCTGAGGCCAGAGCGTTGAACGATCGCTGATGGGCAGCCTGACCCGAATGAATGCCCTCCAGGTATGCATTGCTCTGATGCACCTCCCTTTCTACACCCAGGATGGCATTCAAAAGGGTAGACTGCCCAACAATGAGTGTCCTGAGGAGGTCAATGACCTCCTCACTGAGGGCAGCAGGGGTAACTGGGGCAGGGCCTGAGGTGCCTGGGGCGAAGGAGATGCCCGCCTTCCTGGGTGAGCGGGCACGGAGTGAAGGCTGAGGGGCTGCTGGGAGGGCGGGGCTGGTGCGCTGGGTGGCGGCTGTACCTGTTGTGGCGGTGGGCACGGATGTTGCTGCCACCGCTAGGGAGCTCCCTTCCGAGGACGTGTCGGTGTCGCTGACGTCTCCACGGGTCCCCGTTGTGGAGCTCCACTTGCCCTCCGTCTCACTGGTGTACTCGGAGTCTGTTGTATGGCCCTCCGGGCCCATATGAGATGCAGCTCCCTCGTGCGCCGATGCCACTTCTCCTCCGCCTGATGATGCTAATGCACACATGAACAGGAAGACAAAGAAAATGGGGGGGGGGAGAAATGAAGACAGGTTGAGTGCATGCATTGGCAACACCGTTGTCGGAGAGGACAGACGCAGAAGCCCCCTGAACTAGGCCGCGCAATCGGGGTACACTACTCAGTTATTGTGACTAGGCCTACAGGTCTATGGACGACAAATGCACACATGGGTGAGGCCGGACCATGGATAGCTGTACTTGGCACCCTACAGAGGTGGGGGGCGGGGGCACAGGGCCGTGTCTAACGGAAGGGCCTAGCCTACAGAATGCGCCCTGGCCTGGAGATAGCCACAGCCCTCCTCCCCCACCCAGGCACATTCACTGCGCGCAAAGATAGCAGAATGTGCTGATACTCACCCCCTTGTGTCTGCTGTGATGTCCTCACGCGCCCATCCAAATCGGGGTAGGCCACCGCCAGGATCCGGGACATCAGGGGGCTCAATTGGCGGCTGGCACCCCTCCTACGTTGGGAGGCCATCCCCAGCAGAGTCTCGGCGGTCTTTCTGGTCCCGCGGCGGATGTCCTCCCACCTCTTTCGGCAGTGGGTGCCCCATCTGTTGTGGACCCCCAGGGCCCGGACGTCCTTGGCGATGGCACGCCAAATGTCGATCTTCTGATGGGCGCTGACCTATGTGACATGTACAGGGTGGTAAAGGAATTCGCATCAGTTTTCTGCCTGGTCAATGTGAGTGGCCCCCCCCTCCCCAACCTTGCCATGTGGCACATGCTCTCATCTTTCGTGCGTTGCACTCCTCTTTCGCACCCCTCCCCACCATCTTACATACACCCCACTCAACACAGGCATAGCCCATTCAATGTGCACACTGTGTACTAACCTGTTGGTCTGGAGGACCGTAGAGTAGCGCATACTGGGGGAGGACCCCATCAACAAGTGTCTCCAATTCTTCGGAAGTGAAGGCAGGGGCCCTTTCCCCAGTCGCAGCAGCCATTGTATCTCCCAGACCGAGGTCACAGCAGCACTTGCAGTATGGGTCCTCTCCTGTGGATGATCAGGTCTCGAGTGATTAATCAGATAGAAAATGGCGGTCACGCCCGCGGCGGTGCGTACCGCGGCGGTGCGTACCGCGACCGCCGGCGCACATCGTCATTGGCTCCTGAGACCCATAGGGTTCAATGTGAACCAATGCTGCTTTGCGCAGCGGTCTTCGACCGCCTACCGCCACGGTGTGCCACGCCAGCGCAGTGACCTCACATCCCACTGTCACACTTCACAGGTCAGGCAGCCGCCATTTCAAGGGCCCACATGGCATGATTTCTACTGCGTCACACAGGCCTAGGCCTTGCATTGCCACTCGTACAAGCCTTTCAATGCATAGCGATTCGTGTACTGTGCAAGCTGTGTGAACGAACCTGTGGGTTGCTTGACTCTGTGCTCCATGTTGTCCTTCCTAGGCACCGTCCGCTGGGACTTGCGAGGAGAAGGATGAATCCTCCCGTGTACCGACCGCTGGTGGACCTGTCGACAATGGAAGAACGACATATCCTACTTACATACAGGCTTGACACAGCAACTATACATGAACTATGTGCCCAGCTGGAGCCAGACCTGATGTCCCCCATCCGCCAACCCACAGGGATTCCCCCTCTGGTGCAGGTTCTGTCAGTACTCTTTTTTTGGCAAGTGGGTCTTTTCAGACAACAGTGGCCATATCATCTGGGATGTCTCAGCCTATGTTTTCTAAGGTTTTGTCCAGAGTGTTGTCTGCCCTGATGAAATACATGCGGAGCTACATTATTTTCCCTGAGGTGGGCGAATTGGCTACAGTGAAGGGTGATTTCTATGCCCTTGGACATATCCCCAACATCATTGGTGCCATTGATGGGACCCATGTGGCTTTGGTTCCCCCCAAAGAAAGTGAGCAGGTGTACAGAAACAGAAAAAGTAATCATTCGATGAATGTCCAGGTGGTCTGTTTGGCTGACCAGTACATCTCCCATGTAAATGCCAAGTTCCCTGGGTCAGTGCATGACGCGTATGTCATGCGAAATAGCAGCATCCCTTATCTGATGGAACAGCTACAGAGACACTGTGTGTGGCTAATTGGTGACTCTGGTTACCCCAACCTGTCGTGGCTACTGACCCCAGTGAGGAATACCCGGACCAGGGCAGAGGAACGGTACAATGAGGCCCATGGGCGAACTAGGAGGATCATAGAAAGGACCTTCGGGGTCCTGAAGGCCAGGTTTAGGTGCCTGCATATGACAGGGGGATCCCTCATGTACTCACCAAAGAAGGTGTGCCAGATCATCGTGGCCTGCTGTATGCTTCACAATCTTGCATTGCGACGCCAGGTGCCTTTTCTGCAGGAGGATGGTCCAGATGGTGGTGTTGTAGCAGCTGTGGAGCCTGTGGAGAGTGAAGAGGAGGAAGACGACGGGGACGACACGGACAACAGGGATACAGTCATACAACAATATTTTCAGTAGCACACATGTAAGAATCAGCCACCCCATTTTACATTTACTTAAGGCCTCATGCGTCTCCACTGTCTGTGTTTCCCCCCAGTTCCTGTTGACTGATTTGTGACTTTCCCTTCCCTTTTCAGAGCTGTATGACCCACTGCCTGACTTCTGCTTTCTTTGCCCATGGACTAAAGCTTATTGAAATTGGTATGTTGTCATCACAAAGTAACTGGACATTATTGCACCGTTATGTGTAATACATTTGTTAAGAATACAAGCAGACTCCTGTTTTTTTAAGTGGAATAAGTGATTTATTTTAAGTGCTACATATAGGTACATGATTGGGAAACGGTGATGGGTGGGGGTGGAGTAATGTCCATGGCAGAGTCCAGTTCTCAGTCGCACAGGTGCATTGTCCATATGCCTGTGGAAGGATGGAGCAGGGGCAGTTCAAGGTTGGACAGGGTGACAATGTGGGACAGTGGGATGACATCAGGGGGTATCTTAGGCTGGCGGGGGTCTTGCAATCCTACTCTGTCTTCTTGTGAGATCTCAGGTTCCGCTTGCGGGGTGGTTCTTCTTCTGCAGGAGGTGGGGTTCTGGTGGCCTGTCGTTGTGTGGGGGCGTCCTGTCCACTAGCGCCGGCGGAGGTGGTAGGCTGTTCCTGGCCTGGGCTAGTGACAGGGGCCCTTTGGGGTGCCACATGGTCCCGCAATGTGGTGACGATCTGGGTAATTGCCACGACGATGGTCCCCATTGCGGAACCGATGTTCCTCAGTTCCTCCCTGAACCCCATGTACCGTTCCTCCTGCAGTTCCTGGATCTCCTGGAACCGGGCCAGTACCGTCGCCATCGTCTCCTGGGAGCGGTGGTATGCTCCCATGATGGAGGAGAGGGCCTCTTGGAGAGTCGGTTCCCCGGGCCTGTCCCCCCCCTGTCGCACAGCAGCCCTCCCAGTTCCCCTGTGTTCCTGGGCCTCTGTCCCCTGGACGGTGTGCCCACTACTACTGCCCCCAGGTCCCTGTTGTTGTTGGGGTGGTGGGTCAACCTGGGTGCCCTGTAGTGGTGGACACACCGCTGATTTACGTGTCCTGGAGACAGAGGCATGGGCCCGCTGGGTGGGAGCTGTGCTGGTGTTCCCAGAGGGGGTTGGGTCTGGTGTAGCCTGTGGCTGTCTGTGGGAAACCGACTGTCCAGAGGTCCCCGATGGGCCGGGCTGGTCATCTGGCTCCAGGGAGACAGAGCTGCTGTCATCGCTGGGGGCCTCTTCTGGGGGTGGGATGGACATCTCTATACCCTCCGTGGCGGTGTGGTGGCGTTCGGGTCCTGCAGGGGTATAAAGGTATGGTTATTGCTTCTGTGTGTGGCATTTCTTGTGATGGGTGGGTGTCTGTGTACCCAAGTGCAGGCATTCCCTTGTGGGGGCTTTTGTGAGGGTGGCTTGTGGGGGTGATGTGTGTGTGCAGTGGGCATGCTTTGGTGATGGGTGTTCATGCTTTGTGGTCGCATGCAGGGCTTGGTGTTGGGATGGGTGGGTTGTGATGGTGAGCCTTTTGCTAGGTGTTGGTGTGATGGGGGAGGGGGTGAGGGTGGGGGTATGATTTGGTATGCAGGTGGGGTGGGGGTGGGAAGCAGTAGTGAAGATTTGCCTTACCAGAGTCCATTCCTCCGCCTACTCCTGCGAGGCCCTCAGGATGCAGGATGTGCAAGACTTCCTCCTCCCATGTGGTAAATTCGGGGGGAGTAGGTGGGGGTCCGCCGCCAGTCTTCTGCACCGCAATGTTGTGCCTTGATACCATGGAACGCACCTTCTGTTCCTGATGTCCTCCCGATTGCGTGGATGCTGTCCCACCGCGTTAACCCTGTCCACTATCCTTTGCCATAGCTCCATCTTCCTGGCAATTGTGGTGTGCTGCACCTGTGCCCCGAAGAGCTGGGGCTCTACACGGACTATTTCCTCCACCATGACCCTGAGTTCGGCGTCACTGAACCTGGGGTGTCTTTGGGGTGCCATGGGGTGGTGTGGTTGAGGTGTGGGGTGGCATTTGTGGTGATGAGTGTGGTGCGTGTGGTGTTGTGTGGTGTTTGGTGCGTGGATTCTGTGTGGGTGATGGTGTTGTGTGCCTCTGTGATGTGTGATTGTCTATTCTGTGCTCTCTCTCTAGCCTTCGTCAATAATTTCGGGTCTTAGGGGCTTGTGGGTGATGTGGGTGTGTGTTTTATATTGTGTTGGGTGTGTGGGAGTGGTGTTAGTATGTGTATCAGGTGTGTGTATTTTTAAACTGACCAATGTGGCTGAGTTTTCTATGTGTGTGTGTATTTTGACCGCGGCGGTGTGCACCGCCAATGGAATACCGCGTTTGAAAGACCGCCGCGTGGATTTGTGGGTCGGAATGGTATGGGCGTATTTCTGTTGGCGTGACGGTGGAGGTTTGGTCATCGCCATTTTTGCGCTGACCTTTGGTGGGGCGGACTTTTGTGGATGTCAGGTTTTTGGCGGTTTGCCAGTTGCGGGTCAGAATGACCGTGGCGGTTTACCGCGGCCGCGGCGGTGTTATGGCGGTCTTCTGACCGGCGGTAAGCGCCTTTTACCGCCGAGGTCAGAATGACCCCCATAGGTGGTGTTTGATCTCAGCCCGAAAGGTCTAAATAGATGTCTGGCTGCCCTAAATGATTACACCAAGCAGCATCATTTAAAAATGAATGCACTAAAGCCTCCAGTGGTATGCTTTTTAGGGAATAAATCTTGTAAAAAAAATTATTTCTCCTGGTCTGTGAGTCAACAGAGGCTGGAACGGGGAAAATCCTATTGCTTCCTGGGAAAAACCTTATCCTGTTCACTCAGTCACCGAGACCATATACGTAATAATGTCAGTAAGGCTCTTTCTCAGGCACATGGTCTGTTGGCCTTTTATAATGCAGTTTTCCGGCGGCATTCCATTCATATATTGACTGTTTATCAAGCAAAGATTCCGCCCACCCTTTCGTTTGCCATAGAAGGTATTGAAATTTCTAAATGGGAGATTTTAAATAAGATAGAAGGGAGGATCTTAAGACGCTTGCTCTACTGTAATAACGCGGCTTCAGTGGCAGCCTTAAGGCTTGAATTCGGTATTAAGAGTGCTTATGAACTAGGCCTAGCGGCGGTAGTCCGGAGGGCCTTTTGTCTAGCACATAGTGCAGAATCTATCCTAAGACATTGAGCATACAAAGAAATCTTTGGCACGCTAAGAGAAAAATCACAGTTTTTTAGAAATTATAATCTCTCTGTGCAACTGCTTGAGTTTGATTCTGAGGTTATTTTAGCTCAACCGCCGCTTTTATTCAAAAAGAGCCTAAAAGAGGCTATTAGTGGTAAAAGTTTCCTGTTGGATATTGAGTCCTGTCGCCAAAAGTGGAGGGTTATGCTTTCAACCAATTCAGTGATTTTTAAATATCCCCAACCATAGTTATCTTGGAATTGACCACATGGTGTACGGCGCTTTTTCATTTTGTTGAGATTAGATAGATTGCCTCTCATAGAATTAACCTCCAAGTGGGATGGCTCTTCAAACATTTGTGATCTTTGTCAGTTAGTGGTGCAGAACTTTAAGCATGTGCTATTTGTTTGTCCCTCTTTAGCTTTATTAAGAAAAAAATGACTGAAACCGCTTTATTTGAATTTTAATATTCACTCAGCAGGAGAGGTTTTGGAATTTATGTACATTCCACTGAATTAAATATTCTGCTTTAGGACTTTTACGTTTTTAAAGTCTTTTTTAAATCTTTATTGATTTTACCATTCATTGGTGGTTGTAATAAGAATATATTCTCTAATGAATTATCTTTTACCCTATTAAACTTTATAGGAACATAAACTGCGAAATAAGCCGCGGGGCGGCGATGTGTAGGCATTTTTCAGATGCTATTATCTTGGGGCTAATGCACTTTATATACAGCAGATTGGTATGGTATTGTTATGTATCAGAAATCTGCTGGGCAATAACCTGGATGTATTGAATTTTACGGATTACCCATCTTACTATTCACTTAGCAGCAGAGGTTTCGGATTCTTTGTATAGGCTATGGAAGGATATAGTCTGATTTAGGACTTTTAGATTTTAAGATATTTTAAATATAAATTGATCTTATTATAAATTGGGGGATTTAATGCAATCATATTTTTTAATTGATTTATCCTTTTATATATTGTAATGTTTTGCATAGGATCACCACTGTGAAATAGGCTTGAGGGGTTGAGAATCAAAGTCAGCTTACAGAAGTTTTCTTTTATGATTGTCGTTTTATACATTTAAATATTGAACGGTATTCTAAGACAAGATTGTTGGGTAGTGAACTGGCTGTACCGAATTTTATAGATAACCTTGTTTTGATATTTTCATTGATTGCATCCCCACTTTATGCATTGTATTTGATGATTATTGTACATGTGGATCTCTTTGGAGTTCCAAATCATGAAATTAAAAAAAAATTTAAAAAAAATTATTCGAGCGTTATTGAGGAAAAATGTTACATTTTGCCAGAAACAAGTACATAGTGAAGAATTTGCAGCTATAAAAGAAGAAATTGTGCATGCATCTTGTTAAAGATAATTTGCTGAAGGTGCTGAATGTATTGTATCTGTGGATGCTTGTGGTTATGATATCGGTGTGGTATTGTCCCAACAGAGGAAAGGAAGTTTATCGGTAGTTGCATATGCATCGCACACTTTGTCTCATGCAGAAAGGAACTATTCTGTAATCGAAAGGGAATTGTTAGCTGCTACTTGGTTGTGCAATGATTTAGGATGTATATATGAGGGGGTAAGTTCAAGATTTGCAGGGACCATAAACCATTGGTAAACATTTTGAGTTCAGGAGGTGGAAAATATCTTACTCCGAGGTTAGCAAGACTTACTTCAAAATTACAAATGTATTATTACGAATAATTGTGTGGTAGTCTTGTTTACCTTTGGACAATGAAAGTGTTGAGGAGGTTGATAATAGTGAATGTTATGTGGCATTTACTTATGATGATGTGATGTTTCTGCAAAATGATAAAATGGAATTGGAGACATCTGAGGATGTGTGGATTGAGGAAATGCAGAAAGATGAGATCTTGTTGAAGGTGAAGGACTTCCTCATGAAGGGGTGGTCGTCAGAACGGCAATTGCAAGGTGAATGTTGTATATATTGGAAAGTTAAGGATGAATTGTCAGTGTCTACTGGGATCATTTTGAGGGGTGACAAAATAGTATCTCCTTATGGAATGCGAGGAACCATGGTTAGGTTGGGGCATGAAGGTCATGGGGGTATGGCAAGTACCAGGAGGAAAATAAAGGAACATTTGTGGTGGCCAGGTCTCGATGGAATGGTGGACCGTTGGAGAGTGCAGTGCATGTAAATTGAGTGATAAGACTATCAAACCTTTGGTGGTACCGTTACAGATGGTTGAATTGCCTGAAGGGCAGTGGCAGAAGGTAGCAATTGATTTTATGGGACCGTTTGATACTTTGCCTGCTGGGGAATCATATGCTACTGTTCTTCTTGATTACTTTACCAAATGGCTGGAGGTTTGCATGTTTAGCAATGTAACCACTGATACTGTCATTGAATTCTTGAAAGATGTATTTGCCAGGGAAGGCATTCCTGAAACCCTTGTTTCCGATAATGGGGTACAACTTACATCTATCAAAATGCAGACTTTTTGAAGATTTGTGGGGTGAGCCATGTGAGGATCTCATTGTACCATCCAGAAGGTAATGGTCAGGTTGAAAAGTATCATAGGGTAGTCAAGGAGACTATACAGTTAGTGTTAGCATCCAATTTATCATGGAAAGAGGCTATCCTAAGTATGTTGTTATCTTACAGGATTACCCCCCCCCCATTCTGTTACAGTAAATACACCATTTGAGCTATTGAGAAGAAGAAAGCTGTCTTCTAAATTAATTCCTTGGTGGTTGAACAATAAAAGACAAAATTAGTCAGTTACAGAGGACTTTAATTCTGTGAGGAAACGAATACAAGAGTATCATGGTAGAGTGCTGAATAGAATTAATAAAGGGAGGACCATACCTCACCTGGTAGTTGGACAGTATGTATGTGTGAGGAATCCTGGCTTAATAAAAAAAAGGAGCTGCTTGGTGGTCGATGAAGTTTGTGAAGCTTTTGGCTGGTGCTGTTAAGTTTGAAGATGGGAGAATATGTAATTTGCGGCATGTGAGTTTGTGCAAAGAGATTTACATGAGGGGGAGGAGTACAGCAGACAAGATTAAGTTAATGGGTATTTATGGGGAACTGATTCTGTGTTGCAATCTGATGTGGTGAATTCTGATGGTGATGATGATGTTGGATCTGGTACTGGAGATGTGCCTATTCGATGTGCTGTTCGTAAAAGTCAGAGAAAAATTGTTTTACCAAGGTACATGAAAGAATTTGTGATGGAAGGTTATGAATTCCATTTTTTTTTGGTACAGGATATTTCTTTGCGTTTATCCTGAAACATGTGTTGTGTTAAAAAATATATATATATAATGTTTTGTTTATTTTTTAAACAAAATGTTTTGTTGAGTGGAAAGATGTGTGGTGATTAGAATGTTAATAGGCCACAGTGGAATTGGAATATGGAGATAGAATGGTTGGGAGAGATTTGTGGCAGTTGCTGTGGGCGGTTGCTGGTGCGTGTTGTGCCGGCATTGCTCCTTACTTCGAACCACATCTTGGAATAAAAAAAGATAGGCCCTCATTAAAACCCTGGCGGTCAGTGCTAAAGCAGCGGTAATATCGCCAACAGGTCGACGGAAAAAACAAATGGAATCACGACCATGGCGGAAACCGCCAACATAGACAGCCACTTTAACACTCCAACCGCCACAGCGGTAGAAACAAACACCGCGGCGGTAACCGCCAACAGACAGGCAGAGGACAAAGTACTGCCCACTGTATCACAACCATTTCACCTTCTCCGGGGCGGAACAAACACTCTCAAAAGCACAGCGGAAACATTAAAAAGAAGGGAAAACACTCACCTCTCAACACCCAACGAGGAACCAGGATGCCATGGGGCCCGAACTACAGGTGTTACCAATTCTGGTCTTCCTCCTGCTCTATCAGGAGCAGGACAGATGCTGTTGACGGCCACGGTGAGTACTGCACCTACAACACAGGGGAGGGGAGGAGGGAAAAGAGAGTGACACACACAAAAGCAATACCCCCACCTCCTCCCTCACCCACAACAACATACACACAAATACATGCAGCAACATTACATATACACCCCCCAACCCCTGGAAGAACGCAAGGACAAAAGGAAATGATTGTAACGATTGTAATCATGAAAATTCTGCTAGTGAAAGTTCAAAATTCAGTATATACAAATGTGTACACCAACTACACAAGTCCGGATAGTGTACCAATCATTGTCCGTGGACCAATGGTCCCAAAATGCATGGGCGAAGCCCACACAAGATACCTGACTCAAAAAGGAGAGAACACTGCTGGGGCATCTGATCGAAAATAAACAGGCACCTCAAGGGGAAAGGAAGGGGGGGGCACCTCAGCCAGATGAACGCACAACGCCACTGCTGCACGAGAGGCCTCCATGCCCATTGCTGTATCCTGGGGAGTGCAAAGCCACAGTTTCTCAAGTCTCTCAAGTGGGTGGGTTGCCCACTGCTTTATCCTGGGAGTGCAAAACCACAGTCTCTCAAGTGGGTGGGTTGCCCACTGCTTTATCCTGGGGAGTGCAAAGCCACAGTCTCTCAAGTCTTTCCAGTGGGTGATTTGCCCAATGGTTTATCCTGGGGAGTGCAAAGCCACAGTCTCTCAAGTCTCTCAAGTGGGTGGTTTGCCCACTGCTTTATCCTGGCGAGTGCAAAGCACAGTCTCTCAAGTGGATAACAGTCTCCAGTGGTTCTGGAGGGGGCCTGGTGCCCAGAGTGCTTCATCCCACCAAGGACTGAGGTAGTGGATGTCAATCTCCACTGGTTCTGGAGGGGGCATAGTGCCCAGAGTGCTCCACATGCAGTGTGGCCAGTCCCATTCCCTCACCTGGGTGTGTGGGCCACAAGATTGCCTAGGAACAGGTAGCATGATACGCCATGGAGGCATAGACATACCCAGCACTGCTGCAGCTTCGCCTTCCACCTGCAGGTGCAAACACTGATGGAAGTCATGCCTCATGGAAGCTGGGCAGGGTCCAGGAACTCTCCTCTAGCTTCGGATGACTGACCACTGTGGATGGTAGCAATGCCAGCGGTGGTGCCACTGTTCGAGCACGTTGCAGGGCTGGTGGGGGTGCTTGCGGCTGTGTCTGTGGCGGTGGTGCTGGTGGTGGTGCATGGGTCAGCACCTGTTGAGGGACACAGCAGGACATCTCCTGCAGCCTCGGACGGCTGCCCACTGGGGAGGATGCTGGGGAGTGTTGCTGAGGCTGCAGACATGCCAGTGGCTTTGCAGGTGGCGGTGCAGGTGGCGGGGCAGGTTGCGGTGTTAGCCGCCGTACAGGTTGATGGAATCATGACAGAAGGGGTGACACAAGTCCCTCAGTCGGTGCCACCGTGCCCTGAGTTGCTCTTCTGCTTTTTTCCCTTCCCCACCTTGGATGCTGCCGCAGGTGTCTTGCCACTGTCCCCTTTTTTTTTGTCGAAGCCCTTGGTGGCTGGTAGGTGCAGCTTCTCCCTCCAGGATGTGGGCACCTTCTTCACCTTGGCAGGTGGCGGAATGTCCTTGCCCTCGCTACGTGGCGCACTGGCAGCCCTGATGGGTGGTGCTCTTGATGACCCCACAGTTGCTGGCACCACTGTGCCTGGGGATTTGGTGGCTGGGGTGCTGGGCTGGGACCTGGAAAGCCTGGCCCTAGGGGAAGGACGGGGGGAGGTGAAGGGAAGAAGTTAAGGTTTGCCAGGAAAAGTTTTTTAGACACACTGGGACGGGAAGATGGAGGGGGTTTGGGAGCAGAGGAAGAGGTAGTGGTTGTAGGAGGTGTACGTTTGCTGAATTTGGGTGAAGGTGCATGGGCCGGAGGCTGTTGTGAGGCGGATGGCTGTTGGGTGGGTATGTTGCTGCGTTTGCGTACTTTGTGAGGAGGGCTCACAGACACACTAGGAGAGGACACTGGGATGTGTGCATGGTAGTGGGGGTGGTGATTGCACGTGGCGGTGTGTGGTGATGGGCGTGCTGGTGATGGAGGTAGTGGCTGAGGGTGTAGTGCATGCAGGTGTGAGTGGAGACGAGACAGGGAGGGAGGAGGAGGATGTGGAGCAGGGGGACACAGTGGAGGCAGTGGATGTTGCTTTGTCTGCATGGGGCTGGTGCTTGTGTGATTGCTTGTTGGATGTGTGGTGCTTATGTTTGCCATGTCCACTATTGTGTGTTGATGAGTGTGCATGCTGGTCTGATGTGTGCTTAGGATAGGCTGAGGTACAGGGGATTGGGTTGGGTGGGGGAAGTTGGAGGGAGGAGGCTGGACACAGGGACAATGGCTGCCATCAGTGCTGAGGCCAGAGTCTGAAATGCTCTCTGTTCGGCCGCCTGCCCAGAATGAATGCCCTCCAGGTATGCATTTGTTTGTTGCAAATGCCTCTCAACACCCTGAATGGCATTCAAAATGGTAGATTGCCCAACAATGAGGGATCTCAGGTGGTCAATAGCCTCCTCATTGAGGGCAGCAGGGATGACTGGGGCAGGGCCTGAGGTGCCTGGGGAGAAGGAGATGCCCACCCTCCTTGGTGAGCGGGCACGGAACACACGCTGAGGGGCTGCTGGGAGGGCGGAGCTGGTAGGGGGGGGGCGGCTGAACCTGTTGATGCGGTGGACACAGAGGTGCCCGCCACCCCAAGGGAGCTCCCATCATAGGAGGAGTCGCTGTCACTGGTGTATGTTCAAGTCCCCGTCGTGGAGCTCCCCTCGCCCTCCGTCCCACTGGTGGCTTCTGACTCCATTGCTTCACCCTCCAGGGCCAAATGGGTTGCAGCTCCCTCCTGCTCCGGTGCCACTGCTCCTCCGCCAGATGATGCTATTGCACACAAGAACAGGGAGCAAAACAAATATGGGGGGGGAGACAGAAGAAAAACATGTGCAGTGCATGCAACACCACTATCATTGGCGGACACAACACACAGGGAGCGGCTCTCTCCACTATGGGATGCACTAACAGTTCCTGGCAAATTCACATGCCCATAAGGTACAAGGCCTAAGCCCAATTGCTGCACACCTGGAAGTCACAGGAGCCTGAATGGGTGTAGATGGTATTGCCACTAGTGGGGTTGGGGTGCCACAGAGACAGCCTAACAAGGGACCTTGCCTGCCAAGTCCGCCCTGGCCTAGGGGATCCCACAGCCCACCTCCCCCACCCAGACACCTTGTAATGCGCGCAGAGGCAGCTGAATGAGAGTGTACTCACCCCCTTGTGGCTGTTGTGATGCCCTTAAGCGCCCATCCAACTCCGGATAGGCCACCGCCAGGATCCAGGACATCAGGGGGGTCATGGTGAGACAGGCACCCCTTCCACGTTGGGAGGCCATCCCCAGCTGGGCCTCCGCCATCATCTTGCTCCAGCGGCGCAGGTCCTCCCATCTTTTACGGCAGTGGGTGCTCCGTCTGTGGTAGACCCCCAGGGTCCGGATGTCCTTGGCGAATACCCTTCTTCTGGTGGGCGCTGACCTAGAGGAAAGGTACAGGAGGAAAGGATATTACTCACCCGTCCGGACCGTCATACTCATTGCCCACCCGTTCCCACCCATACCCTAACGCACATACACTCACCATCCACACATGCAGGCTTCAGCCCCCCCATGTATCTCCCATCCACACAACTCTAAAAAAGCATTACCACGCAGCATGCTCACAGTGTACCCACCTGTTTGTCTGGAGGACTGTACAGTTGCGTATACTGGGGGAGGACCCCATCCACCAGTTTCTCCAACTCCTCCGAAGTGAAGGCAGGGGCCATTTCCCCAGACACTGTAGCCATCATCGCTTCCAGACCGAGGTCACAGCAGCACTTGCAGTGTAGGTACTCTCCTGTTGAAGGTCAGGTATCAAGTGAGGGAACAGATAGAAAATGGCGGTCATGTCCGTGGCGGTGCGTACCGTCACCGCCGGCATACATCGTCATTGGCTCCTGGGTTCCATTGGGCCCAATGTTAACCAATGCTGAATAGCGCCGCCGTTACCTCATTTCCCCTTGGCCCACCTTACAGGTCAGACAGCCGCCATTTCAGGAGGCCACCTGGGATGGAAAAAAACTGCGTCACACCTATCTAGGCCGGGAATACAGATATCGGCACATTGCGAATTAAAAACGTTTCAGCAAATTACACATTGTGATACCCGCAGGAATGAACTGGTGTACAGAAACCAGAAAAGCTACCATGTGCAGATGGTGTGTTTGCAGACCAGTACATTTCCCATGTGAATGCCAAGTATCCTGGCTCAGTGCATGATGCTTACATTTTGAGGAATAGCCTTATGTTATGGGCCAACTCCAGAGGCACTGTGTGTGGTTAATAGGTGAGGTCAGGGTCCCAACACAGTTGACATAGGTGTCTGGATATGGGATTGTCCCTAAGGGTTAGTGTGTGTCTAACAATTGTCCCTCGACATTTGCAGGTGACTCTGGTTACCCCAACCTGTCATGGCTACTGACCCCAGTGAGGAATCCCAGGACAAGGGCAGAGGAACGCTACAATGAGGCACAGGGGTGAACTAGGAGGATTATAGAACGCACCTTCGGCCTTCTGAAGGCCAGATTCCAGTCCCTCTATCTGACAGGTGGCTCCCTATACTACTCACCGAAGAAGGTGTGCCAGATAATCGTGGCCTGCTGTATGCTGCACAACCTGGCTTAGCGACGGCAGATGCCTTTTCTGCAGGAGGATGGGCCAGATGGTGGTCTTGTGGCAGCTGTGGAGCCTGTGGACAGTGAAGAAGAGCAGGCAGAAGAAGAAGATGTCGACAACCGAAACAACATCATCATGCAATACTTCCAGTGAGACACAGGTAAGAAGATGTAACTGCTTCCCAAATCTCATGCTATTGTTGGAGCTAGCATAAGTCTGTCATGGGTCGTGATAGTGTGGGTGTATTCCTGTTGGTGTGACGGTGTGGGTTTTGGTTTCGCCAGTTTGTCACTGACCTTTGGTGTGGCGGACTTGTGTGGGTGTCTCTATTGTGGCGGATTACGAGTTGTGGGTCGTGTGCTGGTGCTACCAGAGGGTGGAAGGTCTGTGGTGGCCTGTGCTTGTGTGAGGGGAACCGACTGTCCTGAGGCCCACAATGGTCCAGGCTGGTCATCTAGATCCAGGTGGACAGAGCTGCTGTCATCACTGTGGGCCTCTTCTGTGGGTGGGGTAGAGATGTCTGAACCCTCCTGTCTGGTGACGTAGGGTAGTGGTCCTGCAGGGGTGGAAAAGCATGATTATTGCATCTGTGTGTGTCATGGTGTGCAATGGGTGGGTGACCGTGTACCTCAGTGCTGGCATTCCTGTGTGGGGGCTTGTGTGATGATGGTTTAGGGGGTTGTATGGGTATGTGCAGTGGGCATGCTTTAGTGATGGGTGTCCATGCTTTGTTTTTGCATGCAGGGCTTGGTGTTGGGATGGGTGGGTTGTGGTAGTGGGACATTTGTGAGGAGTAGGAGTGCTGGGGGTGAGGGTGAGGGTGGGGGTATGTGCTGGCATGCAGGTAGGGTGGGGATGTAATAGTTAAGATTTTTTTTACCAGAGTCCATTCCTCCACCGACTCCTGCGAGGCCCTCAGGATGCAGAATCTCCAAGACCTGCTCCTCCTATGTTGTTAATTGTGGGGGAGGAGGTGTGGGCCCGCCGGCAGTCCGCTGGACCACCTGGTGGTGTCTTGAGACCACGGAACGCACCTTCTCCCGTAGGTCGTTCCACCTCTTCCTGATGTCGTCCCGATTTCTTGGGTGTTGTCCCACTGCGTTCACCCTGTCGACTATTCTTCGCCATAGCTCCATCTTCCTTGCAATTGAGGTGTGCTGCACCTGTGCTCCAAATACCGGACGATTTCCTCCACCATGACCCTGAGCTCCTCCTCGGAGAACCTGGGGTGTCTTTGCCGTACCATGGAGTGGTGTGGGTGATGTGTGGGGTGGAGTGTGTGGTGATAAGTGTGGTGATATGTAGTGGTGTGTGGTGTTTTGTGCGTGGAAGTTGTGTGGGTGATGGTGTTGTGTGCCTGTGGATGCTGTTGTTCTTGCTGGTGCTCTCGCTCTGGCCTTCTTTCTGAATTTTTTGTCGTAGGGGTTTGTGGGTGATGTGGGTGTGTGTTTTATATTGTATTGGGTGTGTGGGAGTGGTGTGTATGTGTATCAGGTGTGTGTATTTCGAATTGTGCAATGTGACGGTGTTTTGTAGAAGTGTGTGTATTTTGAACGCGGCGGTGTGTACCGCCAATGGAATACCGCGGTTGAAAGACCGCCGCGTGGATTTGTGGGTCGTGTTAGTATGGGCGTATTTCTGTTGGTGTGACGGTGGAGGTTTTGTTTTCGCCAATTTATCACTGACCTTTGGTGTGGCGGAGTTGTGTGGGTGTCTGAATTTTGTCGCATTCCGAGCTGTGGGTCATAATAGCTGTGGCGGAAATCCTCGGGCGCGGCGGTGTTTTGGCGGTCTTCTGCACGGCGGTAAGCGGCTTTTACCGCCAATGTTGTAATGACCCCCATAGTGTTTAGGGGGTAACAGTTATTGGTGGTAATTGCATTTGTAAGTTTTAGGGTGGGGATGGGTTTGGGGTGGTAAGGGCATTTTTAGGCTTTAGGGCGGGCATGGGCTTTGGGGTGGTAAGGGCATTTTTATGGTGGGTTTGGGTTTTGGAGTGGTAAGGGCATGTTTAGGTTTTAGAGTGGGTATGTGTTTTGGGGTGGTAAGGGCATTTTAGGTTTTGGGGTGGTAAGGGTAGTTTTAGGTTTTATGGTGGGTAGAGGGTTTGGGGTGGTAAGTGTTGTTTAGGTTTTAGGGTGGGCATGGGTTTTGAGGTAGTAAAGTAATTCTTAGGTTTTAGGGTGGGTATGGGTTTTGGGGTGGTAAGGGCTTTTTTAGGTTTTAGGGTGGGCATGGGTTTTGGGGTGGTAAGGGTTTTTTAGGTTTTAGGGTGGGTATGGGGTTTGTGGTGGTAAGTCATGTTTAGGTTTAAGGGTGGGTATGGGGTTTGTGGTGGTAAGTGGTGTTTAGGTTTTAGGGTGGGTATGGGGTTTGGGGTGGTAAGGGCATTTTTAGGTTTTAGGTGGGTATGGGTTTTTGGGGTGGTAAGGGCATTTTTATGTTTTAGGGTGGGCATGGGTTTTGGGGTACAATGGAAATTTTTAGGTTTTAGGGTGGGTATGGGGTTTGGGGTGGCAAGGGGTGTTTAGGTTTAAGGGTGTTTATGGGTTTCGGGTGGTAAGGGCATTTTTAGGTTTTAGGGTGGGTATGGGTTTTGGGGTGCGAAGGGGTGTTTAGGTTTTAGAGTGGGTATGGGTTTTGGGGTGGTAAGGTCATTTTTAGGGTTTAGGGTAGGTAGGGTTTTTGGGTGGAAAGGTGTGTTTGTATACATATATAAAAATATGTGGGCAGCACCATTCATAAATTGAAAGTGAGGTTTTTACAACATCTCAGAGCAATAAAAATCAAGATATATCGTATCCGTTAGCCAAACATTTGTGGGAGGTCCATGATGGTAACTGCAGCTCTCTGACTTTCTATGGGATAAAAACCGTTGCTGTCAATCCCAGAGGTGGGAATAGAACAGCAGAGCTTAGACAAATGGAATCTAAGATGATCTTGTTATTGGGTTCTGAAAGTCCGTGGGGACACAATTTAGATGCTGAACTTTATGTTCATTTGTGAGATTCTCAATTAAATTTAGTTGGATTTATGTGCAATGGATTCTCTGCAGAGATTGTTTGGCATAGACACTGTAAATGAAATTCTACAATTAGACCGGGAGTATTATAACCTGATTATTGAATATAGTTCTTTTTTTGCACATCTATATTAGCACTTTGTACATCATTAGCATTGTACTTTAATTAGCACTTTATGGCGATTGTCGGTCGATCTGGGCTTTGCCTACATATTTGTATAAAATTAGTTTTTATTCCATATACAGGGACTACTTGATGGATCAACATGATTAATATTAGAATATGATGTTCTTTATTATTATTAGATGAACATTTAGCAGGGATACAGTTTTATCTGGAAATAACTGATTCTCAATGATTATACATTTAATATATGAATTGGATATTATTGTGGAGATGAACTTTTGATAATTGGGGAATTTTTATATATGCATTATTTATCAGGATATTGATATTAATTAATTTATATATAAGTATTCCATATTTATGCGTTGAAAATATTATAATATTTATTTGAGAATATATTTTTCTTATTTATGAGAAGTATTTATGTTGAAATCAATAATCTCTATAGTAGGGGGGATATACTGTACCATGGTAGACATATATGATCACTAAAATATAATCCTGACTGGGTTATATGGATGTTATCTAGCAATTGGGACCGATGACAACAACATTACAATATGGCTGCCATGTTTTCAAACAGTGTATTGATGTTGCTGAAATCAAAGAAGGACTACAGGATTCAAATAGGTATGTGCAAAAATGGCAGCCAATGTCCAGTTGAAGGCGTTTGCCGAAACGCGTCGACATTTTGCCGGGACAGCGTGTGTGTGGTTTTTTTTGCATTTTTTTTACATTATTCTTACTATTATTTTGTGATTTTTGAGCTTCACATTTTCACATTTGCTTTTCTATATATATTTTTCAATAAAAGAGTCGACGAATTTCATACGACATTTGGCCGGGACAGCATGTGTGTGTTTTGTTGGCATTTTTTTTACATTATTATTACTATTATTTTTTGATTTTTGAGCTTCACATTTTCACATTTGCTTTTCTATATATATTTTTCAATAAAAGAGTCGACGAATTTCATAAAAATAATTTTGGATTTTTTCTCGTTATCTACTACTAACGATCTCTTGGATACTGTGCAGCCATTCGGTGATGGAAAAACGTCTCGCCGTTATTTGAAATTTCTTTTTTTAAATATAGATATATAAATATATATATATATGTATATATATATATATATATATATATATATGTATACACACACACCCTCATATAGAGAAATTTATATATATTATATGTATATATATATATACACACACATATACACACACACACATTTTTATATACATATATACATATATATATATATATGTGTATATATATATATATATATATATATATATATATATATATATATATATATACATATATATATAATCAAAAAAGCGGTGCCGCCTAATAAGGTACCAACAGGCCGCACAATATCCAAAAGCTCGGACTGAATGAAAAAATGAACACAATTGCGAAATAAGTGCAATCGATAATCGTTTGCTCCATTTATTTAAAGAAAGTTCATGAATAAAACGGTACTTTTGAAAACCATATACAAAAAAGAGTAAAGCAATAAAGTGCCCAAAACAAACAACTCACACACGCTGTCCCGGCCATATATATATAAAATAAAATGTATGTCGTACTTACCTCTAGTTTTTACCATGCATATGCCTTTACCAACTATGCCTTTACTACGAAATGTTTGTGGTAAAGGCATTCGTGGTAAAAGCTTATGGATTGTAAAAACATTTCATGGTAAGTGCATGCGTGGTAGGTAATGACTATGCATTGTACTCACTGCGTTGTAAAGGCATGTGTTGTAAGTGCTGCGTTGTTCCATCATACATCCGCCTGTGATGGCTCAGGAAGGTGAGGGCCTGGCGCATAGCCTCCCTTCTCTTTATTATTTAAATCAACCCTGGGTGATGGGGTCCGCAAGGCATCTAGACGCTCAGGGAGAGAGGTTGTGTGGTCCCCCCTCACCATTTATGCAAATTTTCCTCCAGGGGTGGGATCATCAGGGCCTTTAACATGTTTGGGGGGGAGATGGGTGGTCACCTCTCCTTTTTCATTCTTTTTGTTGCGGGGGCCAGGAGAGGTGCCAGAACCCCACATCCCAGAGCTTTAAAACAGTAGACAATGATGAGGTGTGCAGGATCCCTCCCTGAGCCTTAACCCCTTAGCTACTGGGCCTCCCCCCTTTCTCCCCCCAGTGCTGAGACCTTTTTTGGCTATTTGGGGTAGTTTGCACTTAGGCCTTCATAACTTTTTGTCCACATAAGCTATCCAAGCCAAATTTGCATCCTTTTTTTCCAACATCCTAGGGATTCTAAAGGTACCCAGAGGTTGTGAGTTCCCCTGGAGGAGACCAAGAAATTAGCCAAAATACAGTGAACATTTTGTTTTAAAAAATTGGAAAAAGGGCTGCCAAAGAAGGCTTGTGGTATTTCCCTGAAAATGGCATCATCAAAGGGTTTGCGGTGCTAAAATCACCATCTTCCCAGCTTTCAGGAACAGGCAGACTTGATGCAGAAAACCACATTTTCAACACAATTTTGGTATTTTAGTGGGACATACCCCATTTTTACTATTTTTTCTGCTTTCAGCCTCCTTCCAGTTAGTGACAGAAATGGATGTGAAACGAATGCTGGATCCCGGAAAGCTAAACATTTCAGAAAATTAGACAACATTCTGAATTTAGCAAGGGGTCATTTGTGTAGATCCTATAAGGTTTTCCTACAGAAAATAACAGCTGAAATAAAAAAGAAATTACATTGAGGTGAAAAAACTGCCATTTTTCTCCATGTTTTACTCTGTAACTTTTCCCTGCGATGTCAGACTTTTTAAAGCAATATACTGTTACGTCTGCTGGCCTCTTCTGGTTGCGGTGATATATAGGGCTTGTAGATTCATCAAGAATTCTAGGTACCCAGAGCCAATGAATGAGCTGCACCTTGCAATAGGTTTTCAATCCATATCGGGTATACAGCAATTCATTTCCTGAAATATAAAGAGTGAAAAATAGGTATCAAGAAAACCTTTGTATTTCCAAAATGGGCACAAAACAAGGTGTTAAGAAGCCGTGGTTACTTGCACATCTCTGAATTGCGGGGTGTCCATATTAGCATATAAATTACAGGGCATTTCTCAAATAGATGTCTTTTTTACACACTGTCTTTCATTTGGAAAGTCAAAATGTAGAGAAAGACAAGGGGCAATAACACTTGTTCTGCTATTCTGTGTTCCCCCAAATCTCCCAATAAAAATGGTACCTCACTTGTGTAGGTAGGCCTAATGCCAGTGTCAGGAAATGCTACATGGACACATCACCTATTTACATTGAAAACTGAAAAAGAAATTGGAAAGTGCCTAGCTGTGGGTTTTGGCCTCTAGCTCAGGAAGGAAGCACCTAAGGAAACCTACCAAACCTGTGCATTTTTGAAAACTAGACACCTAGGGGAATCCAAGATGTGGTGACTTGTGGGGCTCTCACCAGGTTCTGTTACCCAGAATCCTTTGCAAACCTCAATATTTGGCAAAAAAACACTTTTTCCTCACATTTCGGTGATAGAAAGTTCTGGAATCTGAGAGGAGACACAAATTTCCTTCCACCCAGCATTCCTCCAAGTCTCCTGATACAAATGATACCTCACTTCTGTGGGTAAGCCTAGTGCCCGCAACAGGAATAGATCACACAACGGTCAATGCTGGTCCTTACATGAGGGCAACTGTTGACCCTGGGTTGATCCATTCCTGACGCAGGCACTAGGTACAGGCACTCAAGTGGGGTAGCATTTTTATCAGAACAGATGGGGAAACACTGGGTGCTAGGAATTTTGTGGATCCCAGCATATTCCTGTAGTTTTTGTAGCAGAAATGCAAGAAAAAATAGAGTTTTTATTCTACATTTCAGCTTTGCAGGGTATTCTGGGTCAGAAAAGTCTGGGGAATCCACAAAAGTCATACCTCTGTGGACTCCCCCGGATGTCTAGCTTCCAGAAATGTCTGGGTTTGGTATGTTTCCCTACATGGCCTCCGAGCCCAAGACCAACAACGCAGGTTCCTGCCTTACAAAACCAGTTTGTTTTGTGATAGATAATTTTGATGTCTCCACAATTCGATTTGGGCGGTGGAATTTGGGGCTGAAATTGGGGAGCTCCCAAGAGAGCACTCTCTCTGTGCTTGCCGCCGCACGCACCTGCTCTCTGGGATGGGCTAACCCGCTATTGTCCCACTGCACAGACTGTGCTTGTGAACTGACAGCAGGACTGTCCTCATCAACTCCCTCATAATCACTGGAAGAGGAGTTATCGAATGGGACTCCGACTGAAAAATCACACCCAGAGTCTGCGCCGTTGCCCTATCCCTCAGATGCTGTTTCAGTATCTGCTGTGTCAGTCTCTAATCCTACGTCAGAGCTGTCCTCTATAACCAGAGTTAGGGTTTGAGCAGCAGTCATCCAACGTGATGCCATCTCTGCTACTGGCTAAACTGTCGCTCTAAAACACTAACCTACTTAGACAGTCACAAAATTGCTGGTGGGTGATACCTGCAATAGTAGAGGTCACCTTACATTCGCTTCTTCCCTCAATCAGCATGTTCTCTCAAGACACTCAAAAAAACAAAAAAGACACACTATAACTTCACCTTGTCACATACCAATCGTCACAGTCTTAAGTGCCTCTAGCGCCCAGTCCAACAATCATTATTGGTACTCCCACTCCCATGACCTCCTCCTCGGATTCCCTCACTACCACCTAGCAAAAGTGCCCTTCATAGCCCCCCGCACACACATTTCATTTGTATTATAGCGCAGGTAATGGCTGGCTTTACTAATCCATTAAGCTATTCACACATAATATAGTTTTGATCCTTTCAGTAGGCATATAAACCTTCTGCGTTACTTTGTGGCATCAAAACTGCCACTAGGCAAAAGTCAGATCCTTTTCTAGCAGAAACATAATCACAAGACTTACTTGACTTTTTTTATTGCTGCCTAAAAGCTACAGTTGAAATGCGTAATTTCAAGTATGTGCATAGCTTTGAAGATGCAAGCTGCAACTGCAAGAGAACCGGTGGCGAATATATATATATATATATATATATATATATATATATATATATATATAATATCTATATTGCATTTTGTTTTTTTTTGTAATTTTGTTTAATTCTTTTTTACACCCCTGGGGTAAACCTACCTTTTTTTTAAAAAACGGGCCCCCGGGAGGAGCCGGCCCATTTGCCAAGGGGGCCGATCCCCTCAAGTGAAATACGTGGTGTTTAGTGGGGGTTTCCTGAAGAAACCCGTTCCGTAAGGCCTCGTTTGAAAGGGGAGAGTCTCCCCTTTCAAACAAAACCTTCCTGACCATCGGGAAAGCCCTTTTGGGCTGCTTTTCCCCATCAGAGCAGAAAGCGGCCAAAAGGCCGCTTCCTGCTCTGATGGAGAAAACAGATAGTGATGTCGGCATGCTAACTTCACAAAGGGGCCGGGGGAGTCTTTGGGAGACACGGAAGATCTTCTGTGTCTCATTGAGTATTTAAAATAAATAAATAAATACATTTAACCCCCTCCCTGGTGACAGCCACTGGTTGTGACCCGCACCAGGGAGGTAGTGAGGGTGTCGGCCAGTGGCCGACGCCCAAACTAAACAGGTTAAAA
The DNA here is from genome assembly GCF_031143425.1 of Pleurodeles waltl. NCBI lineage: Eukaryota > Metazoa > Chordata > Amphibia > Caudata > Salamandridae > Pleurodeles > Pleurodeles waltl. The sequence continues at coordinate 247,049,265 of NC_090449.1, read as the reverse complement.
TAGACCTGGGGACTCCATCCCCCAGGGCTGCCTCAGTGATGCTGTGTCAGGTTCCCCAACCCCAGGGACACCGTCTAGTTCCCTGACTGCAGGTGTGGGCAGGGAAAGTTCACTGTTGTTATCCCCAGACAGGAGCACAAAGCTGTTTCCATCCGGTGGAAGAACAAAACATTTTCCTGCCAGCACTCTCAGGCAGGGAAATACATTGAATTCCTCCCACCAGTAGGAGCAAATGAAGACTGCTCCCATGGGGTTGAAGCAATGCTGGCTTCCTCAGCACCCACAACCCTGGACCGCCCCTGAAGCCCCCAACATTGGACTAGCTGTTGTGTGCTCTGGGCGGAGACTGGGGCATGCCACATAAAGAAAAATTATGCCAGCTCCTGCAGGAGCACCCGGCAGGACTGCAGAGGCCATGGGCTCCCCCTGAAGTCCAAAAAGAAAAATAAATGCATGGGGTGCCCAGGGTGGTCACCGGGATACCCCTTAATTAAAGAAAAGATTGCTGCCTCCTTCATGGCCCCATGAATTAGGACCTCTTGCAGGGAGCCAACAAGAGACCCAGGGCTCCCCCTGTGGCCCCCTTTGAAAACAATGAGTATCCTGGGTGGGACCAGGACACCTAGATTGTTTTTTTTTAAAACCTAAATGTGAACAATAAATGAGTGGCAATGGATGCTCATTTATTGTTCACTGTTTCTTTCAGGAAACCCCATAATGCCCGGCAACGGCTACTTACTTTTTATTTTTTATTTTGGTGATGTCCTTCGGAGAGGAAGGGGCATCATGATCTTTTCAATTCCATGGAGGGCTGCTGAAAGTTCTGCAGCCCCCAAGCAACATTAGGAAAGAAAAAACAGTAAGTCACCTGGGTCATTGAAACCATGGCCCCAGGAGAACTTTCTTAAACCGTTTCCCAAGTTGGAGTTTTTACTCTACAGTGGAGAGTGTAGCTTTCTCTATGGCTTTTTCTATGATTGTGTATTCTGCACAAGACTCTCATGTGGTTGATTTTCTGAGTATGCTTTGTGGGGTGAAAAATGTTTAAAGAATAACTCAAGAGACATACATAGTTAAAAAAAAACAAAATGTCTATGGCAATTTATTTACAGATCTTGCAGCCTAAGATGTAATAATAAAAACTGTGTCAAAAAGAGTCGCTGACACGTAGTTTGATTAAACTTTATTAAATATTTTAAAGAAATCAAAATTAATAAACATTGCATAGTGTGTTTTTTTAAATATACATTTGATTAAAGATAATGGTGATTTCTGAAGAAAGATGATAGCTCTGCTATATATATATATACATATATATATATATATATATATAAGAGGTAGGATGGCAAGGTGGGTGTTGGTTCCAGGGGTTGGCGGCAAGGTCTGTGTATGGTCATAAAATATTACTTTACATTACAAAAAGCCTAAAAATTCAATGAAAAAAACAAAGGTTAAAGTGACATCATAGTTAGGTATGATAATTATATCTTACTTTGCGTTAAAAAAACGTTAGAAATTCATTGAAAAAAACAAAGGACATAGCAACGTTATAGATAGGTGAGAATTTCAGTGAGAATGTAACATTTTAAATTAACAAAACCACTTAAATTCACCAGTTATAGTTATTGTGAGTAAAAATAACTGGTGCCGTAGGTGACTATTACTTGAGCCCTCGCCACGCACTGCTTATTACCCAACATATTACATTACTCATAACATCTTTCATTACATCGTTGATAATATCACTAGACTATTTACAATGAAATTACTGATGAGAAAACTGTGTATGGAAAGGGCACGAGTTATAGTTAGCTCAGGGTATGAATTATTTTTACTTGAGCTAATTATAATTGGTGAATTTATGGGGGTTTTCATTTATAAGTTTACCTTTTCACTGAAATTCTCAAATTCTCACCTAACTGGAATGATGTTACTTTCACCTAGGTACTTTCAGTGAAAAGAAATATATATATATATATATATAGATATAGATATACATATATAAGTATTCACTTAAAAAAACAAAGGTTACAGGGATGTTATAGTTAGGTTCTGAATTTACTCGTACAAAACCATAGAAATTCAGCAATTATATTTAGAGTTCTTTCAAATAACTATAATTTGCGCCCTATGGTAACTATAACTCACGCCTCCCCGCCATGCACAGCTATCTGATCAATTATTTTACTGTAAATTTTACAGTGTCACTATCAATGATGTTATCAAAGATGTCATGATTGCTGAAATTTGTGGGTAATTAGCAGTGCATGGCAACGGCACAAGTTAAAGTTAGCTTAGGGCACTAACTTTTGTTTTTTTAAGTGAATTTCTAAGGTTTTTAAATTCTATTTCCTATCTTTAACGTCCCTGTAATGTTAGCTTTTTTCAGTGAATTTCCACATTTTTTTTAACGTAAAGTAATTTTCATTACTATACGTTGATCCAACCACCGCCACTGCGTGGCTGCGGTTGGCCTCAGGGCCTGCAGCCAATCCCATAACAACCCAACCCCACACAGCACACGGCTGAACAGTCGGTCTCTTTTTGTGTGAGAATAGGTGTTACTGGGTGTCTCTGGGTGTGAGAGTGTCTGTCTGGGTGTGAAAGTAGGTGCCTGAGGGTCTGAGTGGTTTGTGAGTGGGTGCACATGATGTTGTGAGTGGGTCTGTGAGTGGGCGCGTCAGTGTCTGAGTGGGTGCGTCAGTGTCTGAGTGGGTCTGTGAGTGGGTGCATGAGTGTCTGAGTGGATCTGTTCGTGGGTGCACCAGTGTCTGAGTGGGTCTGTGAGTGGGTGCATGAGGGTCTGAGTGGATTTGAGAGTGGGTGCATGAGGGTCTGAATGAGTCTGTGAGTGGGTGTATGAGGGGGTGAGTGGGTCTGTGAGTGGATGTGTCAGTGTCTGTGTTGGTCTGTGGCTAGGTGCATGAGAGTCTGAGTGGATTTGTGAGTGGGTGCATGAGGGACTGGGTGGATCTGTCAGTGGGTGCATCTCTGTCTGAGTGGGTCTGTGAGTGGGTACATCAGTGGCTGAGTGGGTCTGTGAGTGGGTGCATGAGGGTCTGAGTGGGTCAGTGAGTAGGTGCGTCAGTGTCCGAGTGGGTCTGTGAGTGGGTTTGTCACTGTTTGAGTGGGTCAGTGAGTGGGTGTGTCAGTGCCTGAGTGGGTCTGTGGTTGGGAGCATGAGCGTCTGAGTGGGTCTGTGACTGGTTGTGTGAGAGTCAGAGTGGGTCTGTGAGTGGGTATGGAGGCTGTGAGTGGTCTGTGAGTGGGTGTATGAGTGTCTCAGTCAGTCTGTGTTTGGGTGCATCAGTGTCTCACTGGGTCTGTGAGTAGGTGCATCAGTATCTGAGAGGGTCTGTGAGTGGGTGCATGAGGATCTTAATGGGTGCATAAGTGTCTAAGTGGGTGTGTGAGTGGGCACATGAGTCTGAGTGCATGTATAAGTGAATGAATCAGTGTATGAATGAGTCTGTGGTTTCTCTTCCAACTTTTTTTCATATTCGCAAATATTTTGTGAATAATTCACAAATATTCATGAGCATCGCACACAGTGACGCAAAATTATTTTAAACCCATAATTTGCCCCTAAAACATACCGATATCACACCTCTGGGGTCAGCGAAGCTCCACCCTGACCCCTTATGCCACTTTCAATGAGGATTTTCATCTCTGGGGACCATGGCCCATGAAATAAAATGGCGGCTGAAAGTTTCTACTCAAGTTGCGCTCAACCAATTATAGCGCTTCTTTTCACATGGGCATTCACAAACATTTGCAAATTATTTGCGAGCCCTGAAATATACAAATTTGGATTGCCTTTAATATCTCAAAAACTACTGAACGGATTTACACCAAATAAGCAAAAGAGTAATCTGCTATCACAAGCTAGCTTTCTGACAAATGTGGTGTAATTCCGTCCAGTGGTTCGGGCTGTAGTCATGTCTACAGGTCCCATGGGAATTAACATAGGAAATGCAACAATTTTGATCTCCCCTTTTTCTTGGCCCCAGCTTGACAGATCGCAATACCCACAAATGAAGAAGTCACACTCCAGGGAGCAGTTAATCTCTAATTTCTTTATTCACCACACAGGATGTTCCCACACCAACTTGTTTCAACTCAAGGTGTCTTGATCAAGGCCCCAGCCTCTCTGGGTGTGAGAATCGGTGTGGGAGGGTGTATCTGGAGATGAGAGTGGCTGTGAGAGTGTCCGTCAGAGTGTGGGTGTGCACATCAGTGTTTTAGTGGGTGTGTCAGTGTACGTGCAACTCTGTGAGTGGGTGCATGAGGTTTCAGTTGGTCTGTGATTGGGTGCACGAGTTTCTGAGTGGGTCTGTGAGTGGGTGCATGAGTGTCTGAATAGGTCTGTGAGTGGGTGCATGAGGGTCTGAGTGGGTCAGTGAGTAGGTGCGTCAGTGTCCGAGTGGGTCTGTGAGTGGGTTTGTCACTGTTTGAGTGGGTCAGTGAGTGGGTGTGTCAGTGCCTGAGTGGGTCTGTGGTTGGGAGCATGAGCGTCTGAGTGGGTCTGTGACTGGTTGTGTGAGAGTCAGAGTGGGTCTGTGAGTGGGTATGGAGGCTGTGAGTGGTCTGTGAGTGGGTGTATGAGTGTCTCAGTCAGTCTGTGTTTGGGTGCATCAGTGTCTCACTGGGTCTGTGAGTAGGTGCATCAGTATCTGAGAGGGTCTGTGAGTGGGTGCATGAGGATCTTAATGGGTGCATAAGTGTCTAAGTGGGTGTGTGAGTGGGCACATGAGTCTGAGTGCATGTATAAGTGAATGAATCAGTGTATGAATGAGTCTGTGGTTTCTCTTCCAACTTTTTTTCATATTCGCAAATATTTTGTGAATAATTCACAAATATTCATGAGCATCGCACACAGTGACGCAAAATTATTTTAAACCCATAATTTGCCCCTAAAACATACCGATATCACACCTCTGGGGTCAGCGAAGCTCCACCCTGACCCCTTATGCCACTTTCAATGAGGATTTTCATCTCTGGGGACCATGGCCCATGAAATAAAATGGCGGCTGAAAGTTTCTACTCAAGTTGCGCTCAACCAATTATAGCGCTTCTTTTCACATGGGCATTCACAAACATTTGCAAATTATTTGCGAGCCCTGAAATATACAAATTTGGATTGCCTTTAATATCTCAAAAACTACTGAACGGATTTACACCAAATAAGCAAAAGAGTAATCTGCTATCACAAGCTAGCTTTCTGACAAATGTGGTGTAATTCCGTCCAGTGGTTCGGGCTGTAGTCATGTCTACAGGTCCCATGGGAATTAACATAGGAAATGCAACAATTTTGATCTCCCCTTTTTCTTGGCCCCAGCTTGACAGATCGCAATACCCACAAATGAAGAAGTCACACTCCAGGGAGCAGTTAATCTCTAATTTCTTTATTCACCACACAGGATGTTCCCACACCAACTTGTTTCAACTCAAGGTGTCTTGATCAAGGCCCCAGCCTCTCTGGGTGTGAGAATCGGTGTGGGAGGGTGTATCTGGAGATGAGAGTGGCTGTGAGAGTGTCCGTCAGAGTGTGGGTGTGCACATCAGTGTTTTAGTGGGTGTGTCAGTGTACGTGCAACTCTGTGAGTGGGTGCATGAGGTTTCAGTTGGTCTGTGATTGGGTGCACGAGTTTCTGAGTGGGTCTGTGAGTGGGTGCATGAGTGTCTGAATAGGTCTGTGAGTGGGTGCGTAAGTACCTGAGTGGGTGTTTGAGTGGGTAAAAGAGATTGAAAGAGAGACTGAGAGAAAGAGAGTGAGAGGGAGAGACATAGAGTGTTTTTTTAGGCTTTGATGTATGATATACTTAAAATGAGATATTTCTGCACAATTTGAAAAGAAAAATATATTTGTCAATTTAAAATAGTAAAATCACTTTTCATTATGAGCTTTAAACATTTGCAGCTGAAAATAAATTAAAGGAGGTAAATGACTACAGCTGGAATCGAACCCTCAACACTCACGGTGAAGGTCTGTCACCTTCACTGTTATGCTATAATGTTTTTTTTAACTATTTCCTTTTCCCTTTACAGGCTATCTGTGACCCTAGGGGGAGGCTTAAGGCCTCCCCTGTGGTCCGACCTCATTATTAATTTAAAAAAAAAAAAATTGGTCTCCCTTTACGGGCCATCTGGAACACAGGGGGAGACTCAAGGCCTCCCCCCATGGTCCCTGCTGATTTAGTTTTTTAAATGTTTCAGTCTCAATGGGCTATCTGAGACCGCAGGCGGAGCTTCAGGGCCTCCCCCACAGTCCTCTTTGCCTCAGAAAGTAAGGAGCTACTTTTAATAGCAGCTTCCAGGTTGCTGGAGAAATATTTGTATCTGTCTTCCCAGCTTGCATATCTGCTTGCAGGGAAGACAGATAAAAACACCATTTTCTGACAGCGGGACCTGTTTGACGGGTACCGCTGTCAGAAAGTGGAGTTATGTTTGCTGTGGTTATAGCTGTAAGCTGCCACCAAGCCACAACAAACAGCTATGTCCTGGGGTTGGGCACCCTGGGACAGAGCTGGAGCTGGCCCTGGGGAGTGGTGGTCCTCTGGGCCATCAGTGGCTCCTCAATGTCGGCCTGCACAGCCCCCTCCATGTGGAAGTAACCCCGGGGAGGTGGTGGCCCCTGGGGCTGCAGGGCTCCAAAATGAACCCTCTTCTTTTACTTAGGATTTGTCCCTTGGAGGTGGTGGCCCCCGGGGCTGCGGGAGGTCACATGGAGGTGGTGGTCCCAGGGCTGCAGGGGGCTGTGCCCCCCATTACAAATAAACAATGCCCCTGGGACTTGGCCCACCTGGGGTCTTAAAGAAGCCAAAGCATGGCAGTCCGCGCTTCCTTTAAAAAAAAGAATTACGGTAGATCCACAGCAACTCCTGCCATAAATTTTAAAAAAATGTTTTAGCCCTCGGAGGTCCCTCTGGGACCCTACCACCAGAGTTAAGGGGCCAGGGTGACTCCACCTGGCCCCTTTTCTTTTTTTTATTTACATATTTGTCTGGGACTCAACTCAAGCCGAGTCCCAACATGACTGCCAACACTTCCTTGCTGGAGTGTTGACAGCCAATCAGATCTCAGCAGGCAGGGCCGGCTTTAGGACTGTTGGTGCCCAGTGCGATAGTTTATTTTGGCATCCCCCCACCCCATGACCTCCTCCTTGGTTTCACTCACTACCACCCAGCAAATGTGTCCCTCATCTCTCCATCACTCCCCTTTCACATACATTCATGTGTTTTAAAGTTCTTATAAAGGCTGGTTTTACTAATCCACTTAGCTATCCACATAAAATATAGGGGCATATTTAGGAGCCCCTAGCGCCATTCTAACGCCACCTTAGCGTCACTTTTTTCGCTAATGTGGCGTAAGAATGCCAAAAACACCATGCCATATTTACAAAGTAGCGCAATGCATGCACTGAGCCGCTTTGTAACCCTTTGCGCTACATTATGCCTGTGGCAGGCATCATGTATGCAAAGGGGGCATCCACTGTTAGGTGGGGCCAAAATAATTTTGCAAATAAATCTGACCGATTTCTTTGCGTCATTTTCTTCCTGCACGTTTAACGCGTGCTCAGAGCAGGCATTAAAAGGGGGCTTCCATTGGTTCCCAGAATAGAGTGATTAATATAGCCAGAGAAAAATTGCTCTTTAAATCTGAAGTCAGAGAAGAGAATTCAAAAGAACACAGATCTCCACCGAGATTATTTTTTTAATTCAATCAACAACATATAGAACTCAAAAGCATTATACAAAAAAATTGGCATGTTTTACAACATAATCCTCATATCAAAGATAATATTGGACTACATCCCCAAATTACATATCGGAAAACATACCCTTTAGGAGATCATCTGACTAGGAATTTGTTTTGTTCTAAGGATAACAAATCATGGCTATCCAAGAAAAGCTTGGGCTTTTGGAAATGTGGTCGATGTAAATCTTGCAAATTTGCCTATAATACACATAATTACACTACATTTGATGGTAAGATTTGTGAAATTACTGATCACATAACATGTGAGACTGAATATGTTGTTTATGTCATAGAATGTGGCTGCCACAACAGATATGTTGGTAGCACTATCCATAAACTCAAAGTCAGATTTCTACAACATTTTAGAGAGATACAAAAATCACAATAGATCATATCCATTAGCCAACCACTCCTGGGAGGTTCATGAGGGTGACTGTAGTTCCTTGATATTTTATGGAATCAAAACAATCAGAATAAATTTGCGCGGAGGAGATAGAACGGCAGAGCTAAGACAGATGGAATCTAAAATGATTCTATTACTCGGCTCTGAAAGCCCATGGGGGCACAATTTAGATGCTGAACTATATGTCCATCTTTGATATTCTTCTCCTCTTTTAATTAGATCTCTTGGAGACCTCTATGTCATAGTATTATGTTGATGATGTTAAATGAAGATCTGTTTTAAATGAGAATTTGCTCTTAATTGCTGTTGGAATTAGTATAGCCAGATTTACAATTGAAGAATATATTTTGTATTTATTCATTTTTGCACACTTTGGGGGTTATTCTGACCCTGGCGGCCGGTGACCGCCAGGGTCACCGACCACGGGAGCACCGCCGACAGGCTGGTGGTGCTCCCTCGAGCATTCTGACCCCGGCGGTTCAGCCGCGGTCAGAAGCGGAAAGTCAGCGGTCTCCCACTGACTTTCCGCAGCTCGGGGGAATCCTCCATGGCGGCGGAGCGCGCTCCGCCGCCATGGGGATTCAGACACCCCCTACCGCCATCCTGTTCAGGGCGGGAAACCCGCCATGAACAGGATGGCGGTAGGGGGTGCCGCGGAGCCCCTGGGGGCCCCTGCAGTGCCCATGCCAATGGCATGGGCACTGCAGGGGCCCCCGTAAGAGGGCCCCGCAAAGTATTTCAGTGTCTGCTATGCAGACACTGAAATACGCGACGGGTGCCACTGCACCCGTCGCACCTTCCCACTACGCCAGCTCAATTCTGAGCCGGTGTCCTCGTGGGAATGTTGATTTGCCCTGGGCTGGCGGGCGGCCTTTTGGCGGCCGCCCGCCAGCCCAGGGCAAATCTCAGAATCACCGCAGCGGTCTTTCGACCGCGGTGCGGTGTTCTGACGGGGTTACTTTGGCGGGCGGCCTCCGCCGCCCGCCAAAGTAAGAATGAGCCCCTTTGTCTATCACATTATAGATTAGATATGATTGCACTTTGACACTAAGCACTTTACTAACATTGGCGGTCCGACTGTAAATCTTCTCTTTTACATTGATATATATATACATTTATACATTTTTTATACATGAGGTTATCTTTATTCGTCATCTAATTGGTTGGAATTATTATGAGATTGTTCAATGGATGATAGACATACTGTTGAAGCCAATATTCTGATCTTTTGTAATTTTTATTTGCCAATTAAGGCTATGATTTAGAATTTAAATTGATCATAGTTATTATCTGCACGTGGCATATCAAACTGTCTTCGCCCATATATGATAGATATTTATTAACTTCTAACTGAAATTTTACATTGGAATTGTTGTTTTGACCAAATTATAAATTAATGGTAATATTGCATTTATATTTATCTATGTATATTTATTCATATATTTATATTTATGTAAAATATTTTGCCTATTGACTTCCCAGTAATTAATACTTATTTATCTTGCAACAATTTTTAACCATTATCAACTATGTAATTAATACGATTAGGCTTTTCTCTTATATATCTCTATATATCTATTATGTTCCAAGATGGCCGCTGTTTTCAGCACATAGATAGTGTCATTGAAACAAAGGATGGACTGTGTTTTATAAATAGATGTGTGTAAAAATGTCTGCCAATGTCCAGTTGAAGGCGTTTGCCGAAATGCGTAGACATTTGGCTGGGACAGCGTGTTTGTGACTATTTTTGAGTATTATTTTAAGTATTACAATAAACAGCGGAAGAACAACCTCTTTAGAGATTCCTTGGATGGTTTATTTCTAAGCTATATTGGATCCTTAAGACATTGTGCAGCCGTCCGGTGTTTGTGCTTTTCACTGGCTTTTGGATTATATATATATATATATATATATATATATATATATATATATATACATATACACAAATATATATATGATGTCACAGACTTCAGTAAAACATCCATGTAACTTGTGTTTTTATTTTCTATTTTCAGAGGGGTTTTTAAATTTTTATTTCTAAATAGAATCTCAAACATTTTAGAGTGGTTCTGTGAGCGACTATGTTGGTCGGTGAGTTGATGTGAGAGTGGCTTCCTGGGTCTGTTAGTGGGTTTGTGAGTGGCTATATGGGTTGGTGAGTGGTGGAATAAGATAGCATAGTGCGTGAATGCGCCCACTTTAAACATATGTACTACATATTTTATATGGTGTGTACTATGCCACTATGAATGTGATAGTAGTTTCTATTGCAGTAAACATACACAAGGTGTGTTCGGAAGCTCTAGATCAAAGCAGACCTGATCCAGTGTATTATTTTATATATGGTAGAAGAGCCATGCAGCCCCTCTCCCGTGGCCAATTTTTATTCTTGAGAACTTATCTGTTGGAATGTGCCCATATATATAAGTGGGAACTCCCGAATAACTATTTCACTATATATCTGTTTACCATTTATTTTAGTGGCGTATACACTTTATATTTGTTTTGTTTTTTTGTTCACAATTTGGTTGCGAACTATAACGAAGAGTTTGTACGCTTTCGCAGAAGTTGCGGTTATAGCGTATTTATGATAAAGTATAAAAAAGATATATACATATATTATAAGCAATTTATGACAGTAATAATTTTTGCATGGTGTTAAAACATCAAATTCTGTAAAAATGTATTAATGTAATGCCCTTTTTCATTGCAGTTTCTGTAGTAGTGAAAATGCCATTATTCACGAAGTCATTGGCATGGCTACGTTGTTCCGCTTTCATGGATATCGCGATAATCGCAATGACAATGTGTATTTAAAAAAGTGTAAAACACACATATACTCATTTTGTAAGCAATGTTTGACAATAGGTGTTTACTAAGATCTTGTTTATACTTTTGTTCTGTAATTGTTTTTTATTAAAAAAACACTTTTAGGTTGTATTTCCCGTTTTCGCAATGATGTTGGTAGCCGTGATGACGTCCGTAGCTGCGAAAAACATGTGACCATGTAGAAAGTGATTTGATTGGAGAAAACAGTTTTCAGTAATGTTCATAGGACGTCTCCTGACGTTTTTGAGTTCTTGAAGCTTCCATTCATTTGTGGTTTGTTCATTGGAGCAGGTGTGTGCTTTACTAGGTGCAGTATATTTTGGGTTTTCTTGCTAATTTTTGCAAACAGAATGGCAATAGATGGGGATCAGCAGGAGGAGGTTCTACAACAGTCAGAGCAGCAGTAGGTGGAAAAAGAAGAGTGTGCTGAAGAAGAACCTGCACCACAAAGGCAAAGCATTGCATGGGAATTCATATCAATTACCTCAGGAGAATAGAAGACAGTTGCCAGATTGGTAAAATGCAGCATGTGTAGGAAGACCTTCTCAAGAGGTACAAATAAAAAGTATTCCTGTGGTACAACATCTATGTTGTACCATTTAAAAACATACCACTCAAACAGCTTGAGGAGGGCAAGGAGGGAGAGAGAAGGAGAGGCACCTTCTACTTCATCAAGTACATCATCTGTCCTAGGAGAGAAAGTCGCAAGTGAGGTGGAGAAGCATCGTCCTTGAATAGCCCCTGAGCTGAGGCGTGTTGGCACATACTGCCTAGACTGCAGCACTACCCTCATAGCTGGTCAACTTTCCTTTGATGCCATTGTTGAAGCTGCTAACCAACACAAATGTTATTTTTTTTCATGAATCCTAATTTTTTTAACTGTTTTTATGTTGCTTCTTGCAATGTCTTTTCTCCTTGTTGCCACTTTGTTTGATTAAAAATACTAAAAATAAAACATTCTAGGATTTTTTTTTTTTAAGTTTCAGAATAAAATGGTTCTTTTCAGAACCGCCTTTTACGGTTAAAAAAAGATAAAATGTGCTGTATGTGTGAGTGAGTAGTTGTGCGAGTGGTGTATAGGTGAGTGCACGAGGGAGTGCATGAGTGGTGTACTGGAGATTAACTGAGTGTATGAGTGCATGTATGGGTAAGTAACTGGGTAGTGCCTGTGCTAGTGGATGTTGAGCTGAGTGAGTGAATCTATGGGTGAGTAAATGTTTTTTTTAGTGGCTGTATGGGTGAGTGAATGGTTATGTGACTGACTGTATGAGCGAGTGCTTGAATGATTGATTAAGCTGTTGTGTGACTACCTGAAAATCAGTTGTATTCGACTGAAAATTTAAGTAGAAAATAAGCAAAAGAAACTAATGGAAAGGTATGGCAAGAGCAGTTTATTTTTAAAAAAAACTCTCCATGGTATCTCTGAGCAATACGTCTGTGCTTCAAGAACTGTTGTGAGACATCTAACGTCAATCAACTGCAGCTGTTATTGGAAAGAAAGATAAAGATATGTTAGTATTTAATCTTCATACTTTTTACTGTTCTCAGCTTTTATACTTCTTAACAGTAAATGATGGTTTGTAAAAGGCATCACCTTTGCACAGTCGGCAAAAAACAATCAATGTATTGTAAAAAAAAACAAAAAAAGCTGCACAGTATATCAAATCATTTATTAGTGGGTTTCTCTATAGTTACTGCAGTAATCTAAACAAGCACATTTTAATCATTTTTCTTGAATAATTATATCTGGTATAATACCAGAAATAAATGTGAAGTACTTTTCAATTTTAGAGATCCTTCTGAAAAACATCATCCCTGGTAGGCCAAATGATGTCTTCTCTGCCGATAATCAATTTATATGGAATCCCACACAGTAGTTTTTTAACCTCATTTAGGATGTAAATGTTTGGTTGGTTAGTTTTGAAGGAACTTCATTCTTTCAACTTCAAGCTGCTGTAATGGGAGTATGTTCTTCCGGTTGACTTAATTAGTTGTAAAGACTTGACATATTATTTCCTTTCTGGAACAGTAAAAGGGCTCTTGACATTTGTGATCTTTTTAAAAGACATTACCCTTAATAGGCTGAATAATATAAAAAAAAACACATGAACCACGTAGAGGAAACACTGTATGCCACTTTTTTAACCATACTTTTTCCTCAGAACTTTGGTTGAAGAAATAGAAGATATGAGTTTGGTAGTTTGAAGGGAAGTTGTGGTTGGTATTTCAGGTTGATGTTATTGCATTATGTACATCCAGATTCACTTTTTAACTGTACAGTGTAGTGTCCAGAGGTTGTATTAACTCCTTCATGAAAGATAATAGCCAAACAAGTAAAAGTTCTTCCTGAAAGTGATAATTGTCCAAATTTGAAGTTTGTAATTTGAGTTTCCAATTTGAATAATCTGGTCTGCATAGCCGTAGCATTACTTTAAGGTATTTTCCTGTTCTTTGTAGAAACAATGACGAGATAAGGTCAGATCTGAAGTTTGGGCAGGGCATATTATGGTTAGCATTTCTGTACAATTTTTAAAAAGGAACAGTTTTAGAATCTGGTAATGTTAAGTAAAGAAATCGTTAAGAATTGATTTCAATGCTAGATGTTAAAAAACAGTTTTCACAGTCATGGTTCTAAATAGATCATCAGTGCTTACTTCTTGTTCTAAGACTCCAAGGATGACCATGAAAAATTCTTATGCATCTTGTTGAGTGTTGAGAGTAAACATTATTGATCCTATACATATATCAAAAAGGTCTTGGATCTCTGAAGCAAAATGTATTAAAGTTCTGTCACTTATTAAATGTTGTACCAAATGATATGGTGCAGAAGATATTCTCTTAGCTGATCTTTGGCCCTAGGTTTGTCAGAATTTTCTTTTTGAATGGCACATGTAACATACTGTTCTATGAAAGACAAGATAGGCTCATCAGTGTCTGTACCAAACTTAGGGACACTTTTTACCCATAATAGCATGTGAATATGTGAACAGCTTGTCACTCTTTCTGCCAAAAGAAATCAGTCATTTCACCATGAGGAGGATTATTTTTTTGCAGATTAAGCAACCATTGCTTGAAACCTGTGGTTAAAATATTTGCAAACGTTTGCAGGGTCCGATGAACAGAGTTCTCCTTCTCCTGGTGTCAGATTTTACGTTGAAGTTTGCTTCTAGTAAAAATTGAGGCATGTCATCCTATGCATCCCATCCCCGAAACCAAGTAGGTGTTCCTAGGTTTCTCAACATGCATTTCAACTCACCATGACAATGATACCAACAGTTGTTTGTACCACTTTGACATGCAATGACATTAATCAAGTTGTATTCGAGGTTTTTGTCTTTTCCATGAACTTTGCCAACTAATTCTCTTGCTGACAGATTCAACAGATTTTTTCCTGTTTTAAAAATGTGATTTCCTGCATAAGCTAATCCAGACAACTCGCTCTCAAATAGTAAGTGAAATATATAAGAAATACACTGACGAAATCCAGGCTCCTCTGAATAAAATCTAGTTGATCTGTATTCGCCTGCTGGTGTTTGTACAGGCCGTAGGAAACAGATGTGGGAAACATTGAGTTTCTAAACTTTTCTCCCACACACTTAATTGAACTCCTTTCACTTCCTTTATTTGAAATAGATCAATACCTTCTCCAATAGTATCTTTAGAATGTAGAGGATGAATACTGTACTGTTCGTAAATTTCTTCCATTCTGGATCGCTCCACCTTTTCAATATGACCTTTGATGATAGTGAGTCATCCCCCATATGTGTAATATCAGGAAGAACATATACATTTATATAGTAAATGTTATTTTGTGCTCAATATAACATTGTTTTTTTAACTTTACTAACATCTACTAACTTTTGCCAAAGTACTTTACTCTTGGTAGTCACACCAGTGATTAGAATTACAATTCCTTCTTCCAAATCTCTATGCACACCTATAGTTTCAACATTCTGCTTTAAACCAATTGGTAAGTACACAACTCTACCTAATGGTAACTCTACCTTTTAGACCTTTCTGGAGCTCATTTGGAGGTAACTTTCCTGTCTTTGGCCCCATGCGGACTATAGCTTGAAATGAATGTAAGCATTTTATAAGTATAAATTCATAAGCATTCAAATCTTGAAGTTCTTGTGGAAAATAAACTAGGGCTAACTTGTTGTACACTGCTCTAGCTGGTATTTTGCTGTCCTCTAATTTATTATAACAACCCTTGCATATAATTTGTCATGTGGAACAATCAAAGCATTCCTCTACAAATAAATAAGCTGCAAATTCTTGCCACTTATCTCGGTTGTCTTCTTCAGTTTTTGAAAACACAATAACAAAACGAGTTTGAGTTTTGTAGTGAGTGCACCGACAACATATACAAACACAGCCTACTTTCTCTGAACAGACTGTTTAAACTTTCTAATCTCTTCATGAAAGTTATCAACAGTAATACCTGTCTCCTGTTCTGCTACACCTGTAGATTCCAAGTGTTGGTTTTCTCTGCACTCCTCTTCAGGACCAAAGAAATGAAACTGCACATCATCACAAACCTTTTCTACTTATGCCACAGAAGAGCTCTATTCATTTCTCCTAAACATAGTGCAGGAATCTTGACATGGTACAGCCTCCTAACTAAAGTTTGCATTTGTGAGTGATGTACAGTTAACATTCTAAAATGATGAAACATACTTTGGCACACTTTCTCTGATAAACATGCTAGTGAATCTCCCTGTAGATTTAATCTACATTTCGAGGTACTATTACCTCTTTCTCAATAGAAAAAACACCTTTCATCTCATATCAAAATCCAAATTCATCAACAGTACACACTAGTCTGTTCTCTTGCAAGTCCGTACCTTCATTAAAGAAAGGCTCAGTACTAAAAGTATATTTTAATTCACTACTAATAACTTTGCAAAAGTTAGTTCTGTTTTTAAGCCTTTTCTTTTGTCTTTTTCTCCTCATACACAACACTATTTATCTAGTGTTTTAATTCTGCTTACAATCAAAATAAATAGCTTCCTTTTCAGAGCAAAGGCCTTATCAACTGTATCCGTCTGTCTGACAGCTTCTCTCCTTCTTTTATACTTCTTCATTCTTCTCATTAGATTCTAGATTACTCTGCTATGGAACATTCTAACTCTTATTCCCTTGAACTGGCACTGCCTTTTAGTTAAACTCTGTGTTTCATTGTAGTAATTTTTACGTGTCATATCATATACTTATACACTTTTCCTAGTTGGTGTCAAACTTTGCTTCTTATGTACTTCATTTTGCTATCTTTCAGGTTGACCACATCCCATTTTAATAAATATTTTTGTTCTCTTACCAGCAGTTCTTTGTTCTTTCACTACTATTTCTGCATTTTGCCCCTTTTGTTTCTCAATTGTGAGGTGATAGTCTTGTTGTCTCTGTTTCTTTCTTGCCTTACTTTTTAAAGGCATTGTGTGTGTAGTTAAGAAGAAATTGATATCTGAAAATAATCAAAAGAAAGTAGATGTGGCTTTGAATGATATCTTTTTGCAGTAAACATTTTAATTAGGTTAGTATCAATGTAAACAGTTGTCTTATTATAATATCAATAACGTTGTTCTATTAATTATAAAATGTATCTCTGTCCGCTTATCGTGAAAAAGGGCTTTCAGAGGCCAACACAGACTCTGCACTAATAGGTCTCACCCGTGATTAAAGCAGTATTTGTCTGGATACATGACAAGATTGTGATAGTACTTGCCTGTTTATCTGAGTGAATGTCAGAGTCCTTCTGTAGTAGCGCCATGAGATGTTTTAGTACATCTGCCAGTATGTGAGTGTCTGTTTTAGTACCTATATGGCTCTGTATATTTGTACGTAAGTGGCTGAACAAATACCTTAGTGCCTGTTTTAGGGAATACAGGGGTATGTGAGTGTATCTACAATTGCCTTTGATAGTGCTGCATATATAAGTATTTTCGGAGTACATGAGGGAATGTAGAAGTGTTTCTGTTGCTCTGTCACTGGCTGAGACACAGGATCTATGCTCTGGAAACATGAACGTCAGTTCCTTGATGAGGGGTTTACTCTATGTAGTGCTAGGGTTAGGGATCTGCAAGTGCATGAGTAAGATTATAAAACTGAAAAGTACAGTTCTTAATCACTTAAGCACAATGCACCATGCTTAATGGCATACCTACAGCATATCATAAAGGTTGAGTTAGCAGGATCGTTCAGAGATAGTCATGTCTACGCAAAACAAAAGCAGGCTTTCAATACACACCAGCCCATTCAATATTTATAACTATATATAAGGACATTTTCTACAACAGACTATGAACATCGCCTTCAAAATGACTCTCTACACTCATGTGTAACTCTCTGACTGCGTCTGTCACTGCGTGTAACAGACTTTGACAAACTCTCTCATAACATCTTTCAGTGAGTGTGATAAAGGTTATCCAAGTGGGTCTCTGAGTGGGTATATCAGAGTCTCAGTGGGTCTGAGTAGGTTCATTAGTGTCTTAATAAGTCTGTGAGTGGGTGCATGAATTGAGATGGGTCTTTTAGTGGATCCATGAAGGCATGAGTTGGTCGGTAAGTGGGTGCATGTGTGTACGAATGAGTCTGTGAGTGGGTACATGAGGGTCTGAGTGGGTAGATGAGTAGGTGCATAAGGATCTGAGTGAGTCTGTGAGTGGGTGCATGAGGGTCTGAGTGAGTCTGTGAGTTGCTGTGTGGAGCTCTGAGTGGGACAGTGAGTGGGTGCGTGAGGGTCTCACTGGGTATGTGAGTGGATGTCTGACAGTGTCAGTGAGCCTGTGAGTAGGTGTGTCAGTGTCTGAATGGGTTTGTGAGTGGGTACATCAGGGTCTCAGTGGGTTCTGATTGGGTGTGTGTGTTTGAGTGGGTACATGATTCTGAGTGGGTCTGTAAGTCGGTGAATGACTTTCTGAGTCCCTATATCAGTGTATTTGTGGGTCTGTGAGTGGGTACATCAGTGTCTCAGTGGGACTATGAGTGGGTGCGTGAGGGTCTCAGAGGGTACTTAAGTGGCAGCATGCACACATGAATGGGTCTGTAAGTGGGTACATGAGAGTACAAATGGGTCTATGAGTGGGTACGTTTGGGTCTGACCGTGTCTGTGAATGGGTGCGTAAGGGTCTGAGTCGGTCTGTGAGCAGGTGCGTGAGTGTCTGACTGGGTCTGTGAGTTGATGCATGGGTGTCTGAGTGGGTGTGTGAGGGTCTGAGTGGATGTGAGAATGGATGTCTGACACTCCGAGTGGGTCTGTGAGTGGGTACGTTAGTGTCTGAGGGAGTTTGTGAGTGGGTGCATGAGGGTCTGAGTGGGTCTATGAGTGTGTGCATGAGTGTCTGAGTGGGTGTGTGAGTTGGTTCATGAGGGTCTGAGTGGGTCTGTGAATGTGTGCATAAGTGTCTGAGTGGCTCTGTGAGTGGGTAAATGAGTGTCCAAGTGAGTATGTGAGTGGGGGCATGCATGTCTGAGTGGATATGTGAGTGACTGCATGAGTGGCTGAGTTGGTCTATGAGTGGGTACATGAGTTTCTGAGTGCTACTGTGAGTGAATGAATAAGTGTATTAATAACTGTCAATGTTTTTTGTTGTCATCGATATTCGCAAAGTTGTTGCTACAATACACGGGGCTGCGCTGAGCATAGCAATGTATTCGAGAATATCGCTCAGTGTGAATAAAACATTAAAAAGTAATAATGTGACCTGCATAGACTCGTATATCACACTCCTGGGGTCAGAGTACCTCCACCCTGACCCCTTGTGCCACTTATCATTTTTAGTTTCAGGGCTAGTGATCGTGTCTCATAACATAAAATGGCCACAACTTTCTGCTCAGGTTATGGCGATCCAATCACAGTATTCCTGTTGGTGTGCAAATTTGCATTGATCGTTAAGAAAACACCACGATCAATCCGCGGGCCTAGGTATACAAATTTGTTTCTTCTTTTAATATCTCAAAAACTACTGAACAGATTTACAATAAATAACCAGAAGCACAATCTGTTGAACACAATCTAGCTTTCTGCCAGAATTACATCCACATGTTCGGGCTGTCATTGTGTTTAAAACTCCTATGGGAATTAACATTGGAAATGCATGTTTTTTTACCCCTCCCTCCTTTTCGGGATTCCCACTTGACAGATCACCTCAAAACTTTCAGTGCGCAACAAGAAACACTGGCACACTTTTTTTGGAAACGGTGCCAAAGATGTAGGCAAGTCAAAAAATGCTTTTTCTATGGAAACATGGTCCTAACCTTAACTACCAACTGGCAAACACCAGTAGGATATATACAAATTCTGAATTTACTTGCACAAAACTAGAAAAATTCAGCAGTTATAGTTAGAGTTATTTCAAGTAACTATAACTTGCAGCCTAAGGTAACTATGACTCGCACCCTCACCATGCACAGTTTTTTCTTCAATAATTTGACTGCTAATTTTCATTCATATTTTTATTGACGGTATAAAAGTTGTCATGGGTGCTGTAGTATCTGGGGTAATTAGCAGTGCATGGCGAGGGTGTGAGTTATAGTTACCTTAGACCGCTAGTTATAGTTACCTTAGGGCACAAGTTAAAGTTACTTGAGAGAACTGTATCTATAACTGCTGAATTTCTATGGTTTTGTGAATGCAAAATGTAAACCTAGCTATAAATTCCCTGTAACCTTTGTTTTTTCAATGAATTTCTTTAAAGTAATACTTAACATACATTAATCCAACCTTTGCTGCACAAGGAATTTGGCTGTGCGCGGCAGGGAGTTGGCCACAGGGTCTGGTCTGATGCCAGGCCTTTTGCCAAACTCCACAAAGGCAGTCAGCAAGGGAGCGGGACACGCAGTCTCCCCTTCCCAGGCAATATCGGTCACAGGGACCCAATGCTGCATGGCCCTCCACCTTTTTATAGCAAAGGCAGGCATGCTGCCCCCTTCTGTGGGCCAATAATGGCCCGAGGGACCCCATAACGTGGGGCCTGCCCAGCATTTAAAGCAAGGAGGAGGCACGCAGCTCCCCTCATTGGACCTATATTGGCCCTGGGGATCCCACCTCCGGGACCTGGCCAGTTTTTAAAGGGGGACCCCATCCCCTATGGGCCTCCCTTTAAATTGTTGGGTGCCCTGACCCCACCCAGGGAACCTATTTCCTTCTTGTTGGAGGCTGTGGGGGAGTCCCAGTGTAGGCCCTGGGAGGAGGGAGGGGCACTGGGATGCGGTAGGCAGGCTAAGCAGGGCTAGGCGGGAAATAACAGGTGGCATGAAGGAGTGGCAATAAGGAAAAAAGTAAGCAGAAAGCAGTGAAAATGAGGGAAAGCATGGAGAATGCACACAAAAACAGGGGAAAAAGCAAGGAGAAAGTAGGGAAATAAGGGAAAAGCAAGCAGCAATCATACAGAAAACTTGGAAAAAAACAAGGAGAAAGTAGTGAAAACAGAGAAAAGCATGGAGAAGGCACACAAATAATAGGGGAAATGCAAGGAGGAAGCAGTGAGAATGAGAGAAAAGCTAGAAGAAGGCACACAAAAAGGGGGGAAAACGCAAGGAGAAAGCAGTGAGAATGAGAGAAAAGCAAAGAGGAGGCACTTAAAAAATGGGGGGGAAGCCAGGAGAAAGCAGTGAGAATAAGGGCAGACAAAAAAACAGCAGAAAAAGCAAGGAGAAAGCAGTGAAAATGAGGGAAAAGCAAGGAGAAGGCACAAAGAAAATGGAGGAAAGCAAGGAGAAACAGTTAAAACAAAAGAAAAGCAAGGAGGAGGCACTTAAAAAATGGGGGAGAGCCAGGAGAATGCAGTGATAATTAGAGAAAACCAAGGAGAAGGCACTCATATAATGGGAAAAAGGCAAGGAGAAAGCAGTGAGAATCAGGGAAAACAAAAAAACAGCAGAAAATGCAAAGAGAAAGCAGTGAAAATGAGGGAAAAGCAAGGAGAAGGCCAAAAAACTGAGAAAATGCAAGGAGAAGCAGTGAAAATGAGGGAAAAGCAAGGAGAAGGCACAAAGAAAATGGAGGAAAGCAAGGAGAAACAGTTAAAACAAAAGAAAAGAAAGGAGAAGGCACACAAAAATTGCAAGGAAAAAGCAGTGAAAACAGTGGAAAAGAAAACAAAATATTAACATTTTCCCCTGGGACCAGGCCTGTCCAGGGATTGCAGTACAAATAAGGGTGGGAGACTGTGCTTGTTTTTTTTTTTTTGCATGGATTTGCAGATCCTCCATACATTTGTGGCAAAAATGAAAAGAAAACATGTTTTAGTCCCACCCACAAGGCCTACGGGTCAGGGTAGGCATACCCTAACCCCATATAGGTTTTTTAACCTTTTTTCTTGGGACATGGCGAGTCCCAGTCCAACGATGCCTGTCAACACTTCCTAGTTGGACCATTTGCAGCCAATGAATTCTCAGCATGATATCTGTGGGATCCATGGAGGATCTGTGTCCCTAGATATAGAAATGTCTTTGTCCTTTAACAATTCCAAAATTAGTGAGCATGTTTCCACTAAATAGCAAAAACGGCTCTTTCTGGACCAAGGGCTACCTTTCTTTCAAACTTGTTGTGATTCTATCCAGCTGTTCGTGCTGTAGTCCTGTCTACAATCCTTATGGGAAATTGCATGGGGAAAAAATCTTTAGGGACACCCCCAGTTTCTTTGCCACCACTTGACAAATCCCCCTGAAACTTTCCACATAGCAGCTGCAGTGACTGGCATACTAATTTTGAACATTTCATGAAGATTCGACAAACGGGAGTAAAAAAAGGCTTTTCCTAACTAGGTGTGTGTGTGTGTGTATATATCTATATTTATATAACCATAGAAATTCACCCGTTATAGTTAGAGAGTTATCTAAAATAACTATAACCTGTGCCCTAAGGTAAATATATCTTCCGCCCTCGCCATGCACTGTTAATTAACCCACAAATTACAGCTCTCATTACATCTTTGATAACATCATTGATAATGTCACTATAAAACTGCAGTAAAATTATTGATCAGATGACTGTGCATGGCAGTTGAATTTGTATGGGTTGGCACATTTAAAATGTGAGCCTAACTATAACGTCCCTGTAACCTTTGTTTTTTTAAATTCATTTTTATGTTTTTAAAATTCCATTTCCTAAATACAACCTTTGTTTTTTTCAGTGAACTTCTATGTTTTTTTAACGTAAGGTAATTTTCATTACTATCCGTTAATCCAACCACTGTCACGCACGGTCTGCGGCCAGACCCTATGGCCAACCACACTAACCACTCACCCCACACTGCTCATGGCGCTTTGGCCGTGCGCAGCGGAAGATGACAGCGTCTTGTCTCTCTGGGTATGAGAATAGGTGTGTTAGGGTGTATCTTGGGATAAGAGTGGGTATGAAAGTGTCTGTCTGGGTGTGAGACTGGGTGCATCATAGTCTTAGTGGGTGTGTCAGTTTCTGTGTGGGTCTGTTCATGGGTGCGTGGGGCTTTCAGTAGGTTTGTGAGTGGCTATACCAGGGTCTGAGTAGGTCTGTGAGTGGATGTGTGAGTGTCTGAGTGGGTCTGTTTTTGGGTGCATGAGTGTGAGTGGGACTGTGAGCAGGTAAATGAGGGTCTGAGTGGGTCTGTGAGTAGGTGCATGAGTGTGAGTGGATGTGTGAGTGTCTGAGTGGGTCTGTTTTTGGGTGCATGAGTGTGAGTGGGACTGTGAGCAGGTAAATGAGGGTCTGAGTGGGTCTGTGAGTAGGTGCATGAGTGTGAGTGAATCTGTGGGTGGGTACTTGAGTGTGAGTGGGTCTGTAAGTGGGTGCCTGACGGTCTGATTAGATGTGTGAGTGGGTGAAAGAGATTGAAAAAGAGAAATTGTGGAAGAGTGAGAAAGAGTGAGAGGGAGAGAGGGTATTTTTTAGGCTTTGATGGATGATATCCTCAGAATGAGATATTTCTGGACAAAATTAAAAGAAATATATATTTGTCAATTAAAAAGAGTGAGATCACCTTTTATTATGAACCTGCAATTTTTTATGTCGAAAACAAATTAAAGTAGGGAATGACCACAGACACATCTGGACTAGAAACTTCAATTTTCAGTATGAGGGTCTGTGACCTTAACCATTATGTCACAGGTGACTTGTGCTATGCCGTCATTGCATGGTGAGACCATTGCAATGATTATCTCCCCCTCTTCCATCCCATTATGGGATGGAAAAAAAAGAGAGCGAGTGACAGGACCATGGGGGGAAGCCTAAAGGCCCCCAAGGTCCTAGCTGGCTCCCCACGTCCTGTTGTAGCTGGCCTTGCTCCCACAAGCAGGGAGCTGCTTCAAGTACCAGCTCCCTTTATGTGGAAGCAATTTTTTCTTCTGTCTGACAGATGAAAACTCTGCTTTCTGCAAGGGAAAGCTGTTTGACAGCTTTCTTGCAGAAAGCAGACTCTGTTTGCTCTCAGCTCCTACCAAGCAGAAGCGAACAGCTGCGTCCCGGAGTAAGCACCCTGGGACATAGAAGGAGCAGGCCCTGGGGGGTGGTGGTCCCCAGGGCCATCTGTGGCTCCTCGAAGTGGGGCTGTGCTTCTCCCCTCTAAATCTGCATTTAGTTCCAGGGAGGCTGTGGGAGTTCAAAACGGCCCCCCTTTCTTTGTTTTTCAAATTTTCCCTGGGAGGTGGTAGTCTCCGAGGCTGCGGGGGGCATGTGGCACCCCCACTTTAAAATAGATGTGTGCCCCAGGGAAGTGATGGGCCATGGGGCTGTGGGGGACGAGGGGTCCCCCACATTGAAACAAATGTGGGCCCCCAGGAGGTGACGGTCCCCGGTGCTGTGGGGGGGGCACGCAGCCCCTCACAGTGAAATACAATGTGTGCCTCGGAGAGGTGGTGGTCCCCAGGGCTGCGGGGGTGCAGAGCGCCTCCCCCTGCATTTGTTTTGAATGTGTGCTCTGGGGAGGTGACAGTCCCAGGGGGCTGCGGGGATCGAAGCGCCTCCCCCTGCATGTGATATATAACAAGTGCCTCTGGGAGGTGGTGGTTCCCGGGGCTGCGTAGGAACCAGAGGATCCCCCTGCATTCATAAATGCCCCTGGGACCTGGCCCACCTGGAGCTTCAGTTAAAGCAAATGCGGGAGCCCACACTTGATTTTTTCTGCAAATTTTTCAGCGGATCCACTCCGGCCAAATATTTTTTTTAGAAGATGCTTATTGGCTCTGGGACCCCAGCACCAGAGCTAAGGGGTCAGGGTGACTCTACCCTAACCCCTTTTCTTATTTTTCAAGATGGCTGTCAACACTTCCTTTTTGAAGTGTTGGCAGCCAATCAGATCTCAGCATGAGATCAGGAGGGTTTGTGCAGCCACAAAATAGCAAAAAGGGCTCTTTCTGGACCAAGAGCTACCTTCCTGCCAAATGTGCAATTCCGTCCAGTAGTTTGGGCGCGATCGTTGTTCAAAATCCCTATAGAAAAATGAACGGGGAAACGTGTTTTGGGACCCCCTCTTTCTCTCGGCCCCCGCTTGATGGATCACCAAGAAACTTTCCAGACAGCAGCTGAAGTGAGTTTTGTATTATGTTGGAAAATGTTTTGAAGATTAATCAAACTGCGCCAAAGTATTAGCCAAAACTAACAAAACACTTTTTCTATAGAAACTAAGGCTCTCATTATGACATTGGCGGTAAATCCCTCTGACCGCCATGCAGACTGCCGCCAAAATACCACCGCGCTGTGGATATCCGTTCACCATATTATGACACACACACACCAATCCGTCACTATTCAGCCACACACACAATTCTGCCACACCAAGGGTCAGTGATAAACTGGCGGTATGCAAACCCACACCATTACTCCAACAGAACAACGCCCATCACATTATGACTCACGAATCACCACGGCAGACATTCAGTGGCGGTAAACAATTGGCAGCACAAACCGCCGCACTCAAAACACACACACACTAACAAAACACTACCACATTGGACAATTTAAATAACACACACCTGACACACATATCCACACCACACTCACCCACTCATACCACTATAAAACACACACCCACATTACCCACAACCCTTTACCATTACAAACCATTGGAACAAGACAGACACCACGACTACAGACAAAACCAGAGCCGCACACCACCATCACTTATACACCACCCTCGCACCCCACATCGCACACCCTAACACATCACCCTACACACCCTCACCCACACAACTCATACAACACCCATGGCACCACAAAGACAACCCCAATTCTCAGAGGAGGAGCTAAGGGTCATGGTGGAGGAAATCATCAGGGTAGAGCCTTAGCTATTTGGAGCACAGGTGCAGCAAATATCCATTGCTAGGAAGATGGAGTTATGGTGGAGGATTGTGTACAGGGTCAATGCCATGGGACAGCACCCAAGAACAATGGATGACATCAGGAAGAGGTCGAATGACCTACTGGGGAAGGTACGTTCCATTGCAGCAAGACACCAACTCTCTGTACAGAGGACTGGCAGTGGACCCCCACCTCCTCCCCCACAACTAACAACATGGGAGGAACAAGTCTTGGCAATCATGCATCCCGAGGGCCTGGCCGGAGTAGCAGGAGGACTGGACTCTGGTAAGTCAACCCTATAACACTACTACTCCCCTACCAGCATGCCATCACATACCCCCACCCTCACCCTCAAGCTCATCACTCCATCCCGCACACACCCCACCATCACGTATCACACTCATCCCAATGCCAAGCCCTGCATGCCACACCAATGCATGGACACCACTCACAGACCTGCATGGACACCTATCTCCGAGCATGCACACTAGAGAGAACTATACATCCCACCATACACCAACGTACACAAGTGAAAGCTGCCAGGGCAAATACAACCAAAGAGGGCAACCCACTGATATATCACACACAGAAACAATAACACTGCATTTACATCCCAAGAGGTACCCCAGCCAATGTCAGCAGCGAAGAGGTGCCAGCACTATCCAGACCCCCAACTGAAGAGGCCCATAGTGATGACAGCAACTTTGGTCGCCTCGATCAGGATGACCAACCTTGCCCACCAGGGACCTCTGGACAGTCAGTTACCCAGCCACAGTCACACACCACCACAGAGCCTCCCCCTCTGGAAACACCACCACAGCACCCATCCAGCGTACCCATACCTCTGTCCCCAGGACACATCAAGCAGCAGTGTGTCCACCACTACAGGGACCCCAGGGCACACCTCATACCCAAGACGATCAGAGACCTGGGGTCAGTGGCAGTGGGCACACGGTTCAGGGGACAGAGGCACAGGACAACAGGGAAACTGGGAGGACTACTGTGCGCCAGGGGGAGGACAGGACCAGGGAACCAACTCTCCAGGAGGCACTCACCGAGATCCTGGGAGCATACCAACATTCCCAGGAGACGCTGGGCCAGATCCTGGACAACGTGCAGGAGAACAGGTGGCTACAGGAGGGACAGTACCAGGGGATCAGTGAGGACTTGCAGGCCATTAACACCACCCTGGTCTCCATAGCAGGGGTGCTGGCAGACATGGCCAACAGTATGAGGGAGGCAGTCTTACAACGGCGGGCCCCTGCCACTAGCCAGACATCTGAACTGCCTTCCACCTCCACTGCCGCTAGTGGACAGGAGTCCTCGCCACAGGACCAACAGGCCACCAGCACCCCTCCCCCTGCAGAAGGAAAACCACCCCACAAACATTCCCTGCGATCCAGGCAGAAGCCAGAGACTATTGCCAAGACCCCCGCCAGGAAATGAGACTCTCCTGATTGTCACCCTTGTGTCCCACTCTGTCACCCTGTCCACCTTGAACTGCCACTGCTCCCCTTCCTATGGCCCCTTGGCCAATGCACCTGTGCTACAAATAGACTGGACCAATACCCTGGACTTTCCTCCATCATCACCCCATCCCAATGCACTTGCCCCTCTCTTTCTTAGCACTTCAATAAACACCCTTTGAATAAATACAAGTATGGAGTATGTCAAATGTTTTAAGTATGTATTTGTTTAACCAGGTTCAAACATTGCAATTCAACTGTACAGTAATGTTCACATAGGAAAGACCTGTAGTTGGCTGCATTGATCACACCAGGAGTGATAGTGGGGCACCAACATCTGCAAAATGAGTTGCCAAAGGGTACAGTGAGTGGGCATACATGTGGGAAATAACAGCATGCCAGTGACAAAGATAATCCAAAAAATGACAATGAAATGTGAAGTACCACTGTCTTACCTGTGTGTCATTGGAAGTATTGTTGAATCACTGCAGTTCTGTTGTCCTCATCCTCTGCCTCCTCTGCCTCCTCATCCTCACTGCCCACAGGGTCCACTGCTGCCACGCGGCCATCTCCAGCCTCCTCCTCCTGCAGAAAAGGCACATGGCATCTCAAGGCAAGGTTTTGCAACAAGCAGCATGCCACGATTATCTGGCAGTCCTTCTTGGGTGAGTAGCACAGGGATCCACCTGTTAGATGGAGGCACTGGAACCTGGCCTTCAGGAGGCCAAAGGTACGTTCGATAATCCTTCTTGTTCGCCCATGTGCCTCATTGTAACATTCTTCTGCCCTTGTCCTGAGATTCCTCACAGGAGTCAGTAGCCATGATATGTTTGGGTAACCAGAGTCACCTGCAAATATCGAAGGACAACATTTAGCCACACAATACCCTATATGGTCCACACCATACCCATACAGCAAAATATACTGGGTGGGAACCAGGGCTCACCTATTAGCCACACCCTGTGCCTCTGTAGTTGGGACATCACATTTGGGATGCTGCTATTCCTCAGCATAAAGGCATCATGCACCAACCCAGTATACTTTGCATTGACATGGGAGATGTACTGGTCCGCCAAGCACACCATCTGGACCTTCATGAAGTGAAAACTCTTTCAATTTCTGAACACCTGTTCATTTTGAAAATATGTGTTCCATCAATTGCCCCAATAATGTTGGGGATATGTCCCATTGCATAGAAGTCAACTTTCACTGTGGCCAAATCCTCTTCCTGGGGGAAAACAATGCAGCTGCACACGTTTTTAATCAGGGCAGACAACACTCTGGTCAGTACTATTGAGAACATTGGCTGTGGCATTCCTGCTGCCAAGCCCACTGTCACTTGGAAAGAACCAGTTGCCAAGAAATGGAGCACAGATAGAACTTGCACAAGAGGGGGGATTCCAGTGGTGTGACGGATAGCAGATATTAGGTCAGGCTCCAAATGGGCATACAGCTCCGTGATTGTATCCTTGTCAAGTCTATAGGTGAGGATAATGTGCCAGTCCTCTATTGTTGGCAAGTTCACCAAGGGTCTGTACACAGGGGTATGTCGTCCTCATCTATTCATCCGCAGCGGTTGCAGTCTAAGGGACAAAAGAGTAAGGACCCGGTCACAAACTGAACACCGTAGCCACAACAGTACAATGCATGGTGTTAATTTTTAATGTATCAGTGGTATTTGTCCTGTATGTCCAATTTTGAACTGTGACGCAGTTATTAACCAGGGCCTGCTCCCCTCCAAAATGGCGTCCTCCTGTCCTGTGTGGAGGGACATGTGGAAGTGAGATAAATACGTTGACGTTGTGCGACGTGGCAGGAGGCGGTCGGGAACCGCCGTACAACTCCTCATTGGTTATTATTGGTCCCTATGGGGTACAGTGGCCAATGGTGATGTATGCCGGCGGTGACAATTTGCACCGCCGCGGACATGACCGCCATTTTCTATCTGATCACTCACTTGCTACCTGACCTTCAACAGGAGAGGACCTACACTGCATGTGCTGCTGTGACCTGTGTCTGAAACCTACTATGGCTCGTGTGACTGGGGAAAGGGCTCCTGCCTTTACCTCGGTGGAGTTGGTGTGACTGGTGGATGGGGTCCTACCCCAGTACGGACTGCTGTATGGGCCTCCAGACCAACAGGTGAGTACATTGTGAGCACGATGCATGGGGCATGAATGCATGGAGTGGTGTGTTTGAAGGCCTCGTGTGGGGGGGTTGGTGGATGTCCCCTGGGCGGCGTACAGCTTGTGTGCTGGGCCCTGTGTGTGCAAATGGTGATGTGAAGGGGTATGGGGGGCCATAAGTGTAACAGGCAGGATGGTCTTCCTGTCTGTATTGCCTCTGCAGGTCAGCATCCATCAAAAGAAGGGTATATGGCGTGCCATCGCCAAGGAGGTGCAGACCCTGGAGGTCTACGGCAGGCGGAGCACCCACTGTGGGAAACAGTGGGAGGACCTAAGACACTGGGCATGGAAGACGGCTTTGGCCCAGCTGGGGATAGCCTCACAATGAGGAAAGTGTGCCTGTCGAACCCTGACCCCCCTGATGGCCCGCATACTGGCAATGGGTTATCCTGAGCTGGTTGGGCGCTTGAGGGCATCACAGCAGCCACAAGGGGTTGAGTACAGTTCCTATCATTACAACTTACACATGGTAGGGGGTACCCGGGTGGGGGATATGTGTCAGTGGGTGCCCCTAGGCCAGACCTGACATTGCAGAGTAGGTCCCATGTTGGGCAGGGTTCTGAAGTGATAATCCTGCTACCTAGCTTGTAGACATCCGCAACTGGTCAGGGCTGTGGGGGTCCCAGGTGTGCTGCAGTTGGCAGTATATGCCCCTCCCCATGCCCTGGTGGCTAGCATTATTACTGGTAGTGCATTGCATAGTGCATAGAGCTGTTCCCTGTGTGTGACGGTGGTGTGTATGCCAACAGTGGTGTTGGTGCAACCATTGACCCAGTGTATCCTTTGTCTCTTCCCCTCCTTTTTGTTTTGTCATCCTGTCCTTATGTAGATTAGCATCATCTGGCGGAGGTGCAGAGGCCCTGCGACGGAGGGAGCTGCATGCCACAGGACACAGGAGGCAGAGTCCACCGATGGTGGGGGCACCTGTCGGACGGAGGGCGAGGGGAGCACCACGGTGGAGACAGGAGGGGACAGTTCAGACTCTGATACCTCCTCCGATGGAAGCTCCCTGGTGGTGGCGGACTCGTCTGCGACCTCCCCAGCTACAGGTACAGCCGCCACCCTCATACCAGCACCGCCCTACCAGCAGCCCCTCATCGAGTAGCCCGTGCCCGCTCACCTAGGAGGGTGGGCATCTCTTTTGCCCCAGGCACCTCAGGCCCTGCCCCTTTGAGCCCTGCTGCCCTGAGTGAGGAGGCTATTGACCTCCTAAGATCTATCTCTGTAGGGCAGTCAACCATTGTGAATGCCATCCAGGGGCTTGCAGCCCAAATGCAACAGACAAATGCATTCCTGGAGGGCATTCACACTGGCTTGGCGGCCCAACAGAGATCAATCCAGGCTCTGGCCTCCTCTCTGATGGCAGCCATTGTCCCTGTTTCCACCCTCCCCCCTCCAACTTCCTCTTCCGAATCCCATTCCCCTCAATCCCAATCTATCCCAAGCACACAGGCAGATGAGCATGACAACAAGACAACACACAAGAGTGGCATAGGCAAACACAGACACCACACATCATCCCACAGGCACTCACACAAACACCATCCAGATGCAGACATACCAACATCCACTGCCTCCACTGTGTCCTCCCCCTCCTCCTCCACCTCCCTCCCAGTTGCGTCTACACTCACACTTGCATGCACTACATCCTCTTCCACTACCGGCATCACCACCACACCTAGTAGAACACACACCTCACTGGCAGACACCTCCACAACAGCCATGCACATGTCCCCTGTGTCCTCACCCAGTGTGTCTGCCCCCCCCCAAGGTACACAAACGCAAGCACTCAGACATCCAACAGCCATACATCTCACAACAGCATCCAGCCCATGCACCTGCACCAAACACAGCAGATAGATACCTCCCACAACCACTCCCTCTTCCTCCACTCTCAAACCTTATCCCTCTTCCCGCCCCAAAGTCCCTAAAAAACTGTTCCTCTCCACCATTGACCACTTCCCTACCCCCCTGTCCTTCGCGTCTGGCCAGGATGGTGAAAAACCAATGCAAGCACCTCAGCCACCCAGTCCAAAGGCCCAGAAGTCTCCACACCCACTCGTGGTGGGAAAGGATCCAGGGCACCAGGCAGCCTCAAGGAAAGGGTGCCTGCCCCAGCTGCTGCCTGGAAGGGCAAGGAGCCTGCCACAAATGCTGCCAGGAAGGGCAAGGACCCTGCCCTAAGTGCTGCCAGGAAGGGCACGGAGCCTGCCCCAAGTGCTGCCAGGAAGGGCAAGGAGCCATCCCCAGCTGCTGCCAGGAAGGGCAAGGAGCCTGCCCCAAGTGCTGCCAGGAAGGGCAAGGGGCCTGCACCAGCAGGCAGGAAGTACAAGGGGTCTGGTGCAAGGACTCAGTCGGAGCCCCCACCACCAACCATGGTTGTGCAGCAGTCCAAGGCTGCAGGGGATGGGCTGGAGACTCCCACCACCACCACCACCACCAGCAATGGGCAGCTGTTCGAGGCTACAGGAGATGGGCTGGAGCCTCCTCCCACCACCACCAGCATCAGCATCAGCAGTGGGCAGCTGTCCAAGTATGCAGGGGATGGGTTGGAGCCTCCCCCCACCACCAGCAGCAGCACCACCACCACCAGCAGTGGGCAGCCATCCGAGGCTGCAGGCAATGGGCTGGAGACTCCCCCCCACCACCACCAGCAGCAGCACTACCACTGAGCAGCTGTCACCACTGGCGGACAGTAGGTAGTCATGACTCCATGCAGCCTGCACCCTGCTAATCCTGTGGGAATGTCACCCAGCTGAGAGACTGTGACCTTGCACTCCCCAGGATCAACAGAACAGGGCATGATGCCCCTGCAGAACCAGTGGGTTAGACACATACCCACCCCATTCTCCCAGGGCATGATGTCCCCTCCAGAACCAGTAGGTAAGACACCCACCCACCCCAGCCTCCCTAGGATCAAGAGAACAGGGCACAATGCCCCCTCCAGAACCAGTGGGAGAGTCACACTCTCAGGAGACTGTGGCCTTGCACTCCCCAGGAGAGAGCACAGGGCATGTTGCCCCCTCCAGAGCATGTGGGCAAGTCACCTACTTGAGAGACTGTGGCCTTGCACTCCCCAGGATCAAGCACGGGGCATGTTGCCTGCTGCAGAACAGGTGGTCTTGTTCCATCTGCCAGCTGCAGTGCCCCACTGTTCACCATACCCCTGAGGTGCCTGCCTATTTTCCAACTGATGCCCCTGAAGTGTTCTCTCTGTGTTGCCGCAGGTGATAAGTGGGGCCTTGGACTTTGGCCTGTGGCACACACACAATGAGGACTGGGCAGTATCCCTTGAACTGTACATATGTATATACCATTAGATTACATTTTCGTATTTAGACTGTATTTATATTATTACACTCACTTTATCACATTCCTGTAGTGCTTGCATTATTCCTCAGGGGTAAGGGGTAAATTTGTTTTATTACTGCAGCTGATTGTGTGTATGGTGTTGGGGGTGGGTGTGTGTGTGCTGCATGTGTGTGTGTCACTCCCCCCCCCCTTGTGCTAGGCGGCTGTACTCACCTTTGTCGTCTTCGCCGTTGTTGGTGTTCGTGGTGGAGCAGGAAGTAGAAACTCACTGGAAATATCTGAAGTTCCGGCTCCATGACGGCGTGGTTGTTCCCTGCGTTTCCAAAGGTGAGTCCTTTCCCTTCTGAGGTCTGTTTCCACCAGGCTTTTGATGTCAATGGTACTGCCCGGAAAAGGTGGCGGTTTCCTGTGTCTTTAAACAGTGGGGCAGTTTGCGCTGAAGCCCTCATAAATTTTTATCCACATAAGCTACCCATTCCAAAGTTGTGTCCTTTTTTCCCAACATCCTAGGGATTCTAGAGGTACCCAGAGTTTGGGGGTTCCCCTGGAAGACACCAAGAAATTAGCCACAATACAGGGCTGCAGAAGAAGGCTTGTGTTTTTTTCCCTGAAAATGGCATTAACAAAGGGTTTGCAGTGCTAAAATCACCATCTTCCTAGCTTTCGGGTACAGGCAGACTTGAATCAGAAAAACACATTTTTCAACACAATTTTGGCATTCTACTGGGACATACCCCATTTTTCTATTTTTTGTGCTTTTAGCCTCCTTACAGTTAGTGACAGAAATGGGCATGAAACCAATGCTGGATCCTGGACAGCTAAACATTTCTACAACGTAGGCAAAATTCTGAATTCAGCAAGGGGTCATTTGTGTGGGTACTACAAGGTTTTCCTACGGAAAATAACAGCTGAAATAAAAAACATATTGAAATTGAGGTGAAAAAAACTGCCCTTTTTCTCCACGTTTTACTCTGTAACTTTTTCCTACAACGTCAGATTTTTCAGAAGCAACATACTGTTAATTCTGCTGGTCTCTTCTGGTTGCGAGGATATAAAGGGCTTGTAGGTTTATCAAGAACTCGATGTACCCAGAGCCAATAAAGGAGCTGCGCCTTGCAATGGGTTTTCATTGTATACCGGGTATACAGCAATTCATTTGGTGAAATATAAAGAGTGAAAAATAGGTATCAAGGAAACCTTTGTATTTCCGAAATGGACACAAGATAAGGTGTTGAAAAGCAGTATTTATTTGCACATCTCTGAATTCCGGGGTCCCCATACTAGCGTGTGAATTGCAGGGCATTTCTCAAACAGTCGTCTTTTTTACACACTGTCTTACATTTGAAAGGAAAATATTTAGAGAAAAACAAGGAGCAATAACACTTTTTCTTCTATTCTGTGTTCCCCCAAGTCTCCAGATAAAAATAGTACCTCACTTTCGTGGGTAGGCCTAATGCCCGCAACAGGAAACGCAACATGGACACATCACATTTTTACATTGAAATCTGACGTGTTTTCAGGAAAGTGCCTGGCTGTGGATTTTGGCCTTTAGCTCAGCCGGCACCTAGGGAAACCTAGCAAACCTATACATTTTTGAAGACTAGACACCCAGGGGAATTTAGGATGGGGAGACTTGTGGGGCTCTCACCAGGTTCTGTTACCCAAGATCCTTTGCAAACCTCAAAAGTTTGCAAAACAAAACACCTTTTCCTCACATTTCGGTGACAGAAAGTTCTGGAATCTGAGAGGAGCCACAAATTTCCTTCCACCCAGCATTTCCCCAAGTCTCCCGATAAAAATGGTACCGCACTTGTGTGGGTAGGCCTACTGCATGCAACAGGAAATGCCCCAAAACACAACTTGGAAACATCACATTTTCCCAAAGAAAACTGACCTGTTTTTTTCCAAAGTGCCCAGCTGTGGATTTTGGCCTCTAGCTCGGCTGGCACCTAGGAAAACATTTCTGAAAACTAGACACCTAGGGGAGCCCAGGATGTGGTAAATTGTGATGCTCTCACCAGGTTCTGTCACCCAGAACCATTAGCAAACCTCAAAATTTAGCAAAAAAACACGTTTTTGGTTCTGCAAAGTTCTGGAATCTGAGGGGAGCCACAAACGTCCATCTACCCAGCGTTCCCCCAGGCCTCCTGATAAAAATGGTACCTCACTTGTGTGGGTAGGCCTAGTGCCCGTGACAGGAAATGCCCTAAAACACTATGTGGACACATCAAAACTATCTAATACAAAACTGTTTTTGCAGCACCTGTGTTTTTGGAACTGAGCTCAGCAGCCATCTAGGGAAACCTACCAAACCCAGACATTTCTGAA
The DNA here is from genome assembly GCF_031143425.1 of Pleurodeles waltl. Lineage (NCBI taxonomy): Eukaryota > Metazoa > Chordata > Amphibia > Caudata > Salamandridae > Pleurodeles > Pleurodeles waltl. The sequence goes on along the minus strand of NC_090449.1, from coordinate 247,014,708 downwards.
AACTAGACACCAAAGGGAGTCCAGGGAGGTATGACTTGCGTGGATCCCCCAGTGTTTTCTTACCCAGAATCCCCAGCAAACCTCCAATTCAGAAAAAAAATCAAATGTTTCCCACATTTCTGTGTGGGACCACCATAAAGGCACACATTTCTTACCACCCAACGTTTCCCTAAGTCTCCCGATAAAAATGATAATTCACTTGTGTAGGTGGGCCAAGTGCCTGTGACAGGGAAGGGCCAAACATGTAGAAAATGAGGGGAAACCAAAGCGGGTCCAAAAGGGCAGTTTGAAAAAAAACATTTTGAGGCTGACAAGTGGGGCAAAATTGTTATCGGTATAGACGCGATAATGCTGGGTGGTAGGAATTTTGTGGATTCCTGCAGATTCCGGGAGGTTCCATCACAAAAATGTGGGAAAATGTGTGATTTCAACCAAGGTTGGAGGTTTGCAGGGCATTATGGGTAATAAAATGGTGTGGGGTTCTCATGGCCCAAATGTAAAAACAAAACCCAAAATAATCAAATGTCCTCTTGCTTGCCGTGGGATAAGATGTTTTAGTGTGTGAGGGGAGAGTTGAAAGACTGTTACCCCTTCAGTTGGGGTGTCGGCATAACCATGCCCATACTGGTTGATAGCCACCACCCCACTATTTTCTTTTTTAATTCCCAGGCATCTAGTAAGCTTTCTGCCCCCCCCCCCGGAGGGTGGATCAGTGGTAATTGCAACAACTTTGTCCCCATTTATTTGGGTTGGGGGTATGGCATAACCCTACCCTCTTTCTTTGAAAAAAAATCTTCCCTGGTCTCTCGCGGGCTTTCTGCCCCCTTGGGGGCAGATGGGCCTTATAAAAATAGAAATGGGCAGCAGTAATGTACCCCCATGGGGAGCGACCCTTGACCAAGGGGCTGCCGCCCAACCAAAACTCATACACACACACACACACTAATCCCTAGTGCCTAAGTGGTTTCTGCCCCCCGGGGGAAGATCAGCCTGATAGAAATAGGCTGATCTGCCCCCCCAAAAATGGCCTAAAATAAATTTGCCTCCCGGGGAAGCGATCCTTGCCTAAGGGGCCGCTCCCCTTTCGTGAAATTGGCACACAAAAAAATCCCTGGTGTCTAGTGGTTTCTGCCCGGTTTGGGGTCAGATCGGCCTAATTATAATAGGCTGATCTGCCCCCAATGGAGGCAGAAATGGTCTAAAATAAATTTGCCTCCCTGGGGGAGCGACCCTTGCCTAAGGGGTCGCTCCCCTTGCGTGAAATTGACCAAACAAAAAATTCCCTGGTTTCTAGTGGTTTCTGCTCCCCATGGAGGCAGATTGGCATTAACAAAACATGTCAATCTGCCACCAAGAGGGGCAGAAATGGCCAAAAAACAGTTTGCTCCCAGGGAAGCGACCCTTGATTAAGGGGTCACTCCCCACATGTTAAAAAAAAAACTCAAAAAACTGATCACTGGTGTTTAGTGGGTTCTGCCCCTCACGGCCCAGTGGGGGGGGGGGAGAAAGGCCTAATAACTTAATAGCCCCCCTGGGGAGCGTCCCTTGCTAAAGGGGCCGCTCCCCTTATGTGTGAATATAAAATAAACAAAAAATAATAATTCCTCGTGCCTAGTGGCAGAGGCATGAAAGGAAAGGAAAGGCCTTCCCTTTCATTTCATGCCTCTTCCTGCCCCCACCTCTCGGTCGGAAGAGAAATGCTTTGCTGAGCTTCCAGCTCGATGGGAGGTGACCTCTGATAAGGTCAGTGCACGATTGCACGCAGACGTCATCAAACGTCACGGGGGTGGGGCGGGGAGGGGTCAAGGGTGGAAGGGGAAGCGATTCCCATTCCATGCCTGACCTGGGGGGGGTGAGAGGCTGAGGCGGGTGCGGGACGTGCTGGTCTCATCCTTGACACACGGCAACCATGGCCAAGGACGAGACCAGCTCATACTGGGCACCCGGGGGGGTTAAACCTGCCATCTTGTACACACTGTGGGGGTCATTCCGACCCTGGCAGTCATAGACCGCCAGGGCCGGGGACCGCGGATGCACCGCCAACAGGCTGGCGGTGCATCCAGGCCAATTCTGACCGTGGCGGTAAAGCCGCGGTCAGAAAAGGGAAACCAGCGGTTTCCCGGCGGTTTTCCCCTGGCCTGAGGAATCCTCCATGGCGGCGCTGCATTCCGACCCCCTTCCCGCCAGCCTGGTTCTGGCAGTTTTGACCGCCAGAACCTTGCTGGCGGGAACGGGTGTTGTGGGGCCCCTGGAGGCCCCTGCAGTGCCCATGCCAATGGCATGGGCACTGCAGGGGCCCCCTAACAGGGCCCCACAAAGATTTTTAGTGTCTGCATAGCAGACACTGAAAATCGCGACGGGTGCAACTGCACCCGTCGCACCCTTTCCACTCCGCCGGCTCCAATCGGAGCCGGCATCCTCGTGGAAGGGGGTTTCCCGCTGGGCGGGCGGGCGGCCTTCTGGCGGTCGCCCGCCAGCCCAGCGGGAAACTCAGAATGACCGCTGCGGTCATTTGACCGCGGTGCGGTCATTCGGCGGCTCCCGCCAGGCGTGCGGTTACCGCCGCCGGCGGGAGTCAGAATGACCCCCTGTGTGTGCTTGTTCAGCATGTTACCTCATGAAAGACCGGCGCTGTGGGTCTGTCTTGAGGTATGTGTGTGATAAAGAACCATGATGTAATACATCACATTGTATAGTTCAACAGGTTGTAAAACGTGTGGTAAAGGAATGCACGGTACAGGCATACATGCTAACAATGAACCTTCCTCCTACAACAGCAGAGCGTGTTCTCTACTCCTGTTTCATTTTCCAACTCTGCATAGCTTTATTGAAAATAATGTTAACATTTGTTTTAGTACGCATGACCGTTTGATTTGATTATTGAATACCTTGCAGAAGGAGCTTTATTCATAAATGTTGGTTATGGTACTGTTGTAAATTTGTGCTAATTTTGAAATGACATTTCCAGTGCTGTTATCATAGTTTGAATCAAAACATTTAAGTTAAAAATAATATGCAGTATAACGGTGTGTGGTCAATTCCGGTCAGAGAATGGCAACATTGTGCACATTTAAAGGCAGTTATTTAAACCTGCTCCTTCAAATGATAATGGAAAGCAGCAGTGTCTCCTCCGCAATGGCGGAGAAGTAGCCCCACTGGCTTAGAGCCAACAGTTGAAAAAGAAAACAATATTTTATTATTGCTTTATTTTTCAGCTGCTGCAGTAAACCAGCCCACTCAGGCCAATCCCTGTGATACTCTCATGCTTGGTAATAGCATGAGAGCAGGGTGGGGATTGCACAGGGTGTCTCTGATGCTGTCCCAGAGACTGCTGGAACCAGGTAGCAAAGGAGCGTGAAGCAGCCAGCAGCAACAATAAGTGTTGTCATTTTTTTTATGATTAAAACACCCCACCCGTGCTCCCCCTGTGCCCCTTCCACCCGCCCCACCACTTTTAGTGTAACTGGTGTCATATAAAGTGACAGATCTGTATTAGTGTTGCCACCTTTATCAATTGTAAATTACTTTTTTCAATCAAACTCTAGGATAATGTGCTGCATTTGCCTAGAATTCAGGAAAATCTTTTTTCTGTCTGCAAAGGAATAAAAGAGCACAATAACAACACGTGATTGTAACACAAAAACACAACAAAAGATTAACACAGCAAGTTATTGACAAGACACAACAAGACAACCATATCGAGGCAGCTTGCCAACAGAAGTACAAAAAACAATGACAAACAACCATATTATAAAACAGTAACAACACAGCCCAACAGCGCAACATAGTAATTAAAAACAAAAACCCATACTAGTGCATACACCAAGTGACAGCCAATAAAACACAACATAATGTAAAACAACCACAAAATAACACAAGAACACAAAACAAAACACCATAACAACACCAAAACATAATAAAATAAAACCTTACACAATGATGCAACACAAAAGAGAACAATGCAACTCCAAATTGTAAAATCTCCATTATCTTACAACATCGCATAACCACCAATCAACAAAAGGCAGCCTACCATGACAATGCCTCATAAAAAAACACAGCACCACTGTGCAACATAAAACAACAACACAATATAAGAACCAAATAACAACATACCACATCAAAAACCACAAATAACACAAAAAAACACACACGTCTTCTGGTGTACTCTGCTTAAATAACAGCAAGTTGCAGCCTTTTCCACCAGTCACAAGTCATAGTCCCTGCCAACATTAAAATATTGTGATCCAATCACTAGTGGATGGGTTGCCTATACATTTTACTAGTCTTGTAAGGCAGTTCAGCAAACACGTCGATATAACGGTGCTTTATTGATACCTTAACTACCGTTGCAGGTGTGTTAATGAGGAATAATGCATTGCACAAACCATTCATGTGCATATCTCTCAATGTTTACCATGTACATGCTGTCAAATTCTTCAATAAAGTGTGTTAAACTAAAAAAATGAGAAAAAAAGTCGAGCATCGTCAATTGGTGGGACCAGCAAGAAGTACCAAAGGATGTTTGCCAGCCTTTGGAGGAAGGTTTTACGGGGAAGTTTGGTGTTGTGCAATTTACTGGACTCTGAGTCACCCTGGATGCTTTCTTCCTTATATGTGATTTCCGGTGAGGGTGGCTTGGTGAGTCACGGACTTTGTACAGTGCATGCGGCTCTGGGAATACAATTCTAAAAGGGTAAGCATTCTGACTTTGTTTGGTTTTTTAAGCAGCTACTTAAGAGGATTTTCAGGCGGGTAAACGAATCTCTACACTTTAAAATGTGATTTTCTCCCTCCCTTTGCTTCGCTTGGGCCTCACTATATATTTTTCACTAGCTCCCCACGTATTCTTCACTTTCTGTTCTGTCTCTCATTCCAAGACGATGCAGGCTTTATTATCTCTTAATATCGCTTTCTCCCCTTATCTTCTCATTTCAATCTCATCCTAACACGCTAAAGGATTCCATTACATTATTTTCATTTTACATCTTTCTGTGGACGGATCTTCTTTCACCTCTCTCTGCATCTCTTTTATTTCTCTCTCACTTTAATGTATTTCGCTTCAGATCTGTTCATGTGTCTCCTTTCATGTCTCTCAATCCCTCTCTTTTTTCTTTGTGATTTCTCTTTCTGTTATCTGCAACCTCTTTTCCAATGTTTCTCTTGATATCACTTCCCATCACGTCACATATCTGATTTCCTAAATAAAACCATCTTTTATCACAAAATAATTAAGAAATAAAACTGTGACATGATAAATCAGTCTTTTTGTCAAAGAATATCGCCATTTGAAGGAAAAAAATAAACCAAACGATATAAAATTAGGATATGTAACTTAGATAGTATTATTTTTTCTGTGTTGTAGGAGTCAACTTATAATGAGCAGCACTGATGAAATTACAACTAAATAGTTATTATTTACGCTACTAAAAAATAGCAGAAATATGCAAATGGCAAACAAAACAAATATAATATAGTTAAGGAATTATATAGTTTCAGTTAAAATAAATGGTGCAAGAAGTGCTGATCGCAACAGCAAAACAGAGAAAAAATCATAAGAGTACAGAAATACAACACAAGGCAGGGCTAAGTATTACTTTACTATTGTTCAGTAATACATGTTATAGAATTGTGTATTGTTACGTGCTTGTTGATTATTCTGGACGAGTTAAGGGTTGGGAACTATTACTGCATGTTTTTTGGTTACAGTACCCTGTGCGGTTGTAATAATATGTTTAGCCTCCATGCATTTGGTTTAGTTACCGACTGTTTACATCATACATGGATACATACAGATGTGCTGTGTGGCTACTGAACTGTGTATTTGTTTATGAGAGGGACCGTTTATTGCTTTGAGATCCTTTTTTGACAGGTCTGGATACCCTTAGATCTGAATATACTTTATTGGGCAAATGTGTATGGGTTTTATTATGTCTGCATTCATTTCATTTGCTTGTCTGAGTAGGCATTCGGTACAATGAATGTGTATATTCATTGTAAAACTCTATTTTGCACACATTGTGTGGAACATAGGGTTGGAGAGTCAGACAAAGGGAGTGCCTGCAAACCATCAAGGAATACCAATTGCGCGTAAAGCCAATGGACATGAAATATGGTGATTTAGACGCCCTATGTCACATTCTGCTGCAGGGCTCTATCGTTTTGCGTTCTGTGATTGATACTACTACCAGTCCCTCAGAAGATCCAAATCTAATCATCTAGCAACGAAGGGAGTGTTTCAGTTCTCCTGCCTATAGAAGTTGTGGGCATTTACAAGGACACAAAATTACCAAGAGTAAGTGCTGAAAGAAACTAGATATTTTCTTAATTTCAGCAGGAAGTCATGAGATATGTTAGAAATTGTTGGAAATTGCCCTTTCTGAAGCGATATTCCCAAACTTTTTGTCTTTCTCCTACTATTTTCATCCCCCTATTTTTGTTGGCTTTAGGGATCTGGGCACTTTACCACTTCTAATTAGTGCCAAAGTGCATATGCTCTCTCCCCTACAACTTGGTATAATTGGCTTACACCTAATTGGCTTTTTTAATTTACCTGTAAGTCCCTTGGAAAGTGGTATACCATATACCCAGGGCCTGTAAATCAAATGCTATGAGTGAGACTGCAGGGCAGATTGCACCAGCCACAGAAGTAGACTTTCAAACATGTATCAGGCCTGCTACTGCAGGGCATGTGTGAGCAGTTTAATGCCACAGTGGCTTGGCATCTAAATTTACTTGCCAGGCCTGTAACTCCCCTTTTACTACATATAGGTCACCACTAAGGTAGGCATTAGGTAGCCTTATGGACAGGTTGCTGTATAGGTAAGAGGTAGGACAATTGCATTCATTGTGTGGCTTGTCCTGGTAGTGACAAACAGCCTATTTGGTTTCTCACTGCTATGAGTGCTGCCCCTCTCATAGGTTTGCATTGAAAACTCCCTGGCATGTGTCTAAGTGGTATCTTCTGCTCTATGAGGCTCGGGGTGGCCATGTTTGGCATGTTTGGAATGGTAGTGAGAAATGCTGCTGACTGGTGTAGGTGTATTTTTTATTGCCATTGTAGAAATGCTACTTTTAGAAAGTGCAAAAACAACAGATGATGGATGGAATGCTGAACAATTCAAACATTCACCCCCAGTCACAGATCTGGGTTTAATTCATTAGTTGTTTTGCTTCCCATGCCATTCCCATTTGGACCAAGCCATATGCAAATCAATGTTGACCTTGTTCCCCATGGGAACAGTCCCTCCCGAACTGCCAGGCCAGGTCCTCCCTGGACCAGAAACAAGCATCCTCGGACTGGTTTCGGGGTATCACCCTTCATCAGCGAGGCTAGCTTAAATCTGGTGGCATGGCAAGCACTTTTAGAAAGTGGGCATTTTTCTGTGCTTTTGACTCCTGTGCTTTGCAGCCTGGCTCCAATCCACGTCTGGTGTAGAGTGACAGCTGGGCATTGTGCTTACTTTCCAGACAGCCATTGCATATGAGGGTGAAGGTGTGATAAGATTACATCTGCATACTGAATGGTCTTCATGGCTGGGGGAGGGAGAGGCGGGGTGCACTTACATTTGTATAGGCTGTGTCCTGCCCTCACACATTGTTTACCCCTACTGATATCTGGAGCCAGGGCTGGGTTTCAAAGGGGTGTTGTGCACTTCTGAAGTTCCTTTGAAGTGCCCCTGAGATCAAAGAGAAAATGAGTATAAGTAAAGGGGTTGTTCCCCATGTTGTTAGACACTGTATGGATCTGGAACCAGATGCTGCTGGAGGGGGACTGTTTTGCTGCAAGGAAGCGCCACTGGACTAACTTGTGTTGTGCTGACCTGTGGCCTGCTAACCTAGCAGAAGGACTGCCACATATTCTATAAGGACCCTGGTGTGCTGGCCTGCTGCTTGCCCTCTGCCCTGGGTGCCACAGCTGTCTCTAGGGGCTGAGTGGTGTGCCCCTTTCCCCCCTACGTTCCACTATTTGCATTTTACCTTTTAGCACTTAGAGAGTGCTGTACGGCGTTGTTGGAAGCTTGTGGGGCCCGTGCAGGAGGAGACAAAGCCAGTTGCTGAGATCAGCTGCACTGTGTGTTCACGGGCACCTGGTGCACCAGAGAGTGAGTGCGGGGACCAGTCCAAGTTTCCCGCCCTGAAAGAGAGTGTGAATCCTCCTGCGCATTGGAGGGCTTCAGCATCCTGAACGCAGTGGGGATGGAGCAAGGTCTTCCTCTGTAGTGCAGAAGACCGGGGTCCTCATTACGACTTTGGCAGTCTTTGGACCACCACGGTGGAGGTGGCGGTTGTACCGCCGCAGCCCTGGTGGAGCGGACCGCCATATTATGAGTACGGGGATAGAACCAACAGAACACAGCCAAGTCGCCACTGGAACCACCACTGCAGACGGATCGCCGTGGCTGGCAGCAGACACATCCAGGGCGGTGGTATATGACAAGGATGCACACCACCAGGATTTCTGGGGTGGTCGCATCGCCACAAAAAGCTTGGCAGAAACAATTCACTCAAAAGGAAACACTCACCTTCAGGAACACAGGCATGTCCGCAGGCGCCATGGCACGCAAATTGCAAGTCTTTCCAATGCTTCTGCTGGCTACTGAACTCAAGTACCAGCAATGGCGACGAAGACACCAACCATAAGTACACCCGTCAGCACACAATGGAGGGAAGGACATTAATACACACACAACACACACACATGGCACGGCAAGCCACGCCCACACCGGTATTAACACACACACACACACACATATATATATACACAAACACACACCCAATCGTACATACACCACACATACATGTGAAAGGAAAGCCAGGACAATGTAGTAACCATCTACACCAACAGAGCATTTCTGTGTACAGATATAAAAAAATACATGAAGAGCAAAGTCAGAAACAATGTACAATGGGGCCCAAAGCCCAGTCCAACAAGTCAATTGTGCCCCATGCACACTGGGCACAGAATGAAGGCCCAACTTGACTCCTGACTGCAAACCACTAGCTTCCACTGGGCAGGGGCAACAATGGGGCATGCAGGCACCTCAGGGGTGAGGGGGTCAAGGGTGGTAGTTTGGGTTTGGAGGGGGTGGTTCTTAGGTTTGGGCTTGGAGGGGGGTCCTTAGGCTTGGAATGAGGGTTTGGGCTTGGACTCTGATTTTGGTGGAGTGGGTTTGGGATTGGGCTTGGGAGGGGTGACTGTTGCCATGTTGACATGGGGAGGGTGGAAGTTTTAGGTGGGGGAGGGGCAGGGTGACAACCAGGGGAGGACTGGGAGGTGGAAGGCAGGGGTGTGGGCAGGGTAACAGGCCACTTGGGGGGGCAGGGACAAGTTCACTGGTGGGGAACAGGGAAAATTCACATAGGAACTGTTTCTTAGGGGTATGGGGAGGGTTATGGGAGTAGAGGTAGAGGGAGTGGTTGAGAGGTGAGTATGTGGAGGTGATTTGAGTGCAGGTGTGTGCTTGGATGCCATGTGTGTGCTGCATGACTGTTGGGTGGGTGACCGTAGGTGTTTAGAAGTAGTGGGAGAAGGTGGGAGAAGTTACAGGGAGAAGGCAGGGGGATGTGTGAATGCATGTTGTGGTGGTATCTGTAGGTAGAGTGTGTGCTGCATGTGGGGGTGTTGACAGTCGTGCTGTGTGTGCATGTGGTGTATGGGATGCATGTGTGCGGGTCTGATGTTGTGGTGATGGTAGCAGTAAGTGCAAATGTGGCGGGATCTGGGACTGATGAGGTGGTGACTGCAGGTGTGAGTGGTGTAGTGCCAGTGAAGGGGGTGGGGGTGGGGTTGGGGGTGGGGGTGGGGGAGTCAGTGTAGGGAGTGGATGTTGTCATGTCTACATCTGAATGTTGTGTCTGTGCATTGTGGTGGTGGTGTTGTTTGTGGTGCTTATGTCTGTCCTTGCACACCGTGTCTGTTGATGTGGATGCATGTGGGTCATAAATTGTGCCTTTGCTCGGCAAAGGGAGAGAGATGTGGGATTGAGAACAGGCAGCTGGAGGGGGGACGGAAGAAGCAGGGACAATGGCTGCAATGATCTCTGCAGGCCAGCCAGGGCACCGTGAATGCCTTCCAGGAACGCATTGGACTGGTGCATCTGCGATGTCAGTTCCTGGATGGCATTCACGATGGTTGACTGTCCCAAAGAGATGGACCTCAGGAGGTCAATAGCCTCCTCATTGAGGGCAGCAGGGCTGACTGGCGCGGGGGCAGAGGTGCCTGTGGCTAAGGAGATGCCCACTCTCCTGGCTGAGCGGGCACGGGCAACTGGGTGGGGAGCTACAGGGAGGGCGGTGCTGGAAAGGGGGGTGGCAGACAAGGATGTAACTGGAGTGGTCCCAGATGGGTCCGCCACTGACATGTAGCCGCCTTCGGAGATGGTGTGGTCGATCCTGTCTTCCCCACGGCACTCTCCTCACCCTCCGTCCCACTGGTCCCCTCTGCTCTGCTGGATTCAGCCTCCTGGGTCCCGTGGGCTGCAGCTTCTCCACTTGCTGGTGTCCCTTCTCCTTCACCAGAGGATGCTAATGCACACAAAGACAGAGGAGAAGAGAGAGGAAAGAAGGGAGCGAGCCAGGGTGCAATTGGGGCAATGCCAGCACAACAGTCACACAGTGTAACAACATCATCATCTGCTGCCATGCCATGCCACACCTTGCCCTCACCTCACCATGCTATAACAGTGGGACACCATGGGGCAAACTACAGCTATGCTGATCTGTACTGCTGATGGTGCTAAAATTGTACCCATGTACTTATGTGAGCCACACTAGACACATATTCTCAGTATTGGCCAACCCCACATGGCCGTTTAGGGAACAAAAACCTGTACACCTGTATCAACTGAATCCTGCATGGATAGGTGGCATGCCCACTAAGCCAGTGACATCTACAACACTGACATCTTGTCCCACTCTCCCACTGCAAGTACAGTACAAGGCAGCAGAATGAGGACTCACTCACTGATCTCCCCTGGAACAGTGTTCGTAAAACACAGATAACAGTGCCCTGACACCTCAGGTGAACTGGTTACATTGCCAGGAGCTGGTAACCAAAACTTGTTTGAGGGTGACCACACACATTACACATTGGAAGTAGTTGCCCTCCTAAGTCAAAAATACAAATTATACAAATCTGGCAGGGTGACTGAGACCCATAGTGGACATCTACCTAGTACCTTTGCTACAGCTTCCCAGTAGTCCACAACCCAAAAGCACCTAAGCAACACATAAACAAGGTGAGAGTGTGTACTTACCCCCTTGTGGCCGCTGTGCTGCCATCAAGAGCCCATCCACCTCAGGGTAGGCCACCGCCAGTATGCGGGCCATTGGGGGTTCAGGGTCTGAGGGGCACCCCTCCCTCGTTGGGAGGGTGCCCCCAGCTGGGCCTCCACGGTCTTCCGAGCCCAGCGTCTCAAGTTCTCCCACCTCTTTCTGCAGTGGGTGCTCTGCCAGGCATGGACCCCCAGGGTCCACACATCTCACACTTCTCATGGAAACACTCACATGTCTACATGCCACTAACGGTCAGACTCCTCACTCATCTCCATCTGCCACATTCCGATGCCTTACATCCACATACACATCGCTATCAGACAGGACGGAGACATTATACTCACCTGCTGCTCTGGTGCCCCATACTACTGTCCATACAGGGGTAGGACCCCATCCACAAGCTTCTCTAGTTCCTTCTGGGAAAAGGCTATGGCCCTATCACCTACAGGAAGGGGCATCTTGGCTATCACTCAGAACACAGCAGCACATGCAGTGGAGGTCTTATGTGCAGGAGTATCAGGAGTCAATTGAGCATTGCCACATGAAATGTGTCATGTCCGCCATGGACATCACCATCATCGGAATTGGTGACCAATTGGAGCCTGATCTGTTACCTGCCACCTGTCATCCCAATGCTATCCCTCCCACAGTATAGGTGTTGTCAGTTCTCCACTTTCTTGCCATAGGGTCGTTCAGATGACATTGGGCTTGGCAGCAGGGATGTCACAGCCGATTTTCAGTAACGTTTTGAGGGATGTACTGTTTGCCCTGTTAAGATATTTGCCCTGCTACATCAGGTTCCTCCAACGTGCTGATTTACCCACTCTCAAAGGTGCCTTCTACAATTTTGCACATGTCCCTCATGTGATAAGGGCCATAGATGGCACTCACTTTGCCTTAGTACCACCCAGGGGAAATGAACAAGCGTTCAGGAACCATACAAATTTCTGTTCTATAAATATGCAGGTGGTGTGTCTCGCAGACTAAAGTATTTCACAAGTGACTGCCAAGTTCCTTGGTTCTGTGCATGACTCCTACATTCTGCGGAACAGCAATGTGTCACTCATAATGGCACCACTACAGAAGGACCGGGCCTGGCTCATTGTTATGTATCCAATTGTATGTGTGCCCCTGTACACTCAACTCTCTTCACACCCTGTCTTATCTCTCTCCTGGTCTTGACATGGGTCCTACTTCTATGCACACAGGTGACTCAGGCTATCCCAACCTTCCCTGGCTACTGACACCTGTGAGACATCTAACTACAGATGCTGAAAACCATTTCAATGAGGACCATGGTAGGACAAGGCGTGTGATAGAAAAAACCTATGGGCTTCTGAAGGCCAGATACCGGTGTCTACACATCTCCAGTGGTGCCCTACTCTACAGACCACAGAAAGTGTGCCAGATCTTGGCTGCCTGCTGCATGCTACACAATCATGCCTTGGTACGTCACATCCCATTGCTGAATGCAGAGGAAGTGACAGCTGACCAGTGGCTGTTGAAGGGGCCATGGGGAGTGAAGAGGATGATGAGGATGCAGCTGACTCCAGAGCAGAGTTGATACAACAATACTTCAACTGAGCTACAGTTATATGACAGAGGTATGTTATGTGACCAGTACTCCTGGCTACCTTGTGACATTGATCCTCCTGGAGTCTGTTGGCACTGAACGAGCTGGGTTCAGCCCTGCCTCTGGGTGAGTTGGTAGGGTTACATTTCACCATCAGTGGGGTTGTTACTCTACAAATGTTAGTTCAATCATCTCCCTGCTGTTGTGTTGCTTCACATATGACATGTTTGTGTTTTTCCATTGTTCCCTGTACTGCCACCTCAACTGCAATATGCGTGCTACACATTGTGGTGTTAACAGTATTGCTGCCCCTCTTAAGAGTGCACATTGGGAGGCAGTGCAACATTAATGTATTGACTGTGGAACATGCCATAAGCGTAGCTTTGTCTGTTGTGATAGAGGGCCCATTGGGGATGGTTGTCTTGGAAATGTGGGTCTCACATGGACATATGACCAGAGCTGAAACTTGCCAAATCACCCTTGGGACTTTGTTACTGTGGTGCAGGTGTGCTGTGTGGGCATTTTTAACTCCTATCGTAAATGTTGTTCCTGTCTTGTTCTACTTGAAGGGCATTTGTGTGGTGCACTCTGGTTCCTGCATCACCTGTTATCTCCCTTGACACATGTGTCCAGCCCCTGCCTGATCCACTATCATCCATACTGCATATTGGTCCCCCTTCTGTCCCTTACACAAACTTTGGCAGGACAGTGGGTTGAAAGTTAAAGATGCAATGCCAAAGTAAATTGTACTTCTTGCAATAAAGCACGTAGACAGTAGCTGTCCTCAATAGTGTTTATTTGTGACTGACACGTTTCACGTGGGATTTGTGGGGTCACTGTGGGTGGGCTCATCAGAGTAGTCTGGCCAGCTGTGTGTAGTCTGCGTCCAGTATAGGGGGCCATGGGAGAAAGGGGAAATAACAGTGGACAGTCAACAGAGTAACTCTGTGGCACACAAGGGAGAATGTTCAGGAGAGGGTCACTTGATGGCGGTGGTGTTGGTCTTGGCATCAGTTCCTGCAGGATGTCTGGTTGGACGTCCTCATTGCGTGGGGGTCCCTCAGCTACAGGGGGAGGGGTGTTGGTGGTCTGCGAGTCCTCAGGCAGGGCCTCCATTCCACTATGTACCACTGTAGTGGAGGGCTCAGTTGGGATGTGGCTAGTGGAAGGGGTTTGCTGGTGGGTGGAGGACTCACGCAAGATGCTGGTCAGTTCCTTGAGCACCCCTGCAATGGTGGCCATGGTGGCATTAAGGGCCTGCCACTGCTGCATGGCTTCCTGATGGTGTTCCCCCTGCAGCCTCTGGTTCTCCTACATGGTGGTGAGTATCTGGCCCATCATGTCCTGGGTTTTGGGGGTATGCACCCAGAACTTGGGAGAGGGCCACCTGGGCAGTCTGTTGTTGTACCTGCCCCGTCCCTTTGACCACAGGTCCCCTCCCGCTACCCCTGACCCCCTGTGCCTGTGCTCCTGACACAGTGTGCCCACTCTCATTAGCATCTGGACCTTCATTGTCTTGAGTATGTGCCCTTGACTCTGGCCCCTGTACTGTGGGACACACTACTGATCGACCCGTCCCTGGGACATTGGTTTGGGGAGGTAAGCCTGGCTGAAGTGTGGCTACCACATGGGAGGGGGAGTCTAATGGGTCCAGGGTGGGGGCTGCTGGGTATGGACTAAAGAGTCGTTCCTGATGGGCCAGGCAAGTTGTCACTGTCTGGACATCCACTGGGGCCTTCATCCTGGGCAGGGCTGTCTGACCCTGACCACTGGTGGGTGGCAGTGGCAGCGGGACCTGTGGATGGGAAGGGAGTGAGTTCAGTTTTGAAGATGTCTTTGTTAGCCACGTTGTGTGATGCATGGAGTAGCCTGACTTGCTTCCCAGTGATGGCAATGACAGCTGCAGTGATGCAGATATTGTTTGGGGGATGCGGATTGTGCCATTGTTTCCATGTGCCATTCAGGGTTAAGGATAGTGGATGACATTGCTGTCATTGCCATGTGTTGGAACGCAGTCGAGTCTGCCAGTTTAGTGTGGCATGTGGATTGGTTTTTCATGCAGGTGTTTCACTGTGAAGTGTGACTGTCTTCCTCTGATGTGTAGGGAGTGTTGCATTATGGGAGTTGTGGTTCTCAGCTTTTTGCTTGGTATCTGTGCATTTGGGGGCGATTGTGTGGGGATGGTGGCAGTGGGGTGATGTGGCATGCCGGGTAGTGGGGTGGGGTGCCTTGGGAGTGCAGAGGTGTGGGATGGGGTTGATTGTGGAGTGATGGGTGGTGGGATGCATGCTAGGCAGGAGTGGCTGATGTCTGGGGGTTGTTGTTGACTTTCCAGAGTCGATCCCTCCGATTATTCCAGTCAGGTCCTCAGGATGCATGATGTCCATGACTTTCTACTCCCAGGATGTTAGCTCAAAGGGTGGAGGTGGGGGCCCACCGCCAGTCTTGTTCAGGACGATCTGGTGCCTGGACGCCATGGAACGCGCCTTCCCCCATAGGTCGTTCCCCCTCTTCCGGATGTCCTCCCTTGTGCTTGGATGTGTGCCCACTGAGTTGAACCTGTGAAAGATCATCTGCCACAACTCAGTTTTCCTTGCCATCAATGTTTGCTGGACCTGGGATCCGTAAAGGTGTGGTTCTCCCATGATGATTTCATCTGCCATGACCCTCAA